>NC_142715.1:27231621-27560066 GCF_055471065.1 Atractosteus spatula
GCTCAATGTATATGTGTATAGTTCGACATGTGCAAAACACACATATTCCCTACAAATATCGGTAAGGTCATGATTTTCTAAACAGTTCGTGTCATTGCAATTTGAACCATACTTTTTTCCTAATGTATGCTGACCTGCCATGTTCAGAGGGTCATATTTAAAAAATGGTACATTTAAAATTTCTTACTGTACTTCAGGATTTTGATAGTGTGTTACATTGTCTTTCACACCTCGGTGTCAGAATTGTGAGACGTTCTTATAATCAGGGGGGAGGGCCATAGCAATAAGCAGAAAGTGCAATCACCTTTTCCCAGGGTAAGTCCGTGTTATGGTGAATTTTAAAAATTGGCTTTCGATTTTCTGAAATACATTCCATACAAAAATATAATTTTGGACAGTCGCTATTTATTTGGATATTCCCTTTCCCTGAGGATGTCTAAAGTATTCCATCCGGATTAGTACTGATCGAAGAGAACCACTTACATGCGAAAGGCGACAGAACATCACAGCAGCAGCATTTAAGGTGGAACGAAAAACGCAAATAAGAAGCTGGCGAATAAGAAGCCAACTTCAGCCTCGTAGCAGACCATGGGAGGCACGCTCAGTACTCATAACTCGTACTTAAGAGTCATATTTAGAGCGCTTTACTGCAATTTTATTTGATTGATGGGAGATGTGAAGCCATCGAGCCTGTACTGCGCTTCACATTGAACTCTTATCTGGCACATGCAAAGTACCAGATAAAAGCCGTTTCTCATGCTTTCTTTTTTTAGAATTGTTTATTAAATGTATAAAGAATTTACAAATACAAATACAAATACAACCAGAGGATCAAAACAGGTACAAGAGAACAACCACAAACAGAAAAATAAACAATTAACCGCCAGAGGTAATAAGTAAGTTATATGATTAAATTGTATTTTGTATATATATCGTATGTTTTCCTGGCTTTATTATTTCTCAATTTTTTTATAGAATTTAAATAGTGTTTCAGCTCCACCTCAAAAGTACTAAAAAGGGGAGTATTATTAGAGCATTTGGATTCATGGATGTGAAATTTACCAAGAATGATTATTAAATTGACTATAAATAAATGCTCCTTTTCCAAATTTTCTATTAAACAATACAATAAAATATCAAAATCCTTCAATCTAAAAAACACCTTTAACTTCTTTTTTCTAAATTATAAAAATATTTAGTATTTTTTCCCCTTCTTCCATCCACTTTCTTCTTGATCGTATAAATGCATCTTTAGCTTTTTCTTCATAAATCTGATCTACTGTAATTGCAATTGCAAAAGATTCAATTTTTCTTTTTCTTCCTGACTGTAATCAGTAATCTGAGTTAATTCGATTATATCTTTAATAAGAGTATCTTCTTTATATCTTTTTGACATAACTAGGATTTTGCTCCTTTTAATAGCTAACTCCCTAACTTTATACTTCATAAATTCCCAATAACTGCCGAAAGAATTGTTCTGTAATGCCTTTCCATGACAATCTTTAATAATTAATTTAGCATCCTTAACAAATTGGTCATCTTCCAAAACAGTTTTGTTAAATTTCCAGTAACTAAATATTTTGGTTTTTAAAGATCCAGATGTATTAATTGACAAAAAAATACCTTTATGATCTGTCAAAACTGCAGGACTCTTATAGACATCGGAAGTGAAATTCTCCAGTTCTTTTGAAATAAGCCACATATCAATTCTAGACTGCTTAAAAAAAATCTTGATTACTTCATGAAAACTGACTTACTCCCGGGTTTAAACATCTCCAGATATCAATTACACCCAAGCCAAAGCACAAATTTTCCAAATGAACAGACTGTAAGAGAAAACCGGCTCAGGGACGCCAAATATGTAATCATAGTGGCTCTCTGAAGGCACCAGTTCTGTAGGGTTTGGGCATTTACTGAGATAATTATTAATTGTAGCAGTAAATCACAAAGTTGATTCTTTTGATGGCTTTAGAATCCAACCATGCGACATAACTCAAACAACGCACACACACAGGTACTAATACACGAGGATACATTTATTAATACACAGAATATGCATATAAACCTAACAGATCTTATCGAGAGGGTTATCAGAATACAAAAGATATATATTCATTCAGTTACGAAGTGTTACACATCAAGAGGACATACGTTCAGTATATCATTCATTTAGACCGTTTCGTAAATGAACTTGGTTATAACTTCTACATTAGATACTCAAAACAAGTACATAACTCTTAGGAATTAAATTGATATCAACTGGTTTGGATAACAATTGAATTCTCGAGCTGTAATGCATTGAAGTTGAATACTCATCCAATCTCTGGGTATTCATATCTCCTGCGGGCACAAACAATCAGCTGCTGGCTTGTTGCTGTCCAATCCGCGCTCTCTGGCTCCGTGCCAGGCTGTGCTGTGCGGCTTGCGACGGTGCGCTGCTGATGCTCACTGACCGGCTAGTTAGTGTTGGCTTTAACTAGCACAGTTTGTGCACAGGAGAAAAGATGACTGTGGGTCCCAGCAAGTCAGGAAGAGGACCGGTTCGTTCCTGATGAAGCGCTAGTTCTGAATAGTGATTCAGCTGTCCACAGTTCCGACCTGTTCACGAGGCCTGCTGCTGGTTACTCTCTGGCAACCTCCACTCTAGACTCTTAGAACAAAGGAAAGTTCTGGCACTCGGACACACTGGCCGTTCCGTGGTTGTCCGGGCTGAGTCTCAGGATGGTCAGGAGGCGCGCTGCGAGAATGTCCTGCCCTTGGGAGCCTTCTGCTCCTGGGCCGTCCTGCCCTGGAATTCTCCTTTGAATTCCCTTTAGAACAGTCCACAGAATTCTCCTGAATCCCTTCTGAATCTTACTGAATCTCTGTATTGCCTGTTTTTACCTGGAGGAACTTCAGCTCATTGATTGGCTGAAAGTTCCATGGGCATCAGAGTCCCACGTGGGTTACTCGGCCCTACCAGTCCCTGATTGGTTGATCAAGGTGAGATATGAGTCACTTACTCCTGACACTTAGGAATGCAGTCCAGATGTCCAACTGGCACTCCCTAGACAGATAGGCGCCAATGGATGACCATTGATCATGATAGCCAGGCTTAGCTAAGTGCACCCCCCTTTGGGAGCTGTCCTAGGACCTTAAATCACCCTGCACTAATGGTCTCTCTGTGGCTGCACCACAGAGATGAACAGAGAAATGGGGCCTCATTTGGGAAGCTCAGAAACACTTAATTCTGCCTTATTATTAAGCCTCGCCGCTACAAGACTCAACTCTATGATTAACCCTTCGAGGCCATCTATCCAAACTCTCATCAAACACTGTATTAAAATCTCCACCCAAAATTATTTTAACTTCCGAATATCTATTTAAAACCTGTTTTATACTATCTTCTAGTTCCTGAAAAATAAGTCTATTTTGTATTTTATTATTAGTGGCATATACATTAACAAGTATAAACTTTTTCCCCCCAATGTCAACTGTTAAAATTATCCATCTCCCAGAATGATGCATACTACTGTGAAGAATTTTCCCCTTAAAGCTTCCTTTCAAAACAGCAACACCTGCTGAGTGATTAGTACCATTGGAAAGCCAAATATCATCCCCCCATTGATTCCTCCAAAACTGTAAATCCGATTGACATGCATGCGTTTCCTGTATAAAATAAAAATCAGCACTCACTTTTTTACATACCAAAAAATCTGCTTTTCTTTTTACATCATTTCGAATACCTCTGGCATTAATAGAGAAAATAGAAAAGATATACACAAAAGCAAATAACTAACTCTAAGATTGTCTAAATTATTGAGTTTTTCAAGAACCAGAACTATAACAGTCTTTAATACATAACTACAACATTCCAAACTAACACTAAACAAACACTAGTATATACTGCTATAACAAATAAAACCAAACACAATCATTAACTGAGCAGTCACTGGGAGCGAATCTCCTTCCTGTCCACAGAGGCCCTCACTCCCACAAAGCAGGCTCTCCTCCCCTCTCTTCTTGCAGCTTCAACCTGGGGCCACAGCTGGCTCCTGGTGCTCCTGTCTGTGGAGGACAGGTCCTTTAAGATCAAACCTCAGTTTGTTCTCATTCGAATACCCATTCCCCCTTGCCGCTCGCCACAGTATGTCCCTTGCTGTCCTCTTGGTGAACTGTATTTTAATCAATCTGGGGCGCACTTGCCCAGACATGTTCGCTCTCCCAAGCCTGTGAACAAAGTCAATGGCCGATATCACGTCCTCCTGGTCCGGCAGGGTCCTTCTACAGATACCCTTCACTGTTGCAACAATGTCCTCATCGTGTTCCTCCTTAACTCCAGTAATTTTAAATTCCATCGTCGACGGTATCTTTCTGCATCGTTCGCTTTCAATTCAAGTTCTTTAATATGTTTTTCTTGCCAAATATTCACTCGTTTAAGAGCTTTCACTTCACTCTTTAAGTCTTCAACCTCTTGGAATACAAAGTCCATGGACTTTTTAAGACCTTCAATTCCGACTGTATTAAATCTAATCGTTTCCTTCAGCTCAGCCAGGCTCTGTGCCATCATGTTGAAGATGTTGGTCTGGAGCTCCTCCAGCGTCAGCTCGCCCCTTCCTCTCTTGGCCACCGGGGTTTTCACAGGTGTGCTGGGCAGGGACTCCAGCTCTTCCTCCGGCAGCTGAGTCTCACTCGCGTACGAGCGCATCTCCAGTACTCTTTCCATGTCCCCTCCAGCTGCTTCACTTTTCTCTTTAGTTGCCATCGATTTTTTGTAGTACCATATATATACGATTGAGGTATCTTAGATTTCTCCTTCGAAGACCCAGCACTCTCTTTTCTGTTCCCAGTGCTACTCATATCAAAACTCTTAAACATCAAAAAAAACTTTTTTTTTCCAATTATAACCAAAGTTTAAACAACTACTGTTAAGTCCTAATTTTTCTGCAGACAAAAAAGCAAAAAAATAACATTCAGGTCATGAAAAATTCAAAAAAACTCCTCAGCCTCTAAACTTTACCTTCCACCTGAATGCCATCTTGAATGCTGCGCCTCTGTTTCTCTCTGGATTTCTGGATGTGTTATTTCTGGTTTAAAATGAATACTTTGGATATTTCTTCGCATTTTCAAAGTAAGTGTGAAGGTTTTCTTACATTTTAGCAAAATTTTGCTTTTGTAATTATATTGTTTTTGTGTAAAAACGGGCATTATACAGTCTTTGAATTCAACACTGTTTTATTCTGCGTCATCAGGAAAATGGTCTTAGAGAAGATGAACGAGCTGCTAAACTGGGATTTGAAATAAACTGTTTTAACAGACAGGCGCATCTCCAGTACTCTTTCCATGTCCCCTCCAGCTGCTTCACTTTTCTCTTGAGTTGTAGTACCATATATATACGATTGAGGTATCTTAGATTTCTCCTTCGAAGACCCAGCACTCTCTTTTCTGTTCCCAGTGCTACTCATATCGAAATTCTTAAACCTCAAAAAAACTTTTTTTTTCCAATTATAACCAAAGTTTAAACAACTAGTGTTAAGTCCTAATTTTTCTGCAGTCAAAAAAGCAAAAAAATAACATTCAGGTCATGAAAAACTCAAAAAAACTCCTCAGCCTCTAAACTTTACCTCCCACCTGAATGCCATCTTGAATGCTGCGCCTCTGGTTCTCTCTGGGTTTCTGGATGTGTTATTTCTGGTTTAAATTGAAAACTTTGGATATTTCTTCACATTTTCAAAGTGTGAAGGTTTTCTTATATTTTAGCAAGATTTTGCTTTTGTAATTATATTGTTTTTGTGTAAAAACGGGCATTATACAGTCTTTGAATTCAGCACTGTTTTATTCTGCGTCATCAGGAAAATGGTCTTAGAGAAGATGAACGAGCTGCTAAACTGGGATTTGAAATAAATCGTTTTAACAGACAGGTTGTCCAGTTTCTTACAGTATACAGGTCGTTGTGGTGGGTTTTGAAGTTTTGGAAAGCGAGTGGTCGGGCTGTAGTTTCTCTTGCAGTCCGGTCGGTCCTGTGTTTATTAATAATGTCATTTAAAAAATAAAGTTTAATCGCTGTGAAAACAAATGTTTAATGTTTGTATTTGGAGGATATTGGGGATCACTTGCGTGTGTAATACTTAGTGGAACAATGACAGAATATGTCGTTTCTCTGGAAGGGAGGAGAAGTAATTAGTAATTGACTTGTTTTTCTCTCTCGGTGTGTTTGGGGGACAAAGACATTTCACAGTCTAATGGAGTTGAGTTGGAATGTAATCGGCAGGAGCCTGTTGTGATGTTTGCTGTTTTATTCCCCAGCTGCTGTGACTCTGGACCCTGATACAGCTCACTGTGAGCTCAGCCTGTCTGAGGATGGGAAGAGAGTGAGACTGGGACAGAGGAAGAGTCTCTCTGACAATCCTCACAGATTTGATCACTGGTCCTGTGTCATGAGCAAGGAGGCCTTCACTTCAGGGAGACACTACTGGGAGGTGGAGGTGAATGACTGGTGGACAATAGACCAGAGAGTCTGCAGAGATGAGAGGAAAGTTCAGCTTCTCTCCCCAGCAGGGTTACTGGTGTCTGGGCTCTCACCCTTTCTCTGCTCTCACTGACCCTGTGACCCCTCTCCCCCTCAGTCTGAAGCCCAGGAAGCTGGGGGTGTGTGGATATTAAGGAGAGGAAGGTCTCCTTTTATACAGTGGAGTCCAGAGCTCATCTCTACACTTTCACTGACATGGTCTTCACTCAGGGGGAGAAGATCTATCCTGTCTTCTGGACTGGGGATAGTTTTGAAGACCTTGAGCTGCTGCCTGTTGACAGTGTGGAGATTAAACCCGTCACTGACTCATGAACACAGGCTGACTCTCTCCCAGCTCTCTGTCTCACTGCTTATACTGGGAGATGGGTTTACTGATGGGTAGTGAGATGATGACATAAATATAAAAATAATTTTAGAAATGACGATGTTGTTTCGTGTTCCAACGTGTTATATTACAGTAAGAGTTATAAATAGGGAAAGTAACATGTAGGAGAGGGGGAGATATACCTCGCTACCAGCCTGCTGTACTCCTGACTTGTAAATATCTCTGGAAACCCTCCGGTGTGTTTTTCTAATTTTTGAGAAAATAAACTTTTAAAAAAGAAATCCCGTGTGAGTCTCTCCTGCGAGTGCCGGTGACTGTGAAGCTGCCAGAACGGTGAGGGACCTGCTGACGTCACTACAGCCAGGGGAAATAGGGACTGTGACGTTGTCAGGAAGTGGCTCAGGGTGTTTATGGGAGTTGTACTGTAGCTGTGGTGCTGAAGTCCCACCCTACATCGACAGAAAAAGAAATAAAGGAGCACGCAATGCATAACTTGAAGAATGCATATGCAAGGCAGGGGGCCAGGAGATCTGGACACTGAAAATAATAGGTTTCTGGTTCTAACTGTTAGGACAATTAGACAGGGTTTGCAAATGGTGGACAAAAATCGTCTTAACTTTCATTGTAATATTTTTTATCTTGGAAATATAGAAGTTGTACATTTTAAAATCTTTGATGTATAATAGGCCTCTACCCATATACGTATAATAGTCCTCTTAAGTTATCAGGAACTCCAACCATATATGTCTAATAGTCCTCTAAATGTATCCGTATAATAGAACTCCAACCATTTATGTATAATGAACATCTAATCATAGATGTATAATTGACGTATAACAATAGACGTATATTAGAATTTCATTCTAGACGAATTGTGGACCACATTTAGACGTCTAAGGTATGTGTTTAATAGATGTATATTCTACGTCTTTTTCCCACTGGGCCGTCGCCCGTGTGACTGGATAGAAAAATAACTGATTCATTTTTACCCGGTCTCTGGAAGCTTAGATATGATTATTTTTCCTTCCTTATTTCTTCATTCCCATGAATTTTCTCTGTATTAGAGGAAACGCGAAAGTGGGAAACTGCAAGCATTCTTCGTGAGTGGTGGATTGTGGTCAGTGAGCATCTGCACATCTCTAAGTCTGTTCCATAACCTTACCTTACATAACCATAACCTTACCCATTGGGGATGTAGCTCAGTGGTCAGCTGTCAGATCAGTGACCCCTGAGCCCAGTTCACAGAGAGGAGAACCAGGAGCTCTTTTATGTCTCTAAGAGGGCTGGGAGAAAGGAGAAAAGGGGGAGATGTGACTTGAGTCCAGGCTGTTCTGTCTGATATCATTCATGTAGCAGCACTGATTGTCTGAATGTCGTCTGGTTCTGGTTTGTCGGATAAAGAGAAGTATGGAGATGAACTTCTGTCTGAGTGTGAGTCTGAACTGTGAATCTGACTGAGAAGAGAATAATTATTTTTTATTCTGCCTCTGAGAATTTTTCTTCTTTACCAAGTGGTGTTATATCCCTTTCAGATACTCTGCACAGACTGCCAGAGTGAGAGAAGAGGAGAGAGAGATGGACAGATAAGAGCACACGCAGTGAGAGACCTACGTCTTGATTTACTTTGAAGCAAGTGTTCTTCCTTTCTGGAACAAGCTGTTTCTGAACTTCAAGAAATTCATACAACTTCTGAAAGATAAAATTCAAATCTTGCTTTTCAGGACAGAAGAAATGCTGCAAAAAAAATGCCAGTGATTTCTTTCTCCTTTTAACGAAAAGTGCAGAAAAACAATGGCAGTGCATCTCCGTCTTGATTTAGCTTAATACAAGTATTATACATCAAAGATGTAGGTGTGGAAACTAATAAATCAAGCCAATGATTTGGTTTAGAAATTTATTCTGAAATATACAATCATTCACACCTGAAAAAGATGTAGTTCAAATTATACATTATATACAATATTGTAATCAACAAATGGCTAATCATCATAAAAAACACAACTAGTAAACGTCAGCTACAAATTCTAGTAACATGGCAATATATATAGAGTAATGACAAACACAAACTAAGTACATGAACACGCTATATTTAACTCAAAACCACATTTCGATTCAAATATGTTTTAAAATTGACAACTTCTGTATTTCCAAGAAATTATTAGTAATGTAGCACAAACGCTACTTTCAACGGCACAAACCGGCACAAACGAATGAGACCGGTCCGGTTCCCCTTCGACGTTGTAAGGGGGCTGAGTGACCTCACACCCCCAAAAAGAAGACACTGTATCTCGGGAAAGAAAGACGCTGGGAAGTTACTTTCAAAGGCACAAACCAGCACAAACGTAGCACTAAGGAATGAGACCAGTCTGGTTCCCCCTACGACGCTGTGGGGGGGGGGGGGGGTGCTGATTGACGTCAGGACCCTGTAAAAACAAGGCGCTATATCTCGGAAACGAAAGCAACACAAACACTACTTTCAACGGCACAAACGTAGCACTAACAAACGAGGTGGGTTTCATCGTTTGTGCTGTCTGTAGGAGGGCCAACTTCATGGAGCTGAAACAAGCTCGTCCAGCAGCTGCGGGGTTCAAGGTGAACATGTATCGTATTCTAATGGGTTCTCTTTCCATTGATGAATGAGACAGATTCACGAGGAGATCCTTCACATGATTAAACGAACACATTGCTATTTCGGTCTGATGTAGAGGCTACATTTGTGTTAGCAGTACTATAAATGTAAGTCTTAAACTCTTTCAGGGGCTGCATCTGTAGCGCTTCATCTAAGAGGATTGTTTCACTTTCGCACACGGTTACATTCACCCACACAATTTATTCTCTGAATGCCCAATTGCTCAATAACCCTGTTTTCCCCTGGGAACCACCAGTGTACAGTCCCATCCCCTTCAAAAATATAACAAATATATTTAATGAACTGTGTAACACAGAGCTGGAAAGGTGAACCCAGGATGGCTGAGCAATTGATTAGTTGGAGTTATCTATTTATAGGTGAATAATTGCAAGCGTTTGAATCTGATTCATATTGAAATGATAAACAACTGACAATCTGTTCAGAAATGAACCCCTGTAAAAGGAGCTTAGCTGTAGACCAGGATGGCCAAGTGGTTCAGGTGTTAGATTTAATGTCCAATGGACAAATGTTCATGTGGTTACAATCCCTGCTTCTGGTAGCCTCCGGAAACAATTTTGCAGTGACAGAACACTTAAAAGATTTGCACTCTATTAAAATATGAATTCACTAAATTTCAGTTCTCTTCACTCCCTGGGAGAACTGAACTCTCACTACCGCATGCTAAAGGCTTTACATGCATTAGTTCAGGTAGGTAGCTGCGTCAGTTAATAGATGTGTTGTGTTATTTAATATGATTTATTTAATATGTTATTTAATTCTCCACGCTTGTGTTTCTCGGGCGACAGCAGAAATATTGGGGATTTGCAGCTACAGAAAAATATATGAACTTTACGGGCAAATGTAAGGTTACGTTAAAGAAAAAAAAATTATTGTTACTGATGAGGATGGGATTCAAACCCACACGTGCAGAGCACAATATATTATCAGTCAATCACCTTAACCACTTGGCCACCTCACCTAGAAACCCACTCCCTTCAGACATGATTTGGCGCCCTTAAGATGACCATCTTTCTGCATTCTTGAGGGTCATTTTCCTCTTCCACCTGTAATTTCACTATTTTCCTTGGGAGATGTCAAGCCACCAAGCCTGTGCTATGCTTCGGTGGCGGGTGTAGAGGACACCCTGTTGTACACGGAAAGCACATTGATCTCCTTGGACATGAAAAGTGCCAGATAAAAGCCATTTCTCATCCTGTCTCTTAGTATCGGGGCTGCTAGTGCATTAAAGGAGGCAACTTGCTCGGTGAGTAGGCTCAACGCACACCGAACGCAGATGTCTCATGGCGGTGTGTCCAAGCTGCTATAAAAGAAGAGCGCTCTGCCGGCGCCATGACAAAGTTGATTAAAACACCTGTTTAATAAAGAGGAGATACTGGATCCGAATTCCAGTGGTACCTTTCTTCATGTCTTGTTTTACAGAACATGTAATTTGGGACACTCACAGAGGTCTTGATTTGGTTTAATGCGTGTATTCATTTCCTTTGCGGAACCCATCTTGCTTTTTATTAACCATATAGCTTACGAAAGATGAAATGCAAGCGAATTTTTTGTTCACCAAAAGCATGTAAATGAAAAAAAGCAAGGTGCAAGCATTTTTGTGGTGCAATCGGTTCGCGTGTTCGGCTATTAACCCAAAGGTGGGTGTTTTGAACCCACCCAGGGACGCACTTCTTCCTGTAGTAAACATCATCACCGCAAAAATTTTATTTTTCCGCAAAACCTGAACTATTTTGATATTTGCAGTAGTAAACAATTGAGAAAAGAGTCAACATTACCGGGCACTTCCAATAATTCCCGACATTGGCAACTTCCAAGCAGATAGTATTCACCCATGTTCAATTATGTTCCAATGGGTGGCGGGAGAATTCACTTCTACTCCCGTTGCATCTTCAGCTAAAGTAATTTAAAAAAACAATGCAAAATTGTTTGAGAACTTGACAAGCAAAAACAACAGATCGACGGAGTTCTATTTTAATATTTTCGTAAATTTACCTTAATTTGAATATAAATGTTAACCGAAGTGCTGTTCAATATAATGTAATGTTGTTGTACTTTTAAAATATTTTAGCTGAGGGTGAGAGGGGGGATATTACGCCTTGCCAACCATCTACAATAACAGTAAAAGAGGATGGCATTTTAATAAAACTGGCAATCAAAAGAAAGTTACAATTTGTATGGTATTATGCTTAATATCCCTCGATTTTTGAAGGTCAGATGAGGAATTTGAAGAAAGTATCAAAGAAACAACGGCAATAGCAGAGGGCGTTGATTTTGAACCAGTGTTTGCACCTCAATAATCCATCAGTCTTCGCTTGACAGGCTTCCTCAAGATATTCGGTGTTCTATACAAAAAATCGACAATTAAGCGAAAATGTGACAAGAGGCAAAGACTGCAGTAGAGGAGGAATAAACTCCACACAATGACTGTATGTATACGTCTGTCTAATATTCGGCCCCTGCAGGGGCATCATATTCGCTGAACTGCCTGCCAGCGTGTGTACGGGCTTATAATTCAAGAATATCAATGGTCAGACGGTTACAACGGGTGTTTGTGTTTGTATTATTTAGAGAATTGAAAAAAACATTTTCAAAACTACAGCTCGAATGAAATTTTAAAAAAGTTTATTTGTCTCTTTGCTGTAACAACTGTGCCAAAACTATTCAGATACATCAGAATAGCATCAGAATGTAACTAGATTTTATTGGATTTTAGGAAATGTATTTTTGCGCATTTCTCTATACGATCAGAATACCTTCCTGTTTTCACCGTGTTTATTGTTTCTGCCTATGATCTCGGAAAGAAAGACCCAGTATCTGTTCACCGAAATATTCCAGGAGTTTGCTGTGGTTTGAGAGGAGTGTATGAAGGTAATGAAGGAGGGAGGACACGCGCATTCTGCACGGGGAGCGCAGAGCAATGAGCCGCGAATGCAGCTCTCCGAGTCTTTTCTTATACAACCTCTGAGTCCGGACACACAGCGTCTCCAGCCAGTGTTGAAGGTTTACAGTTCAGAAAACGGCTGTCTCGAGCAGAAACTGATCTTCCTGCTTTAGTTAAGGTTTGGTTATTGTGGGGGTTAAGCGCTTGTATCTCTCTTCTCTTACTAAACACTATGTACTGTAAAGTATATAAATAGAAGCTAAAATGCAGCTAAAATACTTCAGTAAGGCCGAGCAGATAGGAAAGTTTAATAAAAATGTTCTATGATCTATGTTCTAGTTGCCCATATGTTTTTTAACTCTCTGTTCGAGCTCTGATTTAATCCTCTCGGCTCCTGCCGCTGTCACCGGGAGAGTGGCTGCATTCCGTAGGGCTACAGGCTGATTTCACAATGCCACATTTAATTAAATACAGGAGAAACCGCAAGGAAATAAATGTTTTAATACATCTTCTTCTGGATTTATATTTCGGTCTTTCACCTTTGAATGCATACCTTGACCGTAAATCTTTACTCGATTACAGGCACCCCAAACAGTTCTTAAGGGAGAAATCGAAGCCTATTTGACTTTCTGCTAATCACATTGAAGTGTTCACGAAGCATTTCCCTGCCCATCATGTGCCCGCAAGCCGGTTTCTCCGTTTTCTTCTTTCTGTCGTTGTCAGCGATCACAAGACAGGAAAAATGCAAGAGAGGGAAAAGCTGTCAGGAGTGGGATTTGAACCCATGCCTTTCTTCAGAGACCAGAACACCCAAGCAATGGAAAGACAGGAGTCCTTGAGTCTGGCGCCTTAGACCACTCGGCCATCCTGACTAGGTAGATAGGTTGGTGTGTTAAAAGGACCAGTAGTTCACAAAACTGAGAAATGCTTTGCTGGAGAAGCACCACGTTGCCTGTTGTTGCCTAAACGGATCGCGGAAATCAAATATTCGGATCGATTTAGAGTGTGCTTTACAGCCTTTGTGTAATATTTTAAATTGTTTTAAAAAAGTGTGTACTGTGTACTACGTTTAGGACTAGTTAGTGTGGTAGAATATGGAGATCATCTCCAGCTCTGAGCTCAACTGCAACAACAAGTCGTGCTGAACAAAGTCAGAGTTCAGCTGAACCTTTGCTCAGTGTGGTGCTCAGGACTCAGGAGTATTGTTGTGGTTACTCTGTTCAGTAAGTTAAAATGCAGGACACGTTAAAATCGGATTATTACTGTGTCTCTGTCCCGTTTGTATATAACCGAATGTTTAAAAGATACCAGTAAGGACACACAACTACTAATGCGGTACTTATTGGAAATAGTCCCAAAACAAGTACGTCCGGCAGCTGGTAGACCCCTGTAATAATTTTGCAGTGACACTTTGAAGATTTACACTCTATTTAAATATTAATTTACTAAATTTCAGTTATCTTTTCTCACACTCCCTGGCATAACTGAACTCTCACTCTCGCATACTAAAGGTTTTACATGCATTAGCTGTGATACAGATTCTAATAAAGACAGAATGAAACTGTTTGTTTTGTGTCTCATGGTGATCCTCTTCTCGATCCAAATGAAATGTTTAATATGATCCCTCGAGAAAGAAAGGAGTCAATTTCCGCCTGGAATGATTGATGCTCAAACATTTTGTAATATCTCCGGAAGTTTATACAGTAGAATCCTGGTTTGTGGCTTAAATTCAAGGTAAACAAGACTAAGGAAACGAGTTGGAAACGATGTCGATCTGGGATTTAAATCATCCGGAACATTTCACTACATTGGGCAGTATGTGCCAGAAAGCAGCACCTGACATCTGTTGATAGCTCTGTTGGTAAAGCGGAGAACTGTAGTAGAAACAAGAGAGAATTCTTAGGTCGCCGGTTTGACTCCGGCTCGAAGGAAGATGCCCTTCGTGTATTTCATTCAAACAGTTAAAATAGCCGATCTTTTTTCACTCAGACTTTGATCAAAAGTTCAATAAACGACGAAGCAGAGGCTTTTGTTCCGAATTCAGCTCACGTCTGATTGTCTTGTTTTGGCCAAGATCTGATCTTTGAATTCAGGGACTACTCTGTCTGCTTTGTACAGTAATTCAAAAGTAGATACAAATGTCACATTTTTATTGTAGATATAAAGGTGTTCTCTGTTTTCAAAGGATAGGTACTTAATTGGCTTTATGATTTGGTTTTGATTTTGTATCGTTGTATTATTAAGTTTGTGCTTTCTGTGTTTTTATCGTATTGTGAACTTATTTTTTAAACAAATGCTTACAAAGGCAAACACGGCACACATCTGTTTATACCAGCGGTGAATTGTACATTTTTATTAAGTACAATCTACTGTGCACTTCTGGGAGTATAACAGGTTCGATATAAAGTGGCAAAAATATAAAAGGGGAAAATACCCCAGACTGCGTGTAAAGCCCTCGTTGTGACTGTTGTTTTATTGTTGAATACGGCATACTGTGCACGAAATGTTGCAGAAACACAATCTGATAGTTAAATAATTATTATTTTAATAATTATGTATAAGTATGAGGCACCGGATCCAAATATTCAGTTCTGATTTTTTTAAGTGATATCTTCCCTTCCTCTGGTAGAAGTAACACGATGTGAGTAATTGTTTTTTGTTCTTTTTTTCACGTTGCGATCCAAAAAGCCTCAGATGCACAGTCTGACAGCAACCAAACCAGAATGGATTCTGCTGGGAGCCAGACTGAGCTCATTCTTGCTCCCTGTGCTGAAAACAGAATTAGCTCTTACCCGAGCACCATCTACCGCTGCTGGATTGTACTCTACGTCCTGCTGCTCCAGCAATTATTTTGACGAAAGACAGATCACTTGTACGCTTTTAACCTTCTCGCAGCTACAGGCGAGACTGAAGCTGGCGATATAAAGGCACGCACTGGTACACCTTCTCTAACTTTCACAATCGCGATAAACATTTTTTTAAGACCTTTGAAAAACTAGATATAGATAAAACTAGATAAAAAACATGAGCTTTATCGGTTTTTACATTAATCGATTTTGAATCAAATTTGATCTTTTTACATTGCATTTTACGTTGAAATGTAGCATGCATACCTAATCCACCAACGGACAGAGCAATATTTTACGTTGCCTTCCAGAGCTTCCAACGTGTGATGGATTTGTATGGGTGTCTGTATGATACCACTACAGCACTGGCGCAGGTGCAAAATCCACTTTCACACGACTTTTTCAGTGTCTTCTCTCTCAAATGGACCGAAGCACAGGAGCCAATATTAGAGAAAACGACAGATGTTTAAACAGAGGATGTCCCAATGTCTGGGACAACGCATTGTGATTTTGTATAAACGCAAATGGTTTCTCATTTAAAAGCCAACAATATTCTTTTTCTCCCTGGCGCTAATAAGCTACCACACATGCAAGCTGTTGTGTGAAAGAAAATTCATATGTCCATAGGAAGGCAGAATAAAATCCAGAACTGTGTTGGTGATATCGATAAACAGGGCTCATGTTCACAACAAAACTTTACTGTATAAAAAGTTAAAATTCGTAAATATATTTTTTTATTATGGCTTTGTCATTTACTGTAGTTATTCAGGAGAACATTATGTTAATCGTATAGATGAAACGTTTAATATATTCAGGTGGGTAGCTACGTCAGCATGCGTATCTGCAAAGGAACAAGTAATATTGTAGGTTTATTCCATGCTGAAAAGAGAAGAGAGAAAACAAACCTGAAGAAGGTTTCACAGCTGAAACGTTGTGTTTTCTCTCTTCTCTTTTCAGCATGGAATAAACCTATTACTTGTTCCCTTAATATATTGTTCGGTTTGACTCAAAATGCTTTACTACTACAAGAGAGAATTATAGTATGGAGGATGAGACACATTTATGATTTCTTGGAAGAAAATGTTTTTTCTTTGCATTCGAAATGAATCGAAACTTTAGCGCGACACACAAACCCTTTGTCTTTTTTAAAGATATAATATTTTTAAACAGACAAGTATAGAAAAACGTTTTTTTTTACTAAGCAATTTTGGTCGGGGGCGATGTATTCCTAGTAGTGGCGCTGAGGTCACTATGGTGCAGTTGAGCACCGTAAGATTAGGGCCAGTGACGTAATGTATAACGCATCTGACTTCGGAACAGAAGATTGTAAGTTTGACTCCTGCCTGGCTTATGTTGCTTTTTTAACACGGTACTGTCTGAAGATCAGCTCCTGCCCTGAGCTCAATAGCAATGCAAAACTGTGCGTAACAAAGCTGGCGAGCAGCTGAACTTGTGCTCAGTAGTCAGTACGGTGCTGAGGGTTCAGTACTGGCGTTGTTCTAATTAGCACGAACTGCAATGGCTCTGAATCTGACCATTTCTATGGAAGCCCGTTTCCGCCAGGGAGTAAAAATAAAAACGCGCTATGGTATCTCAGAATTCCAACTTAATAACTGAGAATTGCGACTTAAAAACTCAGAATTCCGACTTTATATCTCACATTTGGGACTTCGAAATAACCCATATTTCATTGTCTGTCCTTTTGTTATTGTAACGGATTCGGGTTCCAGGGCTTGTACCCTCGCCGCTCCCACCCTAGTTCGTGCCTCACTGCATTGGCTCGAACCCAGGCCTTGCCAGCTGAGCTAAAGAAGAGTTTCTTTTTAAAGTAAAAAAGGACATACAATGGAAATATTTAAAAAGTATGTTTCAGCTTTTATAATTGTGAATTCTTCTGGATGTGAAGTGTCTATTTCTGTATCTTATTTCATATTCTGTCTTCGTTTTTGTATTTCTGGTGTTTAAATAAAAAAAAAAATTAAAAGCCCACCGTCCACTATTCCATCTGTGTACTATGGAAGCCTCACTACCGGAAATGGGATTCCATAAAAATTAGTGTAATTAATTTGATTTTTATCAGGGCACTGTACATGACAAGTCTTCAGGCTTATAGATTCTATGATCTTGTACGATTCATCAATATAGTGTAACGGAAGGGCCAACATACAATTTTTAGTTCAGGTGGGTAGCTGCGTCAGCATGCGTAGGCTGCAAAGAAACATGTAATAGGTTTATTCCATGCTGAAAAAAAGAAGAAAGAAAATATGTTTTGGCCGAAACGTACCAGTAAACTTTACATTAACAATACCAGCCAACGATACATTATCATTTCACACCGGTTCTACAGGAATCTACAGCAGAGCCCTGAGTTGACTCCCAGAGTCCCACTGAGCCCATAGAATTCCACATCACCCATCACTCCTGCACACAGTCCGCTGAGAGCGCCTGTCCATAAACTACTGGATTGAGAATGGGATCAAATAATTCCCCATTTTCTTAATTCTACATCAAAGGACTGTTAAACGTCTATTTGAAGGCATCGATTCGTATTCTTAAACCAGATGAACGCCTGGAATAAGTTAATATTACTTATAAATAGTCGTGCTACAATACTCCAGTTGAAAGCACGCTTCTAGCTTTGTGGTACTCTGGTGCGTCACAAATTTATGTTTGAATTTCTGTGGATGAACTACTATAGGTGTACCCTCGCTCACTTTCTTTAGCGACAGTCGTTGCTCTTCATCTGAGTGATGTATTTGCCTGTTTTTCAGTTCACTTCCCTGCAAGGAATATTTACCTCAGAGCTCTCTTTCACAGACTGCAGGCGCTATGTTTGTTAACAGGTGTTATAGTGATGACATCTTTCTGTATGATCAGGACAGGAGCTGCAAGTCCACTGTGTTGTGGCTCCAGTACAATTTTAGCTTATTATTATAATACGTTTTAACAGCGACAGATTCTTAAGATCACAAGGTGTTTACGATATTATTTCAGTATTAAGATGTTACTACATTCGGAACTGTCCCATAGGATTCAGTGTTCTATTAGTTTGGCACTAAACTGCTTAGTCTATTGCAGGAATTGTACTTAGTCCTGTCCTGTAGTGTCCTCTAGAGAGCAGCAGCTGTTTCCTTGGGCTCATTGCAATTGGGAACATTGTGATTACTGAGCAGGGGACTAAAGTCAGCAGACGAGCGAGTTGCAAATCGGTATTAATCTGGCGTACAGAGCTGCATGTTAATCTCTGGATCATCTCCAGTTAATGTGATGCTGTTCTTACCTTGCAATTGACCCAATCTGACTACTGGCACCAACAACCCTGTTATTAAAAATAAACTTCTTGTGTACCTACCGTGATACATAAGTTTGGTGGAGAGGTTTGGCAGCCCATATTAAGTCAAAGGTGTGTGTGCAGATCACTGTGATATACAGGCATCAACAAACTGACATACAATATTAAATGTTTAACTGATAAAACCCAAATGAACCAAACCTGAATAAATTAGTGGTGGAAAGGAGTCTTTTTATATAGCAAAAGGTCTCTGATCCTTTGGTAAGAACGATGGGTATATAACCCATTGTCCTCAATATTAGAAATGAATCCTTGAGCACTGCTGTTGTACCAACAGTCCTCAAAAGTGCTGCCACTTCCCCAGTCCCATAAAAGCCTAACATTACCCTTTCTTGCATAAACTGTAGAACGTGCCTTCACATTTCAGTTGCAGTTTAATCTATTATCACCCTACTCCCCACATCATAACCTTCGCTCTTCTAATTCTAGTCTCCTAACTGTCCCCCAAGCCCGTCTACACTGTATGGGTGACAGGGCCTTCTGCTGTTATGCCCCCAAGCTCTGGAACTCTCTCCCCAAGGATACCAGAGTCACCTTCCCTAACCTCCTTCAAATTCAGACTCAACACCTTGTTCTGGAGAAGAGCCTTTACTGAACTGGTTCCATTCTTAACCACTCTGCTTCTACTTTTTTTTGTACCGCCATCCATGGTCTCCTCTGTCTATTGGAATTGTTTTATCCTGTGTATTCTTATTGTAATTATGTCAAGTGCTTTGAGAAGCCACCTTTGGAACCATTATATAAAATAGTTTATCCTAAATCCTTGAAACGTTAATAGGGCACTGCAGTAGGGCTAAAAATTGACAGTGTTAGTGGGCCAGCAGGATTTGTGCAAATTATAGGTAGTCACAAAGGAAGACTAGGATTCACTTGAAATCCATGACATGGGACACTGAAACAGTGGAGAGGCTTTGTGTAGTAAGCATTCAGTCTCACTCTACCCAGTCTGTGCTGCTGGTAAAGGTAGTTGTGAACACCCGTCTTCCAGCTCAAGTGCTGGGATCTCCAGTCTCAATCCTAATACTTCCCATGACTGTCCAATACCACTGCTGTAAAACCAACACCCATAAGACAAGACCTCCGAGATTCTAACTGTACCATTATTCACTGATGTTTGTGCACCAGTATTGTTCCTCTGCTAAGGAAGGGAAGGCCTACTTTATACCAAGCCCCTGTTGACAATTCCTTCCTTGTGTTTCTTTTAGTCAGTTTGTGCAGCCTAGAATAGGACACCACATCTCACTCTTACTGGGCACTACAATAGCAACTCACACACCATAAGCACTACCCCTCCCGGAAATGGGAGGATTTCCAGTATATTGAACACCGGTCTCTCCCCCACTAAAAAAAGTCACAATGCCCTGCCCAAGGAATAGTGCGGCCATCTTTCCCCAGTACAACGCTTTATTACTCCAGCCATTTTCAGCCCTCATTGGCAGCAATACGGGAAGCATTCTTGAAAGGGGAACCCCCACAAATACTTCCGTTTATTAATGGGTTTCACTTCCCTTGAATTCCTCCACCCCATTCAAACCTATAAACCATGAAGAAACAAGGGCAGGCAGAAGGGTCTTTCACAGTTTAATTGAGATGTTGACATTACAAGGCGAGTGGAGGCAGGAGAGTCACAAGGGCCAGGCTGGAGCCTTCATTCAGGCACCTGGGGAGGAAGAAGGAGAACAATCAAGCTGAACTGGAGGACACCCACCCCTACAAGAGCTCCTCCTGCCAGACCCTACCTGTCCACTGGCCAACATCTCCAAAGTCCTCTGCTCCCTCCACATCCTCACTGGTGCTCTCAGCATCTTCACTGGAGCTCTGAGGGTCTCCCTCCTCATCCTCAGTCCAGTCAGCCCCCACATCCAGAGGACCCTCTACTGGTGCCACAGCCACCCGACTGCTGGTCACCAGGCTCCTGGTACCTGTGGACAAGCAGCACCCAGGAGTGAGGGATCCGCTATACCCAGAGTCCCACAGTGATGCTACTCATCTAAAACAGTCCCTTTGTCCAGCATGGGATCATTCCTCAGTTGTCCAAGCATGGTTGTCTCTTGGGCAGAGATGCATCCACAAGGGATAGAGAACCAGACCCACCTTCATTCCGGCTGCCAGCACACCTGGACTCACAGCAGGTACAGACCTCATGGTCACCATACAGCTCCTCCCACCTGGAGGAGAGGAGGACAGGTGAGGCCTCCACCTGGCATGTCCCAGAGCACCCTCAGCAGGCTCCTTGCAGAAGTACCTCTTAGCCTCCCTGTTGTAGGTGCAGGACTTGGTCCCTGGTGTTGCTTTAGCAGGAGCCACAGCCATGACACAGTGCATGTACAGCTCAGTCACTTCATGCTGCAAGAGGGAAAGTCACAGCATTAAGGGATCAAGGCCAATAGAGGGACAGAGAAGGACCTTCTGCCATCAGTGAAGTCAAGCTGGCAGCTCTAGGCACTACAGCTGCCAGTCTGGTTCACATCTAGATCATGGATGGAAAAGCAGACAATGGATCAGTAGAGCAAGAAGGCTGAGCAGCCTTTGAGAGTAGTACCTTCCTGGACAGCTTCTTCTGGAAGAGGAAGGCATCAATTGTGAAGCGAAGCACATCCTCCTGCTTGGAGGGGACAAACCTGGACAGGCATCCATCTGCCTTGCTGTCCACCATGCACCTGGGGACAAGGACAAGGATGAACCCCTGCAGGCTCTCAGGGCTCCTGCCCACCTCTCCTCCCAGAAGGGGCCGTACCCCAAGTTGTCGATCACAGGGAAACGGGGCTGGGAGTGCTGGTCCGGTTTCTCGGTTATGTAACACGAGTGGATGTACAGCCTCTGCTCCGCTGTGGCAAAGTAGGCAGTGGCCTGGAAGTACATGGGCTGACCCAGGAAGTACTCATCCTTAGGAGAGCCGGACCCAGTGGGCTGGATAGAGAGAGAGGCAGCATTACACCTGCACACAGCACCCCCTGCAGGCAGGAGGAGCCACTCACTTACAGTTGGTGGTAAGCAGCACAAAGCTGCGTTTGTTCTTCAGGTCCTTGAAGAAGGTCCTTCTCCTGGCCCACGTGGGGACATAACCAACCTTGAAGGAGTAGTGGAACCTGCAGGACAGAGGGGATGAGGGGCTTCTGGTCACTTTCCCAGCAGCTTCTCAGCAGCAGCAGAGCCTACCTGTTGTAGGAGCACTTGATCGGCACAGAGAAGGGAATGAAGCGATGCACAGGTGCACTGGAGGAGGGCGGGGCATAGCGGAGAGTGTTGGAGTACACCAGGCGGCCCTGGACAACCTGCAGGGTCACAGAGGAAGGGATATTCCCAGAAAAGGCAACCCCGACACTAGCCCTACAGCTCACATCGATACACTGCCTGTAGATGAAGACCCGCTTACCGATCACTCGGTGCTGCACTCGTGAAGCCCGTAGATGAAGTAGAAGTAACGGCGTGTGGTTCGGCTGACGCTGCAGTTGCCCAAGGTCACCTCTGATGGCCGACAGCTGAAGCCGAACAGGAGCCGACTGACCCTCACGTACATCCTGCTGGAGTCGCACCACACAGCCACTCCTTGGGTGCCCCCGATGGCCGGGCGAGCTGGCTGTCGCCCTCGCTGGGGAGGAAACAGGACGCTCTTGATGTAGGCGGGTAAGGGGCGGCTGCCAGCTTCGGGCTTCATCTTCTCCTTGTCGAAGTAGGGCGAGTACGCGTCTCTGGACACGGGAAGGCGGCGAAAGTCGGGAGCCAAGGACTGCGAGTCGTTCTCGCTTGCAGACAGGTCTTCGGAGGGCGCATCTGCCAGGCTCAAGTCCTCCGACTGGGCTGCGTCTTCAGGAGCCGGGAGGTCGGCCTGGAGCGCTAATTCCCGAGAGTCCCAGCCAGCCGGCCCGGCGGAGATCAGTGCGGGGAGCCCAGCCCCTGCGCACAGGAACACCACAAAGAGAAACGAGCGCATTGCCAAATTGACGTCCCGCTAAACTGCTACAGAAGTAAGACAAGTAAACCACCAAACTGTGTTGAAGCAAGAGAGCATAAAGTGTGAACGCGGTGACTAGGTTTTTATACTAGCAGGACTATGCTACCACACACATGGTCACACTACCGCTCAATCAACACAATCAATTACATACAAAGACCCAGATTGTTCTCAGCGTCTAATTAGAACCTGCTTCCAGTCTGAGGCGGGACTCCGTGAAGCCGCCTGAACACTTTCCCGTGTGTATCTGAGCTCAGCGGAGGAGTTCCACGCAATTTCGACAGAATTAAATCACCCACACGTGTAAAATTTGCTCAGATTAATTTATTGTTCAATTAGTTTCTAATTTCCAAGGACAGTGTGTTAAACTCGCTGTCAGACAGAGTACGGAACATGCGACACGTCCGTCCACACTTTCTTTTATCGAGGGGGCTGTTCTATCAACATGTACCGCAATGAAAATAATTTTACTATTTTTCATGTGTAATTGCATGTCATATTAAAATGTGTAATACAAGCATTTCTTTGTTTCCCAATAAAGAAATCCTGATCAGCTTTTGACATGATCTGATAATAATTTGTCTGATTTTCCAGAGATTGCTTTTGATCCGCAGCACTGAGAACCAATGGAAGCCCGTATCCGCCAGGGAGTAAAAAAAAACGCACTATGGTATCTCAGAATTGTGACTTAGAATCTCAGAACTGCGACCTAAAAACTCAGAATTTTGACTTTAGATCTCACATTTGCGACTTCGAAATAGCCCATATTTCATTGTCGGAGTTCTGAGTTACCAAGTCGCAATTTTGAGTTACTTAGTCGGAATTCAGCGATACCATAGCGCGTTTTTTTAACTCCCTGGCAGAAACGGGCTTTCATACATTTCAATTAGTCTCATCAGTGTAGAACAAGTTAATGTAGAACCATTGCTATGTCTGTCTCTTGTTTGTATATAAATGAATGTCTTTGACAACTTAATGTTAGTTTTTAATTTAGTTTTACGATGTAGGTCATGCGTTAACATATGCACGAGCATACCAAATGTCTCCCTCCTGATTCAGCTAATGCTCCATAGGAGTGAAGCGATTCCTCCTGCTTCTCGTACAACCATATCAGAACAGAAGCCCGTGTGACCCAGCTCTGATTCAAGAGCAACTCACATCTTTAGCCCCTTTTTTTTATTCGTGATCATAATTTTCTTAAGTTATGATCAATATTGAACTTTTTCTAAATAAAACGACAATAATCAAACATGCAGGCAGACTTTTGAAAAGTATTAGGAGTTGACAGGGTGCCCCTTTGGAATAGTTGTCAGAAAATGTGAGAAAAGGAAAGTTACCTAAGCTCTCACACACAGCATTAGAGATTGGAATCTGATTGTAAAAAAAAACTACCTGTCTCCCCTTCATTTAACGGTGCTGTTGTTTTTATTTTACATATTGTTAGCATTTTAATGAATTGTTAAAAGATTGATACACAAATCGCTAAATAAGAAAACGTAAAAACCCAACTGTAAGAAATTGACCATTCATATTCCTGAATTTTAAATCCCTGTGTTTATCTGTGTCCAAGTGCCTGGTGCAGCTATTTTGAAAGCAGAGTCTATGATTTATTACGGAAGCGCATTGTTGCCACCCAGGAAAAAAATCTTAATAAATACCAAATTATCTGCTAATTACGAGATAGCAACCATATCATATGTGTGTATGAACAGCCTGTTACATTTGCAATGGCAGTACCTACAGGCTATCGAAAGGTTTGCTGGCACTGTGGGTTTAGTTTTCCTGACAATGTGCATGCTGAGAAATGCGCACGGACTGACTTTCTTCTCGCAATGAAAATGTTACCGTTTGTAGCTCATGTAAACACAGTTTTAACCATTAGCACACTCATATATATCCTGAATCAATAACGAATGTGACCTAGAATGCATTGTACCGCTTCAAACTGAAAGTCAGATATTTAGTCTCAAAACTACATAACTCAGGATTTTTTTTTCCTTGATGGCAACATTGGCTTCTGTTATTTAGATTCAACCACTGAAGAGGTTGGTTTTGTGTTTTTAGCTATTGAACATAACTGGTAAGTTTAAGTCAGTTCTTGTAACTCTTTCCGCTCGAAAGCGCTGTATTAATACCGGCGCACCTGTCTCCACAGGAAAGTTATTGCTGTTCCCAAACCAATGTACTGCAGCTTGTGGCCACGTGTTCCTGCTGTCAGCCTGTGATACCATGTTCTTCCACCGCTAGAAATATTACTGCTCTAGTACAGTAGTAAAAGAGGAGACAAATGCAAACACCGTTTAGAAAAAACACACACGTCTCAGGTCTTAACCATGACAAGGATGGGATTTGAACCTAGACGAGCAGAGCACAATGGATTAGCAATCCAGAAAGTGACTCCTGTTTAATTTTCTTTTCGCTTGCTCGATTTGTAGTACGCTCCTCAATCCTTACAACCGATAAACAAAACGGCTTCATGTGCCACAGCATTCTGCTGCAGGTACGGGTTGCACCGTGTATTGGGCGAACCCGAATGAAATATTTCAAATATGTGAAGAATTTCATGAAACCTGAAAAAAGATCACAGCCAATGTCAACAATTCAGAGCCTGTAGGCAGCTTCAACAGAACAAAACGATCTGAAGCCGCAATTCTTTCACAGAGTGTATTGTGACACTCCCCGGTGTTGCTATTACTGCTACATCTGCTGCCGTTGGTTAAAACTCTACTCAGCGGGCAAGTAAAGTTGTACAAGGAATATACTACTTTGAGCCATCCAAATTACATTATGTGAATTTAAGCTTTTTTTAATTAATAATAGCATTAGTAATACAATGCGTGGTCAGAAATGTTACTTATTAGCTTATGAAGCAACAGTGTTTCGACCATTTGCGGTCTTCAAAAAGTAAACGCTGGTTTTTATACTTCCTTGTGAGCAGATCACCTTGATTTAGAAAAGGAAAACTTACTCCCCTGTTGCTTTCATTGCAATATCTGAATCGAGACCCAAGCGCTAAGAAAGCTGAATAACGCAAAAGACATATTCCCGATTTTAATTTAGATACAGTACACATTTTCTAATGCAGCTTTCATTCTCGAAAGCGTGTTATGTAAAAAAGAGAAAAACGAAAATATATGGATGACAATATTTAAAAGATTAAGATTTTACTTTTGAGAAATTGTCATTTTATGTATCTAGACGCTTTTCAACCGCTGGTTTTAGAACTTTGCTGTGCTTCTTGCACCATTTTCAGTGTTATAAAGTGGGTGTAGAGGGAGCGATCACTGTAGAACAGTTGATAGGTTGGAGCTGTTCAGACTACTCTTCTTATTTCTCAAATGCTTGCATCATTTTTCTTTCACGCTACGACCCGAGTGTGTACATGTGTTTCGTTTTCGTTTCACTGATTCTCATTAAAAGATTTGGGAATTAACGACGAAAGAATCAGTTGCCTCGGAAAGCAGAAGCTTTGGTTCACAACGATCTTGAAGACACGCCCATGTAGTGCAGCGTGTGATATTTGTACTATAAAACACCAAGTGCTCAAAGTGACGTCTGCGTTTACCGTTTAGACTTTTCATCTCGGGCGCACTTTTAGAAAGCAAAGATAGAGCAGTTGCGTTGAATCACGCTATGAGAGCCGTTAGCAGAGTGGCGCAGCGGAAGCGTGCTGGGCCCATAACCCAGAGGTCGATGGATCGAAACCATCCTCTGCTATACACACCGTCAGTTTAATGACGATGATCTTTGATTTTTTTTTCTCTCGTATGTGTGCAAGCTTCACACTTACTGTATTCGTTAATCTTTACCAATAGCAGATGCCCAAATGTATCTTTGGTTGTTCTGAGATCCTTGATAGTTTCCTCAAATCCTTCAAATGGACATCCATATCAAAGCAATTATGTTTATATTTATTACAATTAAGGTAAATATACAAAATATCAACGCACATTTGTATAATGCTCATTTAATGATTTTCAAGGATTGTCAAGTTCTCCAACAGATCTGTGATCTAATTTTAAAATATTTTTGCTAAGGATACAACGGGTGTATGAATGAATTCTCCTGACAGCCAGTTGAAGATAAAATTCCACACGTGAAAATGGTTCTCTTGAACATTGACTTAGGTACTTAATTGCTTACATGTAGTTCCACACGAGTAAAATGCACATTTCCTGCAAAGATCAAGAGGGTTTGCAAAGAAATCCCATCAAGTTTAAACAGAGATTATGGTTATAGCGGAACAATCTGAAGCTCATCCCTGAATGGGTTTGAACCACCAGCCCTTTGTTTAACAGCTGCACAGAAACACACTCCCGTTGTTTTTTGCCATTCACACGTTTGTAGTTAAAATAAAATACTGACATTTTCCTGCCAGCCAGCAGTATTTCTCCTGCACTGACCATGAATAACCAATAACTTTATTTCATCTTTGGCAGGCTGTAATCTACAGAAAAGGAAGTGAATACTTGTATTAAGCTAAATCAAGCCGACGGAAATGCACTGCCGTTGTTTTTCTCCACTTTTCGTTAAAAGGAGAAAAATCACTGGCATTTTCCTGCGGTATTTCTTCTGTCCTGATAAGCAAGACTTGTATTTTATCTTTCATAAGTTGTTTGAATTTCTTGAAGTTCAGAAACAACTTGTTCCAGAAAAGAAATGAACAGTTGCTTCAAAGTAAATCAAGACATATGTCTCTCTCGCTGCGTGTGCTCTTATCTGTCCATCTCTCTCTCCTCTTCTCTCTGGCAGTCTGTGCAGAGTATCTGAAGGGGATATAACACCACTTGGCAAAGAAGAAAAATTCTGGGGCAGAATAAAAAAAAAAACATTATTCTCTTCTCAGTCAGATTCACAGCTTAGACTCACACTCAGACAGAAGCTCAACTCCGTACTGCTCTCTATCCTCACAATCCAGAACCAGAAGATATTCAGACAATCAGTACTGCTACATGAACAATATCAGACAGAACAGCCTGGACTCAAGTCAGATCTCCCCCTTTTCTCCTTTCTCCCAGTCCTCTTAGAGACATAAAAGAGCTCCTGGTTCTCTCTCTGTGAACTGGGCTCAGGGGTCACTGATCTGGCAGCTGTGGGCTCTGTTCCAGGGCAGAAGCAAGAAGCTTCTATTAACCCTTTCCAGGACTTCCAGCCCTTCAGTATTACTTTCTTTACTGTATATCAGCCTCCAAACATGTTTTTTAAGTGTTTTATAACACAAGTGAGTGTGGAATTATATTAGTATTTATGTAATAAACACCAGTATTGACACTCTGATCAGTATATTGATTATTAGTAGCCAATGGGCCGATGGTCGTGACTACAATAGTGACCAGCTGACCAGTCTGTAACTCTGAGCAGTGCTCTGGTGATTCTACACCAGCCCAGGGATTCAGCTGCTCTCACAAGTGTCTCACAGACAGTCTTATAAATGTACAATTAGATGAAGTCTTGTAACAGTTATACAGTTAATTTAAATCATCAGACTACCTATAGAGCTGAGAGCTGGGTGGAAATGAAACCAGGATACACATTTTAACCTCCAGGAACATGAGTCTGATCCTCCTGGCTTCTATACTCTGATGATTCGTGTAAAACCCTTAAAAGCGCTTATTTCAGGGACTCATGCTCGTTCTCTACTGCTCCACATGGGTACGCTTTGTAATGCATTAATCTGTGAAGTAAACTTTTTTTTTCTGTTTAATGAATTTAATTCCTCGGTTTGTCGCTCTCCTCCTCCAACTGTTATAAATCGCCTCTCTTCACAGCCCGTTTTTTTTTTTTGGGAGATGTTATATTTGTATGGACAGATGTCTCCTCCAGCAGAGACGCACTCTTTTTTTTATTAAACGTATAGAATTTACAAATATAACTACAACCAGAGGATCAGAAACAGGTACAAGAGAAAAAAACACAACAGAAAAAAAACATTTAACCACCAGAGGTAATGAAGTAAATTATGTGATCAAATTGTATTTTTACATATATGTTTTCCTGGCTTTATTATTTCTCAATTATTTATAGAATTTAGTGTTTCAACATGCATGCATTTCCTGTATAAAATAAAAATCAGCACTCACCTTTTTACAAAACGAAAAAGACGCTTTTCTTTTTGCAACATTTCGAGTACCTCTGGCATTCCTGAAAAAGACACACAAAAGCAGCAGAGACCCGCTATGTTCTGTCAGGATAAGCGCTGTGACATCACAGACACCAGCCAGAGAGCCGGGATCAGAGAGAGAAAGAGCGCGGGAGGCGCACAGAGCGCACGGAGCGCACGGAGAAGACTTATTGATCACTTATCTATCGACAACCAATTATTTCAACTTAAGAACCGTAGAAAAATCGATTAACTTCACCGATTGGTGAGTACTGATTCTTTTCTTGATCCTGTTTAAATATCTAAAAAACAGTTAATAATAATAATAATAATAACAATAATTGCTTACACTTACATAGCGCTTTTCTGGACACTCCACTCAAAGCGCTTTACAGGTAATGAGGACTCCCCTCCACCACCATCAATGTGCAGCATCCACCTGGATGATGCGACGGCAGCCATAGTGCGCCAGAACACTCACCACACATCAGCTATCAGTGGGGAGGAGAGCAGAGTAATGTAGCCCGTTCATAGAGGTGGGATTATTAGGAGGCCATGATTGGTAATGGCCAATGGGTAATTTGGCCAGGACAATAATGACTGTATCGACCAAATACCATAGTGCATTTAGGGTTAATAATAATAATAATTGCTTACACTTATATAGCGCTTTCCTGGATACTCCACTCAAAGCGCTTTACAGTAATGGGGACTCCCCTCCACCACCACCAATGTGCAGCATCCACCTGGATGATGCAATGGCAGCCATGGTGCGCCAGAGCTCTCACCACACATCAGCTATCAGTGAGGAGGAGAGCAGAGTAATGAAGCCAATTCATAGATAGATAGGGTTAATAATGTTCAATCCGAAATTAAACAATGATTATTCATATTATTATTTAGGTAACTGTATCCTAGAGCTAGAAAATGATATTTCAAGTTCATAAATGTATGTATGTAACAGTTTAAATGCATTTTTCCAGTGTTTATAAATCATAAGAATGGTAACCAAGGCGACAGGCGCTCTGTCACTGCATGCGTATAAGTGTCTCGCATTTGTCACAGAGAGCGGTGTGACATCACAGGCAGCAACTAATACTAATATCAGTGTCTTCATGTTAATATTAGTGAGAGAACAACTGGTAGTTTTAATGCTAGTGTTCATGTGAGTATTAATGACAGTGGCACTACTTATTGTTTTAGTTTTAATGTTCATATTCATGTTAATATTAATTATAATTATAGTGTTACTGTTAGAGTATTAACACTAGTAGTAATGTTAGTTTTAGTAACAGCATTACTGTTATTATTAGTAGTTTGTGTCAGTGTTAGTAATAGTGTTACTGTTGTAGTATTAGTAGTATTTATATTTGTGTTAGTTATTGTGTATCTGTGGATAAGTGTGTTTGTGGTATCTGTGCGTGTGTGGGTGCATGTCTGGAAGTGTGTGGTGTCTGTGCATGTGTGGGCTGTTAGTGTGTGAGCGTGTGAGGTCTCTGAGTGTTTGGTGTCTATAAGTGTGTGTCTGTGAGTATGCATAGTGTCTGTTTCTGTGAATGCATGCCTGTGAATGTGTGTGTATGGTGTGTGTGTGTGGTGTCTGTCAGTGTGTAGTTTTATATTTGTAAGTGTATGTGTTCTTATGTCTGTTAGTGTGTGTAGTGCCTGCGTCTATGTGAGTATTAATGATGATAGCATGTGTGAGTGTATATATGTGAGTGTGTAAGTGTCTGATTGTGTGTATAAATGTGTGATGTGTCTGTGATTGTAAATGTGTGTGAGAGTGTAGGTGTACAGTATATCTATCAGTGTGTGTGAATGTGTGTGTAGGTGGGCTTGGGTTCCACTGATGTGTCTGACAGAAGTGACCCATCAACAGGTGTTGAGTTCCAGAGCTGCTTGCAAATAAAAACACTTTCTAGAGTCATGACCAACATCCAGAGAGCTGTGAGTTCTCTGTTTTTATCAGTATTAGTAATAATGACAGAAGTAATTCCCACACAAATAATTATTAACCAAGACAGACATCAGAAAATATCGCCTTTGCAATGATGTCACACCTCTTCTTCATAAATTTTCTTTAATGACAGGACATTTCTGTGTCTGAGTGTCTGCTGCAAATAGTGCGACAAGTCATTTCTCTCCAATATTTTCTGGTGCGGTTATTTATCGCATACAAAATATTATTCTCATTAAGAATATTTTACCTGCAAAGTCACAGTGAAACTGCTATGGCAAATGAACTTTTTATGAGTGGAAAACATTCAGAAGACTTAATGGCTCCAGGGGAGGCTTGAACTTATAACCGCAGCATGACTCCACTGTGCGCAGCTATATACAGATGCAGCCATTCAAAATGCGTGCGTTATTTTGCGGCATACCCCGGTGGGCGTGTCGCGGCATCACGCAGTGTCACGCAGTGTGACGTGGTTAATCGCGCGTCATTTGACGCTCTGCCGGAAACTATCCGGCGTCACCTTGTAAAACCGCCAGGGGGAGCTTAACCTCTCATGTACAGCATTTGAGCCTTTAATTTTGAACAGTGTATTACAGCATGTTAATCTTCAGTCATTAAAATGTTGGTATATTTTATGAAAGCAAGATTGCTCAGTTGGACAAAAGTACACAACCTACCTTTATCAGAAATATTTATGCATCAAAGCCTTTACCGAAGATATTACTAATAGTATTAATAATGGATGACTTTGGACAAGCTGTATACTCAAAGTATAATTTCTTTAGCACATTTGTACAAGCACTTGGAATCTGTCCAAGCCATACTTTGTCAGGCATTTTGTTTTACTTCAACGGGCATAACAACTTCCTTGCTTTTAACAGGGCGTTTCATAATTTCTAACTACGAAAATGATTTAAAATGCGACACCTATCATTCAACTAGAGCTTAAAATATCACAAGGAAAAATACACACCGGTATTCCATTTCTCCCTAAACATTGTAAGCTTCGAAGTCTTTAACTAACGTGATACCGGAGTCAACAAGCATACTTTTAGAATTTGATTAAAAGGGAATATAATATGGAATCGCGTATCTCAAGAATTTAATAACGGTATGATTATATCCGTGTACTGCGGCAGGGCTGTGTAGGGCTGTTTCGCCTGCCTGCTCATGCGAGCTGACTGTAGCCGACTGGTCTAGGTGCGTGCCTGCCAACGGGCAGGGTGTGTGCTCGAATCCAGCTGGTGCTGAACCTTCCAGTTTTATTTATTTATTTTTTAATCGCGTAACATATTACCGTATGCAAACTGTACTGTATACAGTATGTATATGTATATTTAATGTCTTAACTGTGCCCGTTTAATTGAATTTTAAAAAATTATTTAACACGAACATTAAGCTGTTTACATCTTCCGCCTGAGAACAGTCACCCGTTGCTACCCAACGCAGAATGGTGATTGGCTGACACCATCTGACACCCCTCTGATTGGAGAAAAAAGACGTGCTAGTTTGCTATACATACTGTAACAGGAAGAGGATTTCTTTCTATTCAAAACGTGTATTTTAAAAGTTTAAGAAGTAAAAACCTTACAGCGTACACAGATTTCTAAACTGATCAGGATCGTTATCTTTGTCTTATGCATAATAATATTCACCGCTCTGTGCAGCAAATTAATAATAAACTTTATTTTATATAGCGTTTTAAACGAATAAGTAATTAGATTGCTCATAAACCTAATCACTTGCTTTTTCTTTTTATTTAGGCTCAGATTTCAACTATAGATCGTATTATTAATAACCATAATAACAACCAACCAACAAAAACAACCATATAAACATAATACCAACCAAAAACATAGATAACAACCACAATACAAAATCAAATATATCAAACCATTTTACTCTCGCAAAGTCCTCCAATTATCATAATCCCGCCCCTTATGCAAAACCAAACCTTCCTCCCATCCCAGTTTATCCTGTTTATCATAAACAAAATCCACCTCAATTTTCAACATAAAGCATTACACAAAATCAATACCTCAACACTCCATACTCAACAACGATAATTCACAAACAGCCAGAACATGTAACTACACATTCCCAAACAGACCTAATTTCCATAGCCCCGCCCCTTATGCAAAACCAACATCCCTCCCCTGTTCTCTCTCTCCCCTGGCGGTTGTAATTGTTTTTATTTTCAAATAAATTTTAGCAAAGTCATGCATTTTAAAAATCTTAAGATTTTTATATTTATGTCTTTATTTAGTGGTTTCATTAGTGACAAAGGCTAAACTTTCTTGGAAAAATGTCTTTTATGTAAACCATGTTTGCTATTTATTCATTCAGGGCTAAAATATGTTCATTGTATTCTAATGAAAGAAGGGTTCCTTTCGCCGTAGTCGGGAGCCTAGCCTTTAACTAGTAAGTACTGTACTTACTGGGTTTTTGAGGGGGGGGGGAGAAAAATCGTTTTCCCAGCCTAACAGTATTGTTTTTAACCTGTAAATTTGCTGGACAGAGAGGTGAACATTATTACACAGAAGACAAAGATAGCGATTTACGTTGCATTGTGTATCGTGCTGCTTTAATACAGTTTTAAATAATTGGAAGTCTAAACAGTATCAGCTTTATTTATGGGTTTTAAATAAAGGTGATTTAAACGCGATTTAAATCAATATAAATGTTTATATTGTAACGCATAGGTGACTATTCATTGTTATTAAAATGACTTAAATTCGATCATGTTGTGATATTTAGAAATATACATTTGTTTGGTGCGAGTGAAGTTTTATTTAATCTCTGAGCCATACTGATTCTTCTGGAAGCCAGTTTCCGCCAGGGAGTAAAAAAAAACACACTATGGTATTCTCTCCAATGCAGTGCAGTTAAAAACATACCTCTGATGCTGCTCCTAAATGAATATCGTTTATGACCATCAGAAGCTTTATGCTCCTTTTCTTTTTTCCAGTGGATTGAACAGGGAGAGGCATTTCATGGTGTACTTTTCACTGATGAAACAACAGTGGCTCTGGAACAGTTTTCAACCATGTCGTTTTATAAAAAGGGGAGATATGCACACGTTACTGAAGCTAAACGTTTAGCCTTTGTCACTAATGTAAACACTAAATAAAGACGTATAGAAATCCCTACGTTACAGACTGTATATGGCTGGTATTGGTAGTTTAAAGAAAAAATACACACCAGTATTCCACTTTCTCCCTAAACATTTTAAGCATCAGAGTCTTACATGTGGTTATTTATTGCATAATTTAATTTTGAAAGCCACTGAGACATCAGGTACTACTGTTGTATGGTACAAGTGTGGTACTTTTAGGGGTACCACGGTACAGAACACTAGTTATTTAAATATGATTGATAGATAAATAGGCCCACTTTATTCATCCTGAAGAAGATAGAAGACATCCTGATGTCTTAACACAGATACTACAGTGCTTAAGTACTACTCACGTATATGTTTCTAGGTTTATATTATGCATTTCATACGGTCAAATTACTTTTGAGCAACTAATAAGAAGCGCGAAACGGTATGCGTTTTAGTTTCGTTTCGTGCTGGGACCCGTGGATTGATTAGAGATATCAAGTACATACAAGTCATTTTTTAAATGTTGTAGTTCGTCTTGAAAAAATGTTACGAGTACATCATCTATCAACAATTACACAGGTTCTGTTTCCATATTGCGGATTTTGGTTACGTAATATTATGTTCTAGATTTCACGTTGTGAATATATGATTTGGGCAAACAGAGCCGCAAAGAAGTACATTATGGGTGGTTGTTTTTTTTTTGCAGTTTTATCTAGAACAAGCGATGCTTAAACCTTTGTCTGATTCTTGTGAAACTATCCACACGACAGTTACAGTACCTAGGAGTTGACTTCAGTGATGTCACTGATGGGATGTTTCTAAAAATCCATCCTCTGTAAAACGTCTTCTCTAGTTGTCCTGCATATGTATTCGCTAATGAAGCTGTGTGTTCTGAGCCTGGATCTCTACATTTGTGTATGAACCAGCTTAGAGGGCTAAAGACAGCTTGTGTTTAAATTGAGTGTAAGGCAATTTATGCTTCTAAAGTCATGGTCAGCATTTTTGTACTGTGCTGTAAACTTGTTCTGTGCCAAGTCACATTATTTTATAGCGTTTTTATAGCGTTATCAAATCCGGTGGCGCGGTGTTAGTTTCCTGACTCCCATGTCACATGGTCTGTGATTGGAACCTGTAATACCGGTTTAATTCGTCACAGCCAGCACTCCGGTTGTAAAGTAGAAGCAGGCGAGATTTCCAGCGAAAAACACCTCCCCCTTCTTCAGGTGTGAGGGTCATCTGCTCAGAATGAAACGCTAAAATGTAATGTAGGCTCTGAATGGGTTCAATTGTGATTTGGGCTTGATTAAGGTCGCTGCCTTTCATCTAAAACCCTACTTGAATCCTTCTAAACTAAAAATCAGTGTTAGTGAGTTCTAAATAAAGAGGTATCCAGGTAACAGTGAAACGGGCGGACAGTCTGGGGAGATCGCCCGTTTTCCATGTAAATAGTTCCCTGGTTCCGCACCCCTTGGTGTTTCTCTCGCTCTCTCTCGGGTCACCTGATCATTAGCTCGAAAGATTTGAGTGCTTTGTGTATATTCTAATGGTAGTGGGGGCAGGGTGTGTGGGAACAGGTTTGGTTGAAATTGCATTGGAGATCTATGTTCTTCACACCTGAAACATTTTCTCTGAAAGCATTTTCTTCGCTGTTTAACCGATCTTGTTACAGCATGTTACAGTTTACTATTATTAACCATATTAATTTTAAGTGCTTAATGTAAAATCTTGTAAAAATATATTTTCATTGTTCAAATATACATTAAGTCTGACTATCATATAATAAGTTAAATACAAAACTAAAGAAAAAATAGGGTTAAATATAATTCAAAATATTTTGCTAACAATGTTAACTGTTTATGAATAATAAAATGTATTAGCTAAGGAGTAGGATGGCACAGTTGTTAGTATGTTTTTTGTTTTGTTTCTTTTTCATAAATACAACAGTAGTACCTGATGTCTCAGTGGCTTTCAAAATTAAATTATGCATGCAAACCTGTGAACTAGAAAGATAACTAAGATATCCATCCATTTATAATGGTGGCAAAGTGGTTAGCATTGCTATCTTGCAGCACTGGGGTCCTAGGTTCAATTCCTGCCATCCTGTGTGTGTGGGGCTTACATGTTCTCTCTGGGTTACATGGTTTTTCTCCATATGTGTGATATGACTCCCTCTCGCACTCCAAAACATACTGGTAAGTTAATTAGTTTATGGGAAACCTGGCCCTGGTCTGTGTGTGTTTGTGTCTGTCTGTCCTGTGATGGACTGGCGCTATGTCCAGGGTGTATTCTGCCTTGTGTCCGTTGCTTACTGGGATAGGCTCCAAATCCTCTGTACTGGATAAAGAGATTAGAAATGGAAGTAAAGGCACTGTGTGGATGGAACTATACACAGTGTTAGAAACCCACTATGAAATGGCAGCATCTCACTGAGAATAAAATATTTTTTACTGCTGGCTTAAGGAAACAGCCTTTCCACCTCTCTTGCACATCAGTATCCATACCTAGTTATTTAAACAAATTGCCTCTAATTATAAACATCTTAATATGCTGGCTCTGTGGATCCGCATCAGCTATGTTTGCCCATTCCTTCAATTCATGTGCATCCAACACACAGTTCAATGCCAGCAACTACACATAATCTAAAATACAATCCTTATTTCAGTATCTATGTAAACATATAGTCTGTTAACTTCATCATCTTCATCAAAAGTATGCCTAACCCCATTAGGAAGTGTTCTTGTTATAAGTGTATTCCTCAGCTTTCCCCAAACTATCTTCTTCTTGCCAACATCTCTAGTCTTTTATCCTGCAATAACTCAGCCAACACTTAAATCTCCAAAAGCTGCTTGTGTTAATTTCTTTAAATCACAAATATCATGTGTAAATACTGGCCATGTAATACTCTGCATTGTGGAATAATAGTTTATTTTAAAGGGAACTAGAGAAACTAAGAACTAGAGAAATCAAGAAAGGCTTTTTTTCTAGAATTAATAAATGCACATCCTGTTCACTGGGGAAATTAAATCCACACTGAGCAATCTTCAATATGTTCAGAATATGACAGCAAGAATCCTATCAGGGATGCATTACACCTGTTTTCAAGTCCTTGCACTGGTTACCTATCAGATTTCGAGTCAACTTCAAAATCCTTATCCTCCTTATATACTGTCCTACAACTGGTATTATTGATCTCCGAATTATTGTACTTGACATGACTTCATTCAGACTTTCCTGAACGTCTATGACAGGCAGAGAGAGTGCTGTTTCTGGTGCGATCTTTTACAGCTGACATTTCACTGTTTTAAACGAACAAGAAATTAGATTGCTCATAAATCACTTATTCTATATAAACACAGCGTAATTGCCCTCTGAAAATCTTCTTTTTCTTGTTCGTTTTAGAGACCTTGATCGAAACTGATTTTAGATGTCAGAAAGAATTTATTTTCTCTGTATTTCCTACATTGCTTTGTCAAGATTTTAACTTTATATCTAACTTTATATCTAGGCTCAGATTTCAACTATAAATCGTACAGTAATTAATAGCAGTAAATACTGATGTTTATACATAAAAAAGTCATGCCTTGGAGTATAGACCCCCAAAGGAATGCCATAGACTCAAACTGCAAAATAAACACATACAGAAAGAAAGTATTTGTATTGTAATTGCAAATCCTGGTACTGTATGAGTGATTGGTATGACTTTCCTCATTACAAATCTCTTATTAGAATTTAAATTTCTCTGTAACTCCAGGTCAGAACAGAGAAAATGTAACTGCCTTAAGGAGTTTACGATTATGAAAAATAGAAGGATAAGCATGATACGCATGTCTTCTGTCATTTTCTAAGTCATGTTACTGAGCACCAAATCTTATTGAGAATATGAATCCATTTAAGGTTTATACCATTAAAGTAACAGTTTATTCCATGCTGAAAATGTTTGTACCAGACTTTTTTGAGGCCTGTTTAATTGTGTCTGAAGTCTGATGTTGTAAATTTTATTGTTAAAAAGATCCATGAAAATGTCACTACTAAAGTTAGCTGGTACTGTTGGTACTGTAAGTGGCAAGTAGAGCTCATATTTTAGATTTTGTGTAGTTGCTAGCGTTGAACTGTGTGTTGGATGCACATGAATGAAGCGACGGACACAAGGCAGAATACACCCTGGACATAGCGCCAGTCCATCACAGGACAGACACAAACACACACACACCAGGGCCACTTTAAATCTAACCTCAGAACCTTTCTTTTCAGAAGACTTAGTGTCTGTATCTGCTTCATTTTCTAATTTTGGTAGCACCTCTACCTGCTTGTCTTTCTTATATGCATTTACTTTGTAATCTGTGGTCCTTTTATCTGTTTTTACATCTACTGTATTGCTTTGAGATGCCACCTTTAATGGTGATATATCAAATAAAGTTTTTTATTATTGTTATAGGGAAACATGATCAGATTGTCCCTGGTTCAGAAAAAAAAGATCTAAAGTATACTAGTTTGTCACTCTTCTAATTCCCTTTGCTAAATGACTTTTCATACTAATCTGATCAATCTAACTGCCAGTTTTCTGTGCTTTCTCTATCCTGCTAGATTTGCAATTATTCTGAAAATTTTCATCTTGAAATAACTCATTTCTAAATACCTTTTTCACTGTTAACATCTTGCAGCAACTCTGCGACAAAATATACACTCTGACAGTTCATCCTGCTACCAACATTAAATAAAACAAATCTTAAGATTTCTATATTTATGTCTTTATTTAGTGGTTTCATTAGTGACAAAGGCTAAACTTTCTTGGAAAAATGTCTTTTATGTGTTGCGGAAAAAACTGACTTGCTTTAACAAAATATATTTACAAATCCTTTCACCTGGCATTTTCGTAGTTAGAAATTATGGAGCGCTCTATTAAAAGCAAGGGAGTTTTTATGTCCGTTGCAGTTCTTTTGCAACATGAATATAATTATATCGTTATTAATTTCTTGAGATACGCGATTCCATATTATATTCCCTTTTAATCAAATTCTAAAAGTATGCTTGTTGACTCCGGTATCGCGGTAGTTAAAGACTTCGATGCTTAAAATGTTTAGGGAGAAATGGAATACTGGTGTGTATGTTTTCTTTAAAGTACCGATACCAGCCATATACTGTATGTTTAAGTTCCAAAATTAATATCGTTTATGGACTTCACACGCGTTGCAGTATGCTCCTATTCTTTTTATGCTCAGGCACAAAGTAAAAGGGGATGCTTCATATTGCTTGACTAATTTTAAAAACTAAGTTAGAAATGCAGACGCTCCCTCGGTGCGCTGCTCTGGTGCGCCGGCTCTTACACAGTGCCTGTCTGCCGTAAGCGTTACAATATACATACCCAACACTGCTTGTACCCATCTGTCATGCAAATAAAACACCTTGAATTGAATTGAATTGAGGGGAGAGGGGGGGAATACTAAAGCCAATACTGGCTCAATACCCTCGATGGGCTTTGACGTGCTAATGCGTTGGTTTAACAGTCCGGGTGTGGCAGGCTTCCAATGTCAACTCGACTCGATTGGAAGACAATGAACATATTTTGTGATATTTAGAAATATAAATTTGTTTGGTGCGAGTGAGGTTTTATTTAATCTCTGACCAAGGGAAACGTTTCATTTTTTCAAAGAAATGTTTGTTAAAAAATTAAGTCATAGTTCTATGGGATTCAATCACAGACCATGTGACATGGGAGTCACGAAACTACTGTAACACACAGCGCCACCAGATTTAATAACGCAATAAAAACGCTATAAAATAATGTGACTAGGCACAGAAAAAGTTTACAGCACAGTACGATAATAAATGCTGACCATGACTTTAGAAGCATAAATTACCTTACACTCAATTTAAACACAAGCTGTCTTTCTGTATGAACCTCTAAGCTGGTTCATACAGAAAATGTAGAAATGCATTAGCCTGATTATGATTAAAAAACACATAATTAAACACGCGTTTGCGATTTAAATCAGAACACGATTTAAATCAATATAAATGTTTATATTGTAACGCATACTGTCCAGCCTCCATTTCTCTATAAAAATTTACTCTGTTGCACACACACACACAATAGAAGGAGGAACCGCTGTCAGAAGGGAAGATATGTTCAAAATATCGCAAATATCGATCATGTTGCGATATTTTGAAATATAAAAGTCAATTGATTGTCCATAATATCGCTATTCTATTTTTTCGAAGAAATGTTTGTTAAAAGAAAAGTCCGGTACCAGCTGGATTTGAACACACAACCTACCAGTTGCTAGGCACGCACCTAGACCAGTCGGCTACAACACAGCTCGCACGAACAGGCAGGCGAAACAGCCCTACACAGCCCTGTCGCAGCACACGAATACCATTATTAAATTCCTTAGATACGCGATTCCATATTATATTCCCTTTTAATCAAATTCTAAAAGTATGCTTGTTGACTCCGGTATCACGTTAGTTAAAGACTTCAAAGCTTAAAATGTTTAGGGAGAAATGGAATACTGGTGTGTATTTTTTTCTTTAAAGTACCAAGACCAGCTATATACTGTATGTTTATGTTCCAAAATTAATATCGTTTATGGCCTTCACACGCGTTACAGTATGCTCCTATTCTTTTTATGCTCAGCTACTAAGATTTCCCTTCATTGGTAAATTCAATATCTACAACGGGCACAGCAAAGACGTTTTTACTGTAAGTCTTTCTACGACAGACCAACGGACCACGAGTGCCCCTGTCGGTCAACCAATCACTTACTGCGGTGCCACGCGTCATCTTGCGTCATACTGAGCGACGTCACCTGCGGTACGTGTCTGTGACGCACACTTTGAATGGCTGCATCTGTAAGTAACACAGACTGACTGATTGTACCACTAGACCTGTGTAAGGCAGGCTTTTACACAGATTGTAAAACTGGCACAAATGTAGGGTGAAACATGGGGTTTTGGATGTGGATACATCTCCACATGGGGGAAAGGGATAGTAAAATATCAAGGAAAATATAAGAGAAGAAAATGAAATATATGTGCTCACTGCAAAGTAGGAAGAGGTGGTTAGACAAGCAAAACAGCTTTGCAAATAATGTGAAGCGACATTGTTTTGTGTTTATCTGCTCACGAATTTTGCTTCATGTGCCTTAAGCTGTGCAATTTGTATGGTTGTTGAATGAGATTGGTTTCTTCAAAAGCCCGGTCAATTGCCAGTGGAGAGCTTGCCATGCACACCTTCATGAAGACTCCTTTAATTGTCAAGGTGCCTCCTTTGCATAGAATAGTAGCACCAACACTAAGAGAAAGGATGAGAAGTGTCTTTTATCAAGCTATTGCAGTGTTTGTTTGACTGAGGATCCTTGTGTGCTGAACTGGCCTCTGGAGAAGTGTAGTGCAGTAAAAGAGAAGGTTTGTGTCACTCAAGACTGTCACAGAACAATACAATTACAATACTTTTATGAGAGTAAATATAACTGGTGAAACAGAGTTTTTATAATGGTGAAAACAGGATCACCTTCTCTACATTTTTGACTTAAATATTTAAACGACAAGAAATTCTATCACTATGCAATTCATTAATGCAATTTAGCTCCTCTAAATGTTCAAGTCTGGTGAAACAATGCATAGAATTAGGTGACAATATCGGAATTAATTCAAAAGCACAAGATAAAGTTTCAGCAACAAAAATGTGCTCGAAAATATTTTACAAGTAAGAAACCTTACATTCACCTTAAACAACATTCACCCTCTACGTTAGCAGAGAACAGTAGGACAGATAGTGTCACTGGACACTGCGTCACAGAGGCCGATCTCTTCTCCCTCATTATGCAGGCTTACCCACTCATGATGAACTGTCCTCCAGTCATAGTCAGCTGCCATCAACGACTCAGGTTTCAGACTCAGTTCATGTACATATTATACCTTAATTGTACCTGCCACTGCATTACAATAATTTGATCAAAACAACTGCTAGACAATTATCAAATATTTCCTTTCTTCTTTTAGCAGATAAAAAATAAGTATTTATTCCTTTCCTCTCCTACCAGTCTTTGCAAGCCACCCAGTTTTCTCTGAGCCAGTGTGATGTATGAGGCAGTCAAGGCTAACGCAGCCGAGCACTCTAAAGAGCTGGATTGAAGCTCCAGACTCTTTGGGGACGTAAGTTGGAATCCCACTGCTGCCAAATATCTCCAACTATCTCTGTGTTAAGAAGCACTTAATTTTTTGTTGTTACATCCCTTGTTTTAAACCAATTTCATACCAATACATTTAAATAACCACACTGTTCTTACGGCATTGCTTTGTCTGGCAAAAAAATAACATGACACCTCCTTTAAAACACACATTTTCTATGGAGGGAAAAGGAGAACTTGTGCCATTCAAGCGTGATGTCATTTTCTCACGCTCATTTTTAGATGCTTGTGATCGAATCTATGATCCTTATGAGTGCGCTCACCCTCCATAAAGGTACCACAGATATAATGTGCCACGTTTTCAGAGAATTGCTTTAAATACAGGTCAGAAGAAGGCGACATAATGTCCGCTAGGCAGTTCAGCGATGTCAACGGTGTTATCTGTTGTTTAGGTGTAGAGTGCCAGCCGTTACAACCAGGAACCACACAGTTTCAGGCATCAAAAAGACTTCCCCAAAACCCTGATCCTCTTCTTACTCCGATGATGGCATTCAGACATTTCCTGCAACAAAGTCATGTCTTCAACAACACACGTGAAAAGCTTGTTCCCTACCCCTGTAATCCTTCTCAAAGAAGGACCAAGTGTGCTCAGTGTTAAATGCACTGTTCATTATTAATAATAATAATAAACTTTACTTTATATAACGCCTTTTATGGTGGCTTCTCAAAGCACTTTGCAGAATGACAACAATACCATGAAAAAATACAAAGATAAGCAGGATGAGAATACACAGTTAAAGGAGACAGTAGATGGTGGTACTAAATACAGTAGGAGCAAAGGGGTAAAGAATAGTTCATTAAAGGCTCTTCTAAAGAAGGAGGCTCTGAGTCTGGATTTGAAGGAATTTAGACAAGGTGACTCTCTGATATCCTTAGGGATAGAGATCCAGAGGTTGGGGGAATAATCGGAGAAGGCCCTGTCACCCGTAGAGTGTAGACGGGCTTGGGGGACAGATAGGAGACCAGAATTAGAAGAGCCAAGGTTGCGATTAGGGGAGTAGGGCAATAAGAGCTCAGACAGTTACTGAGGTGCCAAGCCATGGAGAGGCTCATAGGTGAGCATGAGGATTTTGAAGTCAACATGAAGCTTGACAGGAAACCAGTGCAAGGACTACAGGATAGGAATAATGTGATGACTGACCAGGTCCAGTGCTAATTTCTCCCTTGTGGCCGCTGGTTCATTTTTGACTGTCGACTCAGAATAAGTCCTCTATTTGACTTGATCAACACCAATCCCTAGAGGATTTCGAAAGGCTGAATCAAAATAACATGTGACTCTGGGTGGACTCCAACCCACAACCTTTGAATGACTTCATTCTATTAACATCTAGAAGTCCAACACGCCCTCCATTGCGCCACAGAGCCAACACTTGTGCTAAAACATAAAACACCTGCAGAAAGCTGTAACACATGCATATCCTTTCATCCTTATATTGAGCTCCATAAATATTGGCAGTGATTGGCCTGCTGTTTATGAATAGATACCACTGGGATTCACACCCAGGATCTCTTGTTTTTTAGTCAGGCACACTAACCAGCTAAGCCATGGCACCAAACATGCAAAATGTTATCTACAGCTTCAAACATCTGTGAGAAACAGGCAGCTTTGCAGTGTTACACCTGCTGGCTCAAAAGGTTAACCTTTTCAAAGATGAAGATCGGGAGAGGATTTCTTTGTCAATTCAATCAAACGTTTCAGAAATGCTGAAAGATTGATGTGATTCATGCGCAGCGCAGGTTCTCGTTTGCTTACAAATAGAATTAATTTCTTACTCCAATCTACTCAACTTCAATTTTTGCTAATCATTTTGTTTAATTGCTTCCTACTGTATACTGTGCTGATTACTGCACTGTTCAATTTACCAGCTGATTTTCATTTCTTGTTTTGTAAGACAAAGAGGCTGTTCAAAATGTTACCTCACACTTCAGCCACTCTTTTATTTCCAAAGGCGCAGAGAGAGATACTACAACAGGTAACACCCCGTGAGAAATATCATGAGCATCTGTAAAACCTCTCTACCTGCCCACTCCCCACACCGACGTGTGTGAGGAGGGTTTTAAAGGGACATTTTGAAGTGTAGAAACATTTTATCGTTCCGTAATTTTCTGTGCAGTTTGTTCCCCTTCAACTCTGCCCAACAACAGAGGTAATGTTTAATACGACAAGAGTAAAGGCACACTGCACATCTGCAAAAGACCACATCCGAGTTTAGTTACAGCAACATCAGAGATTGAAAGGTACAGTAGGTAGTTTTAGATCACTTTTTTATTCAAGTTTCAAGCAACCCTGAATACCTTTTCAAGAAAAATTTGAGAATCCCAGCTAAATCCAGTACGATAGCTGCACTGATCTACAGTATACAGTTAGAACACTGTTTGTGCATTAAAAGAAGACACACAGCTCAGAGCATTTCTAAAACAGGAATTACACATTTCGGAATGCACCCTCCTTTATAAATTAAATAAAAGGTCTGAAGTCTGCTCCAAAGAAGAACTATATTCAGAGCTGCCAAAGAAGTTGAGATTTCACCAAGTGACAGGAAATATCTCAGAAAACGAAGGTACAGTCGTTTCCATGTCGGACAAGAGCTAAAGCCCAGTGTTCTTTGATTGAGTAATGTGAGGAAGGAATATGCTGCAGAAGGTAGTGTGGCTGAGCGGTCTGAGATGCTGGATTTTAAGCTCCAGTCTTTTCGGAGGAATGGGTTCAAATTCCGCTGCTGCCAGGTTCTTCTATGTTAAGACCTTGCTTCCGATGAGAATTTAATCAGTTAAGAATTTATTCGACAGTCTGTCGAGAGATTGAGATATCTTTCAAGATAGTCTTTGTCAGCTCAACATCAAGGCAGAAAAAAGCTTTAATTTGTCTTCTCAACAGAAATGCTCATTGACCCTTTCAGCTTCATGCGGGGAACAACTTTTCAGTCAGTGCGAATCGTAGTGTGCTGTCAATTCCATTTAATATTGCTTTTGGCTTGCATTCAGCTTTTGTCAGTGAAACTCGAATGTTCTGCTTTTTCACACCGAATTGTCAGCAGGAGTACAGTTTATGAAATTTTTGCACACAGCGCTCCATCAGAAATACTTTGTCCAAGTTTAGAAGAAATTGTGTGATTCTCTGCATGCATTCACAACGCATACCTCAACAACAACACCATTCAATGGGAAATTGATTCTGCTTCTTGCTGTTGTTCCTGTGGTTGCGGTAGTTATAAAGTTGAACGCTCTTCCACCTTCTGCTATAGTATTCACTGGGTCGGCTTCATCAATTGGCTCACAAAGGTCAACTGTGATTCGGCTCCGGAAAAAATCAGCAGCAGTGTCGTTATTTTGTCAGTGGGTATGGCTGTCTTTTAAAACATGAAAAACACGCGTTTGTGGATTTCTCCAAATAGCAACGGCAAATTTTAAACCTGCGATAAACATTCTTCCAGTTGAATAGTTTTCCTTCAAGGAAAAGGCAGCACAACAGGGAGAGTCAATATTTAAAGACTTCAGCATCTGTATTGGATTGCTTGTATGCAGACATCGCTCAGAATCCCTAATATTATTCTCCCGAATTCAGTTGTGCAGTGCTTTAGTGGTTTCAGAGTTTCTTTTATCGACACTGCTGTAGTAGAGAAGTGACATAATCACAAACGCAACCATTTGTGCTGGCTGTTTCACTATTAAGCTTTTTTAACTATCACATGATTTTAACTAATTTAACGTCATCTTCAGGAAGGCAAGAGAGCGCTGCGCACTGAGCTGAAAGCTGTGTGAGCTCCTAACTGGGTGTCCTGTGCTGTTACATGCGCTCTCATGTAGATTATCTACCTGCAGCCCAATGACAATAACACCTTGAACTTGTTTCGCATTTGAAAGAAAATGCTAAAGAGCCTGAAAAGATTGAACATTTAAAATATCCATGGCACAAATTGAAAAATTGAAGGACAATACATCAACTGTTTTGGGCGTTCACAAAAGCCTCAGAAACACAGCTACCCAAACAGGTACTTAAAACCTGGACCTCCATATTGAAAGTGTGATGCTTTACCGACTAAGATAAAGACACGACCTGCTAAGCGCTCTTCATAGTTCATAGTTTCTAAAATATTTTTCTTACTTTCTTACTATTGATAGACGATGTATTTAATTTGATAAAAATAACGATTACAAACATTTTAAAATAAGCTGTTTATATGCATGCTCTAATGAAGAAAAGTTAAGTGTCTTGTGATGTATGTGCACATTTCTCAAAAATTAAAAGACATCATCTGAACTGATTTTTTCTACTTTAAATGCTTTCCTACTCTTGAAATATTTCAGTTAAAACTTTTATTTTGAAGTACTTTCCATTGATATTAACACTAGTCCTGATGAATGATCGCTGGGATTTAGAACCAGGACCTCCCGTTAACTAGAGAGGTGTTTTAACTTACTAAGCCACGGCACCAGCAGAAGGCTCCTCTTTTACAGCCATTTGGACACACCGCTCTGAGACATCTGCGTTCAGTAAGTGCTGAGTCTGCTGGCTGAGCAAGTTGCCTCCTTTACACACAATAGCAGACCCGACACTAAGAGAAACAAAGAGAAATGGCTTTTATTGGGCACTTTTCATGTCCAATGTCCTTGACATATCCTAAGGGCGACAGAGTTCTTTTACGACACTACCTTTTCTTTTTTTCTTCTTTCTGTTCTCTTTGATAAAAAAGAGATCACGTAAGGGAAAAACGTCTTTTTTTTTCATGGAGAAAACGTGCACCAGTGTTTAGAAGAAGTGATTAAACATGATACGTGACCCAATACAACTACAAGAGAGAAGTAGAGTGAAAGATTTGATCATTTCACGGCGTTGTGAAACAGTCTTTTCTTTTAATTCTAAATCAATCAGAATTTCAGAGCGACACATAAACCCTTTGTCTGTTTTAAAGAGATGATATTTTAAAACTGATAAGAATTTAGAAAACACGTTTCTCACTTAGAATTTCATTTTAGATGGGGTGATGTATTAAGCCTGTAAAACAAAAGTGGTGTGAAACTTCTTAACTTCCATTCTCGGATGAAACTCTCTTTAAAGTCAGACGTGATGTTTCCCAGATGTGCAGAGTGACTTTATTGTTTTCAAGAGTATTCGCTGCATGAGCTCCTCACCGCATGTCCTGCAGTGCTCTGTTATTTCATTAAGATTATCTATGTGGTGTACAGATAGAACTCAACTGCATGGTGAGAATTCCAGGTTCAGCACCAGCAGAACCTGAAAGATTATTGCCTGACCTCGACATGATTTGAACACAAAACCTTCTGATTGGGAGTCAGACGTGGTACCGTTGCACCACAAGGTCACAAACTGCACTCCTTTTAATTCCCCAAAGAAGAAAAATCTTGCATCCCTAAAAATATTTTTTTTAATGTATATTCTCTCCTGTGAATAGTGTCGCTCTTCCGAAGAGAGTCCTTTCTTCCCAGACCACAGACTATACTTCCTGCACAGCACTCACACAGAGAGTAGATACACCATCTCCACTAATGTCCTCATGAAATTCACATCTTTACCTCTTCCAGGAGGAGCACAATTAACAGAGAATCATCTCTCCATTAAGCAAATAACACAAAACACTGTTTACCTGTCAAGACAGAAAACCAAGCTGCTCCAGGTGAGACTTAAACTCACAACCTCGGCATGACTCCATTGATTATGTCAGTTTACATAGCATGAACCAAGAAGTTAAGGTGGTGTTTTTGATAACAGATCCAGGGACACTGTTTGTTCTTCTTTTCAACTTGATGAAAATAGGTGGAAATTCACCAAGTTTATCATTTTCAATGTTTGGTGTATGGATGTATGGAGGACATCGGAGGTAAGTGATACTGATCAGGTTCTGCTGCTGCTGCTGTCGAACCCGCAACCTGGAGCCCTCACCATACTGTCCAAGGCTGCGGACCTTATATGTCCATCCCTTCTCGTCAAAACTTGTGTTTTCACAGGGTTCCCTTCAGAAATCACAGAATGGAATGAAATAAACCTGCAAATCTCAGCCACTCTTGGTTCTTTTCCTTGAATCTCCAGAAATTCATCGAGTGTATCAATTTCACTGAGACCGAGAAGTGTAAAGCTCTACTTGGGTCTTTGTGGCTCAGCTGTTAACTGAAGGGGTGGTGGTTTGAGCCCTCCCAGAGTCTCTGTGAGCCTTTTAATGAACACACCCTCCTCACTTCATTTCCCCAAGACCGGTCCTGTACCACAATCAAATACAGAGTCCACGGGGGGCAATAGGTTCGCAAATATTGCTCACTGTGTATATAATGAAGAAGCAGAGGTAAATTTCTCATCTGAATGTGGCAGAGCCTAACGCAGCTCATAACAACAGCTGGGGTTTGATCCCTGCACGGGCTATTAGTTGAAAGACCATTATAAATTATGTATAAGAGATTTATCCAGCTGGCTTTTATGTTTCACACTAAATTGAGATCTTGAAACCATAATAATTAGAAATATGTAAAACAACCATGGTACATCGAGAAGGAAAGCTGTTTTACACTGACGTTACTCCTTTCACTTTAATCCACATTGTGAGGACAACTGCACCCTATCAAGGGAAAATGTTGCACAAAAGTTGGAAAGCACACTCTGAATCCATCCATATATTTGATTTCTGCGATCCGTTCAAGGCAGCTTGGCGCTTCACAAGCAAAACAGTTCAGGGAAGAAACGTAGTTTCGTGAACTACTGGTGCATTCAGCACACCATTTGTTTTCACTTGTCAGGATGTCTGAGTGGTCCTGACCAGGTCTAGTGCAAGTGTTCACATTACTCCTATCCTGGAGTCCTTGCACTGGCTACCGGTCAAATTCCGTGTAGACTTTAAAATCCTCATGCTCACCTATAAGGCTCTGTATGGCTGGGCACCTCAGTACCTGTCTGAGCTTTTATCACCCTACTCCCCACCTCACAACCTTCGCTCTTCTAATTCTGTTCTCCTTACTGTCCCCCAACCACGTCTACATTGTATGGGTGACAGGGTCTTCACCTGTTATGTCCCCAAGCTCTGGAACTCTCTCCCCAAGGATTTCAGTGAGTCACCTTCTCTAAACTCCTTCAAATCCAGACTCAAAACCCTCTTCTTCAGAAAAGCTTTTACTTAACTGGTTCCATTCTTCACCCCTCTGCTTTTCTTAGTACCACCTTCCACTGTCTCCTCTATATATTCTAATTGTGTTTTATCTTGTGTATTCTTCTTATTTATTGTTGTTGTCATCCTGTAAAGCGCTTTGAGAAGCCACCTTTAAAGGCGCTATATAAAATAAAGTTATTTATTATTATTATTATTATTATTATTATTATTATTATTATTATTTAACAAGCTCAACCACTGCCAACGATTCGGTGTGAAGAAGCAGAACATTCAAGTTTCACAGACAGAAGCAGCACGCAAGCACAACCAACATTAAAAAGGAGGGAATTAAAACTGAGTTTCTCGAGAGACTGTGAAAAAGCAATTAATTCCCTTTCATTTGAAGTCAGTTGAAAACAACAAAACTACATACAATACAAACAAGAGCACATATACCATATCAATAACATCGGCAGGGGCACATGCTATAATATAATTACACTCTATGAAAAAGGATTACACAAGGTAAATAAAGATAAGGTCCAAACAGCTTGTTCTTACATTTCGAAAGAGTCCGTAAATACCCCTTTACGTCTATTTTGAACTGTTCAAATGTAGGACTCTTCCCAAACCATTTCACTTTATCTCACATTCCTAAACGAGAATGCATCTCCTGTTTTAGAACTATTTTGGGCGGTGTGGCTTATACAACACACCCACAGTATTCTAATCGTGGACTGCAGATCTGTGAATTCGAGGGATCCAGCAATCGTACTGGATTTGACTGGGATTCTGAAATGTCTCTTGCAAAGGTATTCGGGTTTGCTTGAACCTTTAAAAAAAAGTGATCTGAAACTACCCAGCTTACAATCTCTGAGGTAGTTGTCACTAAACTCGGACGTGATGTGGCACACATGTGCCGTGTGCCTTTACTTTTGTAAAAAACTGGTATCGGAAAAAGTTTCTTAATATTTCTTTTGATTAGCATGCAAGAAAATGTGATCATTACCAATGGAATTTCCCGCCAGCGTGGAGCTTGAATTCACAACCTTGAGATTCAGTGTTCAAGAGTCACAGAAGAGGTCGGCCTGGTCTTCAGTTTGCCAACGATAAGCTCCGGCAGTGCTCCTCTGTAAAGCAGATTGATCGGATCGGTTATGTGGGACGCCACTTCGATACTAAGATCGTTTGCAGCACACGCATGGTTTCCCCCCTTCACGCAAAAAACATAGACGAAGGAAGCTCTCTTGTCTTGGGCTGCTGTCTCCCGGATTTAAAGCACTCTGGGTGCCAGCTAAGTCTCTAACAAGCACACTATAAAGACAGGAATTACACTTTGCTCACGTCACGCATGGAATGGCGAGGCTACTTGTTCCAATATTATCTAGTCACACCTCATATGTTGCCGATTCCTAGTTTTCATTTAAGAAAGAGCACTGCAAACACCGTAAACAGTGCAAAACGTGTGATGAAAGAAGTCTTTTCCCCCCTTTGTCTAAAGCAGAACACAGCGGAGTCATGCCGAGGGTTGTGAGATCAAGATTTCAGTGGAGCACTGTCGTCTAAGTCTTTAGCTACATGAGTTGGACATCCTCTTGTACACGGAAAGCAGATTGAGATCCTCTGACATGAAAAGTGCCAGATAAAAGCCATTTCTCATCCTTTCTCTTAGTGGTGGAGCTATCGCATGTAAATGAGGCAACTTGCAAGGCGAGCAGGCTCGGTGCACACCGAACGCAGATGTCTCAGAGCAGTTGAGACGTGTCCAAGTGGCTGTCAAAGGACGGCACTTTGCCGGCGCCGTGGCTTAGTTGGCTAAAGCGCCTGTCTAGTAAACAGGAGATCCTGGGTCCGATTCCCAGCGGTGCCTTTCTTCCTGTCTTACTGTACAGAATTTATCCTTACGGGCAAATCCCATCCCTTTTAATTCAGGTGAATGCAAGTGTTCGTTTCCTTTCTGGAACAACTTGTTTTGAAAGAAATCTATACAGCTTGCGAAAGATGAAACACAAATCTTGCTTATCAGTGAAGAAGAGGTACTCCCAGCAGGCCAGCTAATACCAGCAGTTTTTTTTTCACTCTAACCCAGAGAATGGAGAAAAGCGAGGCGCCTGTGGCTCTGCAGTGTAATCAGTTCGCGAGTTCGGCGGTTAGCTGAAAGAGTAGTAAATGCAGCTCGCCCCAGCCCGTCCTTATTCTTTTAAAGAGGATAAAAAATTAACTTCGCCGCCATTACTACCAGCTTTAAAAGACTGCCATGGGCACGGGAAAGAACACACTACAGATGACTTTTCTGGAACCGAAGCAGAGATTCCTTTACGAACCAACTGATAAAGCTCAGCCAGTGAATACTGTTAACAGAATGTGAAAGCACGATCAACTTTGTAACTGCAACCACAGGAAAAACAGCAAGAAGCAGGCTCCATTCCACATTTAAATCTGTCGTACAAGGCATGCTTCTTGAACGCATGAAGTAAATCCCACGATCGCTTTTGAACTTGGACAAAGTACTTCCAAAGGAGCGCTATGCGCAAAGATTTAACAAGCTCAACCCCCGCCAACGATTCGGTGTGAAGAAGCAGAACATTCAAGTTTCACAGACAGAAGCGGCACGCCAGCACAGCCAACATTAAAACGGAGGGCACACTACGATTTGCATTGACACAAAAGTGATCTGGGCAGACGTCGTTCCCTGCATAACGCAAAAAGTGGGAAAGCGCTTTTGGGTTGAGAGGACGCAAGAAGGTTTTTGTTTTGTGCCTTGATGTCAAGCTGAGAAAGTATCTTTAAACACTTTGCTTAGTTTCTCGAGAGACTGCCAAAAAGCAGTTCCCTCCCTTCCGTCTGAAGTCGGCTGAAAGGGGGTTGCGACAGAAGCACCTGGCAGCGGTGGGATTCGAACCCACGCCCCCGAAGAGACTGGAGCCTTAATCCAGCACCTTAGACCGCTCGGCCACGCTACCCGCTGTGCGCTCTCTCTTTGTCTCATTACTTGCTCGGAGGAGGTCGGGTGGGTTTTGCTCTTGTCGCCCGACTTAGTGGCGTTATGACCGTGGAACCGACTGCACCTGCTTTTTCTGAGATGCTTCCCCTCTCATGGCGAGATCTCGACTTCTTTAACACCTCTGGATAAAGATCTTCTGTGGAGCAGGTTTCAGACCTCTGCGTACAGCACCCTTGATGTCATTTTATTTTTACAGCAGCCGCATCCGGAAAGTTGTGTCTTTTACGTTTTATTTGAACAACAAAACTACATACAATACAAACAAGAGCACATATAACGTATCAAGAAAATCATCAGGGGCACATGCTATAATACAATTACACTTTATGAAAAACGATTACACGAGGTAAATAATGATAAGGTCCGCGCAGCTTGTTCTTACATTTCGAAAGAGTCCGTAAATACCCCTTTACGTCTATTTTGAACTGTTCAAACGTAGGACTCTTCCCAGACCATTTCACTTTATACCACATTCCTAAACGAGGATGCATCTCCTGTTTTAGAACTATTTTGGCTGTGTGGCTTATACAACACACCCACAGTATTCTAATGGTGGACTGCAGATCTGTGCTATAGTTCAGTCGAATTCGAAGGATCCAGCAATCGTACTGGATTTGACTGGGATTCTGAAATGTCTCTTGCAAAAGTATTCGGGTTTGCTTGAACCTTTGATAAAAAAAGTGATCTGATCTGAAACTACCCAGCTTACAATCTCTGAGGTAGTTGTCACTAAACTCGGACGTGATGTGGCACACATGTGCCGTGTGCCTTTACTTTTGTAAAAAACTGGTATCGGGAAAAGTTTCTTAATATTTCTTTTGATTAGCATGCAAGAAAATGTGATCATTACCTATGGAATTTCCCGTCAGCGTGGAGCTTGAATTCACAATCTTGAGATTCAGTGTTCAAGAGTCACAGAAGAGGTCGGCCTGGTCTTCAGTTTGCCAACGATAAGCTCCGGCAGTGCTCCTCTGTAAAGCAGATTGTTCGGATCGGTTATGTGGGACGCCACTTCGATACTAAGATCGTTTGCAGCACACGCATGGTTTCCCCCCTTCACGCAAAAAACATAGACGAAGGAAGCTCTCTTGTCTTGGGCTGCTGTCTCCCGGATTTAAAGCGCTCTGGGTGCCAGCTAAGTCTCTAACAAGCACACTATAAAGACAGGAATTACACTTTGCTCACGTCACGCATGGAATGGCGAGGCTACTTGTTCCAATATTATCTAGTCACACCTCATATGGTGCCGATTCCTGGTTTTCATTTAAGAAAGAGCACTGCAAACACCGTAAACAGTGCAAAACGTGTGATGAAAGAAGTCTTTCCCCCCCTTTGTCTAAAGCAGAACACAGCGGAGTCATGCCGAGGGTTGTGAGATCAAGATTTCAGTGGAGCACTGTCGTCTACGTCTTTAGCTACATGAGTTGGACATCCTCTTGTACACGGAAAGCAGATTGAGATCCTCTGACATGAAAAGTGCCAGATAAAAGCCATTTCTCATCCTTTCTCTTAGTGGTGGAGCTATCGCATGTAAATGAGGCAACTTGCAAGGCGAGCAGGCTCGGTGCACACCGAACGCAGATGTCTCAGAGCAGTTGAGACGTGTCCAAGTGGCTGTCAAAGGACAGCACTTTGCCGGCGCCGTGGCTTAGTTGGCTAAAGCGCCTGTCTAGTAAACAGGAGATCCTGGGTCCGATTCCCAGCGGTGCCTTTCTTCCTGTCTTACTGTACAGAATTTATCCTTACGGGCAAATCCCATCCCTTTTAATTCAGGTGAATGCAAGTGTTCGTTTCCTTTCTGGAACAACTTGTTTTGAAAGAAATCTATACAGCTTGCGAAAGATGAAACACAAATCTTGCTTATCAGTGAAGAAGAGGTACTCCCAGCAGGCCAGCTAATACCAGCAGTTTTTTTTTCACTCTAACCCAGAGAATGGAGAAAAGCGAGGCGCCTGTGGCTCTGCAGTGTAATCAGTTCGCGAGTTCGGCGGTTAGCTGAAAGAGTAGTAAATGCAGCTCGCCCCAGCCCGTCCTTATTCTTTTAAAGAGGATAAAAAATTAACTTCGCCGCCATTACTACCAGCTTTAAAAGACTGCCATGGGCACGGGAAAGAACACACTACAGATGACTTTTCTGGAACCGAAGCAGAGATTCCTTTACGAACCAACTGATAAAGCTCAGCCAGTGAATACTGTTAACAGAATGTGAAAGCACGATCAACTTTGTAACTGCAACCACAGGAAAAACAGCAAGAAGCAGGCTCCATTCCACATTTAAATCTGTCGTACAAGGCATGCTTCTTGAACGCATGAAGTAAATCCCACGATCGCTTTTGAACTTGGACAAAGTACTTCCAAAGGAGCGCTATGCGCAAAGATTTAACAAGCTCAACCCCCGCCAACGATTCGGTGTGAAGAAGCAGAACATTCAAGTTTCACAGACAGAAGCGGCACGCCAGCACAGCCAACATTAAAACGGAGGGCACACTACGATTTGCATTGACACAAAAGTGATCTGGGCAGACGTCGTTCCCTGCATAACGCAAAAAGTGGGAAAGCGCTTTTGGGTTGAGAGGACGCAAGAAGGTTTTTGTTTTGTGCCTTGATGTCAAGCTGAGAAAGTATCTTTAAACACTTTGCTTAGTTTCTCGAGAGACTGCCAAAAAGCAGTTCCCTCCCTTCCGTCTGAAGTCGGCTGAAAGGGGGTTGCGACAGAAGCACCTGGCAGCGGTGGGATTCGAACCCACGCCCCCGAAGAGACTGGAGCCTTAATCCAGCGCCTTAGACCGCTCGGCCACGCTACCCGCTGTGCGCTCTCTCTTTGTCTCATTACTTGCTCGGAGGAGGTCGGGTGGGTTTTGCTCTTGTCGCCCGACTTAGTGGCGTTATGACCGTGGAACCGACTGCACCTGCTTTTTCTGAGATGCTTCCCCTCTCATGGCGAGATCTCGACTTCTTTAACACCTCTGGATAAAGATCTTCTGTGGAGCAGGTTTCAGACCTCTGCGTACAGCACCCTTGATGTCATTTTATTTTTACAGCAGCCGCATCCGGAAAGTTGTGTCTTTTACGTTTTATTTGAACAACAAAACTACATACAATACAAACAAGAGCACATATAACGTATCAAGAAAATCATCAGGGGCACATGCTATAATACAATTACACTTTATGAAAAACGATTACACGAGGTAAATAAAGATAAGGTCCGCGCAGCTTGTTCTTACATTTCGAAAGAGTCCGTAAATACCCCTTTACGTCTATTTTGAACTGTTCAAACGTAGGACTCTTCCCAGACCATTTCACTTTATACCACATTCCTAAACGAGGATGCATCTCCTGTTTTAGAACTATTTTGGCTGTGTGGCTTATACAACACACCCACAGTATTCTAATGGTGGACTGCAGATCTGTGCTATAGTTCAGTCGAATTCGAAGGATCCAGCAATCGTACTGGATTTGACTGGGATTCTGAAATGTCTCTTGCAAAAGTACAGCTTGCGAAAGATGAAACACAAATCTTGCTTATCAGTGAAGAAGAGGTACTCCCAGCAGGCCAGCTAATACCAGCAGTTTTTTTTTTCACTCTAACCCAGAGAATGGAGAAAAGCGAGGCGCCTGTGGCTCTGCAGTGTAATCAGTTCGCGAGTTCGGCGGTTAGCTGAAAGAGTAGTAAATGCAGCTCGCCCCAGCCCGTCCTTATTCTTTTAAAGAGGATAAAAAACTGCACCTGCTTTTTCTGAGATGCTTCCCCTCTCATGGCGAGATCTCGACTTCTTTAACACCTCTGGATAAAGATCTTCTGTGGAGCAGGTTTCAGACCTCTGCGTACAGCACCCTTGATGTCATTTTATTTTTACAGCAGCCGCATCCGGAAAGTTGTGTCTTTTACGTTTTATTAGAACAACAAAACTACATACAATACAAACAAGAGCACATATAACGTATCAAGAAAATCATCAGGGGCACATGCTATAATACAATTACACTTTATGAAAAACGATTACACAAGGTAAATAAAGATAAGGTCCGCGCAGCTTGTTCTTACATTTCGAAAGAGTCCGTAAATACCCCTTTACGTCTATTTTGAACTGTTCAAACGTAGGACTCTTCCCAGACCATTTCACTTTATACCACATTCCTAAACGAGGATGCATCTCCTGTTTTAGAACTATTTTGGCTGTGTGGCTTATACAACACACCCACAGTATTCTAATGGTGGACTGCAGATCTGTGCTATAGTTCAGTCGAATTCGAAGGATCCAGCAATCGTACTGGATTTGACTGGGATTCTGAAATGTCTCTTGCAAAAGTATTCGGGTTTGCTTGAACCTTTGATAAAAAAAGTGATCTGATCTGAAACTACCCAGCTTACAATCTCTGAGGTAGTTGTCACTAAACTCGGACGTGATGTGGCACACATGTGCCGTGTGCCTTTACTTTTGTAAAAAACTGGTATCGGGAAAAGTTTCTTAATATTTCTTTTGATTAGCATGCAAGAAAATGTGATCATTACCTATGGAATTTCCCGCCAGCGTGGAGCTTGAGTTCACAATCTTGAGATTCAGTGTTCAAGAGTCACAGAAGAGGTCGGCCTGGTCTTCAGTTTGCCAACGATAAGCTCCGGCAGTGCTCCTCTGTAAAGCAGATTGTTCGGATCGGTTATGTGGGACGCCACTTCGATACTAAGATCGTTTGCAGCACACGCATGGTTTCCCCCCTTCACGCAAAAAACATAGACGAAGGAAGCTCTCTTGTCTTGGGCTGCTGTCTCCCGGATTTAAAGCGCTCTGGGTGCCAGCTAAGTCTCTAACAAGCACACTATAAAGACAGGAATTACACTTTGCTCACGTCACGCATGGAATGGCGAGGCTACTTGTTCCAATATTATCTAGTCACACCTCATATGGTACCGATTCCTGGTTTTCATTTAAGAAAGAGCACTGCAAACACCGTAAACAGTGCAAAACGTGTGATGAAAGAAGTCTTTCCCCCCCTTTGTCTAAAGCAGAACACAGCGGAGTCATGCCGAGGGTTGTGAGATCAAGATTTCAGTGGAGCACTGTCGTCTACGTCTTTAGCTACATGAGTTGGACATCCTCTTGTACACGGAAAGCAGATTGAGATCCTCTGACATGAAAAGTGCCAGATAAAAGCCATTTCTCATCCTTTCTCTTAGTGGTGGAGCTATCGCATGTAAATGAGGCAACTTGCAAGGCGAGCAGGCTCGGTGCACACCGAACGCAGATGTCTCAGAGCAGTTGAGACGTGTCCAAGTGGCTGTCAAAGGACAGCACTTTGCCGGCGCCGTGGCTTAGTTGGCTAAAGCGCCTGTCTAGTAAACAGGAGATCCTGGGTCCGATTCCCAGCGGTGCCTTTCTTCCTGTCTTACTGTACAGAATTAATCCTTACGGGCAAATCCCATCCCTTTTAATTCAGGTGAATGCAAGTGTTCGTTTCCTTTCTGGAACAACTTGTTTTGAAAGAAATCTATACAGCTTGCGAAAGATGAAACACAAATCTTGCTTATCAGTGAAGAAGAGGTACTCCCAGCAGGCCAGCTAATACCAGCAGTTTTTTTTTCACTCTAACCCAGAGAATGGAGAAAAGCGAGGCGCCTGTGGCTCTGCAGTGTAATCAGTTCGCGAGTTCGGCGGTTAGCTGAAAGAGTAGTAAATGCAGCTCGCCCCAGCCCGTCCTTATTCTTTTAAAGAGGATAAAAAATTAACTTCGCCGCCATTACTACCAGCTTTAAAAGACTGCCATGGGCACGGGAAAGAACACACTACAGATGACTTTTCTGGAACCGAAGCAGAGATTCCTTTACGAACCAACTGATAAAGCTCAGCCAGTGAATACTGTTAACAGAATGTGAAAGCACGATCAACTTTGTAACTGCAACCACAGGAAAAACAGCAAGAAGCAGGCTCCATTCCACATTTAAATCTGTCGTACAAGGCATGCTTCTTGAACGCATGAAGTAAATCCCACGATCGCTTTTGAACTTGGACAAAGTACTTCCAAAGGAGCGCTATGCGCAAAGATTTAACAAGCTCAACCCCCGCCAACGATTCGGTGTGAAGAAGCAGAACATTCAAGTTTCACAGACAGAAGCGGCACGCCAGCACAGCCAACATTAAAACGGAGGGCACACTACGATTTGCATTGACACAAAAGTGATCTGGGCAGACGTCGTTCCCTGCATAACGCAAAAAGTGGGAAAGCGCTTTTGGGTTGAGAGGACGCAAGAAGGTTTTTGTTTTGTGCCTTGATGTCAAGCTGAGAAAGTATCTTTAAACACTTTGCTTAGTTTCTCGAGAGACTGCCAAAAAGCAGTTCCCTCCCTTCCGTCTGAAGTCGGCTGAAAGGGGGTTGCGACAGAAGCACCTGGCAGCGGTGGGATTCGAACCCACGCCCCCGAAGAGACTGGAGCCTTAATCCAGCGCCTTAGACCGCTCGGCCACGCTACCCGCTGTGTGCTCTCTCTTTGTCTCATTACTTGCTCGGAGGAGGTCGGGTGGGTTTTGCTCTTGTCGCCCGACTTAGTGGCGTTATGACCGTGGAACCGACTGCACCTGCTTTTTCTGAGATGCTTCCCCTCTCATGGCGAGATCTCGACTTCTTTAACACCTCTGGATAAAGATCTTCTGTGGAGCAGGTTTCAGACCTCTGCGTACAGCACCCTTGATGTCATTTTATTTTTACAGCAGCCGCATCCGGAAAGTTGTGTCTTTTACGTTTTATTTGAACAACAAAACTACATACAATACAAACAAGAGCACATATAACGTATCAAGAAAATCATCAGGGGCACATGCTATAATACAATTACACTTTATGAAAAACGATTACACGAGGTAAATAAAGATAAGGTCCGCGCAGCTTGTTCTTACATTTCGAAAGAGTCCGTAAATACCCCTTTACGTCTATTTTGAACTGTTCAAACGTAGGACTCTTCCCAGACCATTTCACTTTATACCACATTCCTAAACGAGGATGCATCTCCTGTTTTAGAACTATTTTGGCTGTGTGGCTTATACAACACACCCACAGTATTCTAATGGTGGACTGCAGATCTGTGCTATAGTTCAGTCGAATTCGAAGGATCCAGCAATCGTACTGGATTTGACTGGGATTCTGAAATGTCTCTTGCAAAAGTACAGCTTGCGAAAGATGAAACACAAATCTTGCTTATCAGTGAAGAAGAGGTACTCCCAGCAGGCCAGCTAATACCAGCAGTTTTTTTTTTCACTCTAACCCAGAGAATGGAGAAAAGCGAGGCGCCTGTGGCTCTGCAGTGTAATCAGTTCGCGAGTTCGGCGGTTAGCTGAAAGAGTAGTAAATGCAGCACGCCCCAGCCCGTCCTTATTCTTTTAAAGAGGATAAAAAACTGCACCTGCTTTTTCTGAGATGCTTCCCCTCTCATGGCGAGATCTCGACTTCTTTAACACCTCTGGATAAAGATCTTCTGTGGAGCAGGTTTCAGACCTCTGCGTACAGCACCCTTGATGTCATTTTATTTTTACAGCAGCCGCATCCGGAAAGTTGTGTCTTTTACGTTTTATTTGAACAACAAAACTACATACAATACAAACAAGAGCACATATAACGTATCAAGAAAATCATCAGGGGCACATGCTGTAATACAATTACACTTTATGAAAAACGATTACACGAGGTAAATAAAGATAAGGTCCGCGCAGCTTGTTCTTACATTTCGAAAGAGTCCGTAAATACCCCTTTACGTCTATTTTGAACTGTTCAAACGTAGGACTCTTCCCAGACCATTTCACTTTATACCACATTCCTAAACGAGGATGCATCTCCTGTTTTAGAACTATTTTGGCTGTGTGGCTTATACAACACACCCACAGTATTCTAATGGTGGACTGCAGATCTGTGCTATAGTTCAGTCGAATTCGAAGGATCCAGCAATCGTACTGGATTTGACTGGGATTCTGAAATGTCTCTTGCAAAAGTATTCGGGTTTGCTTGAACCTTTGATAAAAAAAGTGATCTGATCTGAAACTACCCAGCTTACAATCTCTGAGGTAGTTGTCACTAAACTCGGACGTGATGTGGCACACATGTGCCGTGTGCCTTTACTTTTGTAAAAAACTGGTATCGGGAAAAGTTTCTTAATATTTCTTTTGATTAGCATGCAAGAAAATGTGATCATTACCTATGGAATTTCCCGCCAGCGTGGAGCTTGAATTCACAATCTTGAGATTCAGTGTTCAAGAGTCACAGAAGAGGTCGGCCTGGTCTTCAGTTTGCCAACGATAAGCTCCGGCAGTGCTCCTCTGTAAAGCAGATTGTTCGGATCGGTTATGTGGGACGCCACTTCGATACTAAGATCGTTTGCAGCACACGCATGGTTTCCCCCCTTCACGCAAAAAACATAGACGAAGGAAGCTCTCTTGTCTTGGGCTGCTGTCTCCCGGATTTAAAGCGCTCTGGGTGCCAGCTAAGTCTCTAACAAGCACACTATAAAGACAGGAATTACACTTTGCTCACGTCACGCATGGAATGGCGAGGCTACTTGTTCCAATATTATCTAGTCACACCTCATATGGTGCCGATTCCTGGTTTTCATTTAAGAAAGAGCACTGCAAACACCGTAAACAGTGCAAAACGTGTGATGAAAGAAGTCTTTCCCCCCCTTTGTCTAAAGCAGAACACAGCGGAGTCATGCCGAGGGTTGTGAGATCAAGATTTCAGTGGAGCACTGTCGTCTACGTCTTTAGCTACATGAGTTGGACATCCTCTTGTACACGGAAAGCAGATTGAGATCCTCTGACATGAAAAGTGCCAGATAAAAGCCATTTCTCATCCTTTCTCTTAGTGGTGGAGCTATCGCATGTAAATGAGGCAACTTGCAAGGCGAGCAGGCTCGGTGCACACCGAACGCAGATGTCTCAGAGCAGTTGAGACGTGTCCAAGTGGCTGTCAAAGGACAGCACTTTGCCGGCGCCGTGGCTTAGTTGGCTAAAGCGCCTGTCTAGTAAACAGGAGATCCTGGGTCCGATTCCCAGCGGTGCCTTTCTTCCTGTCTTACTGTACAGAATTTATCCTTACGGGCAAATCCCATGCCTTTTAATTCAGGTGAATGCAAGTGTTCGTTTCCTTTCTGGAACAACTTGTTTTGAAAGAAATCTATACAGCTTGCGAAAGATGAAACACAAATCTTGCTTATCAGTGAAGAAGAGGTACTCCCAGCAGGCCAGCTAATACCAGCAGTTTTTTTTTCACTCTAACCCAGAGAATGGAGAAAAGCGAGGCGCCTGTGGCTCTGCAGTGTAATCAGTTCGCGAGTTCGGCGGTTAGCTGAAAGAGTAGTAAATGCAGCTCGCCCCAGCCCGTCCTTATTCTTTTAAAGAGGATAAAAAATTAACTTCGCCGCCATTACTACCAGCTTTAAAAGACTGCCATGGGCACGGGAAAGAACACACTACAGATGACTTTTCTGGAACCGAAGCAGAGATTCCTTTACGAACCAACTGATAAAGCTCAGCCAGTGAATACTGTTAACAGAATGTGAAAGCACGATCAACTTTGTAACTGCAACCACAGGAAAAACAGCAAGAAGCAGGCTCCATTCCACATTTAAATCTGTCGTACAAGGCATGCTTCTTGAAAGCATGAAGTAAATCCCACGATCGCTTTTGAACTTGGACAAAGTACTTCCAAAGGAGCGCTATGCGCAAAGATTTAACAAGCTCAACCCCCGCCAACGATTCGGTGTGAAGAAGCAGAACATTCAAGTTTCACAGACAGAAGCGGCACGCCAGCACAGCCAACATTAAAACGGAGGGCACACTACGATTTGCATTGACACAAAAGTGATCTGGGCAGACGTCGTTCCCTGCATAACGCAAAAAGTGGGAAAGCGCTTTTGGGTTGAGAGGACGCAAGAAGGTTTTTGTTTTGTGCCTTGATGTCAAGCTGAGAAAGTATCTTTAAACACTTTGCTTAGTTTCTCGAGAGACTGCCAAAAAGCAGTTCCCTCCCTTCCGTCTGAAGTCGGCTGAAAGGGGGTTGCGACAGAAGCACCTGGCAGCGGTGGGATTCGAACCCACGCCCCCGAAGAGACTGGAGCCTTAATCCAGCGCCTTAGACCGCTCGGCCACGCTACCCGCTGTGCGCTCTCTCTTTGTCTCATTACTTGCTCGGAGGAGGTCGGGTGGGTTTTGCTCTTGTCGCCCGACTTAGTGGCGTTATGACCGTGGAACCGACTGCACCTGTTTTTTCTGAGATGCTTCCCCTCTCATGGCGAGATCTCGACTTCTTTAACACCTCTGGATAAAGATCTTCTGTGGAGCAGGTTTCAGACCTCTGCGTACAGCACCCTTGATGTCATTTTATTTTTACAGCAGCCGCATCCGGAAAGTTGTGTCTTTTACGTTTTATTTGAACAACAAAACTACATACAATACAAACAAGAGCACATATAACGTATCAAGAAAATCATCAGGGGCACATGCTATAATACAATTACACTTTATGAAAAACGATTACACGAGGTAAATAAAGATAAGGTCCGCGCAGCTTGTTCTTACATTTCGAAAGAGTCCGTAAATACCCCTTTACGTCTATTTTGAACTGTTCAAACGTAGGACTCTTCCCAGACCATTTCACTTTATACCACATTCCTAAACGAGGATGCATCTCCTGTTTTAGAACTATTTTGGCTGTGTGGCTTATACAACACACCCACAGTATTCTAATGGTGGACTGCAGATCTGTGCTATAGTTCAGTCGAATTCGAAGGATCCAGCAATCGTACTGGATTTGACTGGGATTCTGAAATGTCTCTTGCAAAAGTATTCGGGTTTGCTTGAACCTTTGATAAAAAAAAGTGATCTGATCTGAAACTACCCAGCTTACAATCTCTGAGGTAGTTGTCACTAAACTCGGACGTGATGTGGCACACATGTGCCGTGTGCCTTTACTTTTGTAAAAAACTGGTATCGGGAAAAGTTTCTTAATATTTCTTTTGATTAGCATGCAAGAAAATGTGATCATTACCTATGGAATTTCCCGCCAGCGTGGAGCTTGAATTCACAATCTTGAGATTCAGTGTTCAAGAGTCACAGAAGAGGTCGGCCTGGTCTTCAGTTTGCCAACGATAAGCTCCGGCAGTGCTCCTCTGTAAAGCAGATTGTTCGGATCGGTTATGTGGGACGCCACTTCGATACTAAGATCGTTTGCAGCACACGCATGGTTTCCCCCCTTCACGCAAAAAACATAGACGAAGGAAGCTCTCTTGTCTTGGGCTGCTGTCTCCCGGATTTAAAGCGCTCTGGGTGCCAGCTAAGTCTCTAACAAGCACACTATAAAGACAGGAATTACACTTTGCTCACGTCACGCATGGAATGGCGAGGCTACTTGTTCCAATATTATCTAGTCACACCTCATATGGTGCCGATTCCTGGTTTTCATTTAAGAAAGAGCACTGCAAACACCGTAAACAGTGCAAAACGTGTGATGAAAGAAGTCTTTCCCCCCCTTTGTCTAAAGCAGAACACAGCGGAGTCATGCCGAGGGTTGTGAGATCAAGATTTCAGTGGAGCACTGTCGTCTACGTCTTTAGCTACATGAGTTGGACATCCTCTTGTACACGGAAAGCAGATTGAGATCCTCTGACATGAAAAGTGCCAGATAAAAGCCATTTCTCATCCTTTCTCTTAGTGGTGGAGCTATCGCATGTAAATGAGGCAACTTGCAAGGCGAGCAGGCTCGGTGCACACCGAACGCAGATGTCTCAGAGCAGTTGAGACGTGTCCAAGTGGCTGTCAAAGGACAGCACTTTGCCGGCGCCGTGGCTTAGTTGGCTAAAGCGCCTGTCTAGTAAACAGGAGATCCTGGGTCCGATTCCCAGCGGTGCCTTTCTTCCTGTCTTACTGTACAGAATTTATCCTTACGGGCAAATCCCATGCCTTTTAATTCAGGTGAATGCAAGTGTTCGTTTCCTTTCTGGAACAACTTGTTTTGAAAGAAATCTATACAGCTTGCGAAAGATGAAACACAAATCTTGCTTATCAGTGAAGAAGAGGTACTCCCAGCAGGCCAGCTAATACCAGCAGTTTTTTTTTCACTCTAACCCAGAGAATGGAGAAAAGCGAGGCGCCTGTGGCTCTGCAGTGTAATCAGTTCGCGAGTTCGGCGGTTAGCTGAAAGAGTAGTAAATGCAGCTCACCCCAGCCCGTCCTTATTCTTTTAAAGAGGTTAAAAAATTAACTTCGCCGCCATTACTACCGGCTTTAAAAGACTGCCATGGGCACGGGAAAGAACACACTACAGATGACTTTTCTGGAACCGAAGCAGAGATTCCTTTACGAACCAACTGATAAAGCTCAGCCAGTGAATACTGTTAACAGTATTAACAGAAAGCACGATCAACTTTGTAACTGCAACCACAGGAAAAACAGCAAGAAGCAGGCTCCATTCCCCATTTAAATCTGTCGTACAAGGCATGCCTCTTGAACGCATGAAGTAAATCCCACGATCGCTTTTGAACTTGGACAAAATACTTCCAAAGGAGCGCTATGCGCAAAGATTTAACAAGCTCAACCCCCGCCAACGATTCGGTGTGAAGAAGCAGAACATTCAAGTTTCACAGACAGAAGCGGCACGCCAGCACAGCCAACATTAAAACGGAGGGCACACTACGATTTGCATTGACACAAAAGTGATCTGGGCAGACGTCGTTCCCTGCATAACGCAAAAAGTGGGAAAGGCTTTTGGGTTGAGAGGACGCAAGAAGGTTTTTGTTTTGTGCCTTGATGTCAAGCTGAGAAAGTATCTTTAAACATGTTGCTTAGTTTCTCGAGAGACTGCCGAAAAGCAGTTCCCTCCCTTTCGTCTGAAGTCAGCTGAAAGGGGGTCGCGACAGAAGCACCTGGCAGCGGTGGGATTCGAACCCACGCCCCCAAAGAGACCGGTGCCTTAATCCAGCGCCTTAGACCGCTTGGCCACGCTACCCGCTGTGCGCGCTCTCTTTGTCTCATTACTTGCTCGGAGGAGGTCGGGTGGGTTTTGCTCTTGTCGCCCGACTTAGTGGCGTTATGACCGTGGAACCGACTGCACCTGCTTTTTCTGAGATGCTTCCCCTCTCATGGCGAGATCTCGACTTCTTTAACACCTCTGGATAAAGATCTTCTGTGGAGCAGGTTTCAGACCTCTGCGTACAGCACCCTTGATGTCATTTTATTTTTACAGCAGCCGCATCCGGAAAGTTGTGTCTTTTACGTTTTATTTGAACAACAAAACTACATATAATACAAACAAGAGCACATATAACGTATCAAGAAAATCATCAGGGGCACATGCTATAATACAATTACACTTTATGAAAAACGATTACACGAGGTAAATAAAGATAAGGTCCGCGCAGCTTGTTCTTACATTTCGAAAGAGTCCGTAAATACCCCTTTACGTCTATTTTGAACTGTTCAAACGTAGGACTCTTCCCAGACCATTTCACTTTATACCACATTCCTAAACGAGGATGCATCTCCTGTTTTAGAACTATTTTGGCTGTGTGGCTTATACAACACACCCACAGTATTCTAATGGTGGACTGCAGATCTGTGCTATAGTTCAGTCGAATTCGAAGGATCCAGCAATCGTACTGGATTTGACTGGGATTCTGAAATGTCTCCTGCAAAAGTATTCGGGTTTGCTTGAACCTTTGATAAAAAAAGTGATCTGATCTGAAACTGCCCAGCTTACAATCTCTGAGGTAGTTGTCACTAAACTCGGACGTGATGTGGCACACATGTGCCGTGTGCCTTTACTTTTGTAAAAAACTGGTATCGGGAAAAGTTTCTTAATATTTCTTTTGATTAGCATGCAAGAAAATGCGATCATTACCTATGGAATTTCCCGCCAGCGTGGAGCTTGAATTCAGAACCTTGAGATTCAGTGTTCAACAGTCACAGAAGAGGTCGGCCTGGTCTTCAGTTTGCCAACGATAAGCTCCGGCAGTGCTCCTCTGTAAAGCAGATTGTTCGGATCGGTTATGTGGGACGCCACTTCGATACTAAGATCGTTTGCAGCACACGCATGGTTTCCCCCCTTCACGCAAAAAACATAGACGAAGGAAGCTCTCTTGTCTTGGGCTGCTGTCTCCCGGATTTAAACCGCTCTGGGTGCCAGCTAAGTCTCTAACAAGCACACTATAAAGACAGGAATTACACTTTGCTCACGTCACGCATGGAATGGCGAGGCTACTTGTTCCAATTTTATCTAGTCACACCTCATATGGTGCCGATTCCTGGTTTTCATTGAAGAAAGAGCACTGCAAACACCGTAAACAGTGCAAAACGTGTGATGAAAGAAGTCTTTCCCCCCCTTTGTCTAAAGCAGAACACAGCGGAGTCATGCCGAGGGTTGTGAGATCAAGATTTCAGTGGAGCACTGTCGTCTACGTCTTTAGCTACATGAGTTGGACATCCTCTTGTACACGGAAAGCAGATTGAGATCCTCTGACATGAAAAGTGCCAGATAAAAGCCATTTCTCATCCTTTCTCTTAGTGGTGGAGCTATCGCATGTAAATGAGGCAACTTGCAAGGCGAGCAGGCTCGGTGCACACCGAACGCAGATGTCTCAGAGCAGTTGAGACGTGTCCAAGTGGCTGTCAAAGGACGGCACTTTGCCGGCGCCGTGGCTTAGTTATCTAAAGCGCCTGTCTAGTAAACAGGAGATCCTGGGTCCGATTCCCAGCGGTGCCTTTCTTCCTGTCTTACTGTACAGAATTTATCCTTACGGGCAAATCCCATCCCTTTTAATTCAGGTGAATGCAAGTGTTCGTTTCCTTTCTGGAACAACTTGTTTTGAAAGAAATCTATACAGCTTGCGAAAGATGAAACACAAATCTTGCTTATCAGTGAAGAAGAGGTACTCCCAGCAGGCCAGCTAATACCAGCAGTGTTTTTTTTTCACTCTAACCCAGAGAATGGAGAAAAGCGAGGCGCCTGTGGCTCTGCAGTGTAATCAGTTCGCGAGTTCGGCGGTTAGCTGAAAGAGTAGTAAATGCAGCTCGCCCCAGCCCGTCCTTATTCTTTTAATGAGGATAAAAAATTAACTTCGCCGCCATTACTACCAGCTTTAAAAGACTGCCATGGGCACGGGAAAGAACACACTACAGATGACTTTTCTGGAACCGAAGCAGAGATTCCTTTACGAACCAACTGATAAAGCTCAGCCAGTGAATACTGTTAACAGAATGTGAAAGCACGATCAACTTTGTAACTGCAACCACAGGAAAAACAGCAAGAAGCAGGATCCATTCCCCATTTAAATCTGTCGTGCAAGGCATGCTTCTTGAACGCATGAAGTAAATCCCACGATCGCTTTTGAACTTGGACAAAGTACTTCCAAAGGAGCGCTATGCGCAAAGATTTAACAAGCTCAACCCCCGCCAACGATTCGGTGTGAAGAAGCAGAACATTCAAGTTTCACAGACAGAAGCGGCACGCCAGCACAGCCAACATTAAAACGGAGGGCACACTACGATTTGCATTGACACAAAAGTGATCTGGGCAGACGTCGTTCCCTGCATAACGCAAAAAGTGGGAAAGCGCTTTTGGGTTGAGAGGACGCAAGAAGGTTTTTGTTTTGTGCCTTGATGTCAAGCTGAGAAAGTATCTTTAAACACTTTGCTTAGTTTCTCGAGAGACTGCCAAAAAGCAGTTCCCTCCCTTTCGTCTGAAGTCAGCTGAAAGGGGGTCGCGACAGAAGCACCTGGCAGCGGTGGGATTCGAACCCACGCCCCCAAAGAGACCGGTGCCTTAATCCAGCGCCTTAGACCGCTTGGCCACGCTACCCGCTGTGCGCGCTCTCTTTGTCTCATTACTTGCTCGGAGGAGGTCGGGTGGGTTTTGCTCTTGTCGCCCGACTTAGTGGCGTTATGACCGTGGAACCGACTGCACCTGCTTTTTCTGAGATGCTTCCCCTCTCATGGTGAGATCTCGACTTCTTTAACACCTCTGGATAAAGATCTTCTGTGGAGCAGGTTTCAGACCTCTGCGTACAGCACCCTTGATGTCATTTTATTTTTACAGCAGCCGCATCCGGAAAGTTGTGTCTTTTACGTTTTATTTGAACAACAAAACTACATACAATACAAACAAGAGCACATATAACGTATCAAGAAAATCATCAGGGGCACATGCTATAATACAATTACACTTTATGAAAAACGATTACACGAGGTAAATAAAGATAAGGTCCGCGCAGCTTGTTCTTACATTTCGAAAGAGTCCGTAAATACCCCTTTACGTCTATTTTGAACTGTTCAAACGTAGGACTCTTCCCAGACCATTTCACTTTATACCACATTCCTAAACGAGGATGCATCTCCTGTTTTAGAACTATTTTGGCTGTGTGGCTTATACAACACACCCACAGTATTCTAATGGTGGACTGCAGATCTGTGCTATAGTTCAGTCGAATTCGAAGGATCCAGCAATCGTACTGGATTTGACTGGGATTCTGAAATGTCTCTTGCAAAAGTATTCGGGTTTGCTTGAACCTTTGATAAAAAAAAGTGATCTGATCTGAAACTACCCAGCTTACAATCTCTGAGGTAGTTGTCACTAAACTCGGACGTGATGTGGCACACATGTGCCGTGTGCCTTTACTTTTGTAAAAAACTGGTATCGGGAAAAGTTTCTTAATATTTCTTTTGATTAGCATGCAAGAAAATGTGATCATTACCAATGGAATTTCCCGCCAGCGTGGAGCTTGAATTCACAACCTTGAGATTCAGTGTTCAAGAGTCACAGAAGAGGTCGGCCTGGTCTTCAGTTTGCCAACGATAAGCTCCGGCAGTGCTCCTCTGTAAAGCAGATTGTTCGGATCGGTTATGTGGGACGCCACTTCGATACTAAGATCGTTTGCAGCACACGCATGGTTTCCCCCCTTCACGCAAAAAACATAGACGAAGGAAGCTCTCTTGTCTTGGGCTGCTGTCTCCCGGATTTAAAGCGCTCTGGGTGCCAGCTAAGTCTCTAACAAGCACACTATAAAGACAGGAATTACACTTTGCTCACGTCACGCATGGAATGGCGAGGCTACTTGTTCCAATATTATCTATTCACACCTCATATGGTGCCGATTCCTGGTTTTCATTTAAGAAAGAGCACTGCAAACACCGTAAACAGTGCAAAACGTGTGATGAAAGAAGACTTTTCCCCCCTTTGTCTAAAGCAGAACACAGCGGAGTCATGCCGAGGGTTGTGAGATCAAGATTTCAGTGGAGCACTGTCGTCTACGTCTTTAGCTACATGAGTTGGACATCCTCTTGTACACGGAAAGCAGATTGAGATCCTCTGACATGAAAAGTGCCAGATAAAAGCCATTTCTCATCCTTTCTCTTAGTGGTGGAGCTATCGCATGTAAATGAGGCAACTTGCAAGGCGAGCAGTCTCGGTGCACACCGAACGCAGATGTCTCAGAGCAGTTGAGACGTGTCCAAGTGGCTGTCAAAGGACAGCACTTTGCCGGCGCCGTGGCTTAGTTGGCTAAAGCGCCTGTCTAGTAAACAGGAGATCCTGGGTCCGATTCCCAGCGGTGCCTTTCTTCCTGTCTTACTGTACAGAATTTATCCTTACGGGCAAATTCCATGCCTTTTAATTCAGGTGAATGCAAGTGCTCGTTTCCTTTCTGGAACAACTTGTTTTGAAAGAAATCTATACAGCTTGCGAAAGATGAAAGACAAATCTTGCTTATCAGTGAAGTGAATTGTACGAGAAACAGGAGGAATCTTTTCTCTCCTATGGAGCATGAGCTGAATCATGAATGAGACATTTCGTGTGTTTGTGCATATGTCAACGCATGACCTACATCGTAAAACTAAAACTAAATTAAAAACTAACATTAAGTTTTCAGAGACATTTATTTATATACAAACAAGAGATAGACAAAGCAGTAGTTCTACATTAACTTGTCCTGCACTGATCAGACTAATTGAAATGGTCTGATTCAGAGCCTGTGCAGCTCGTGCTAATACAACATTTTCCTTTGATTTCCTTTGAGGGTGGAGTTGTCTTTAAAATCTGGATTAAATAAAAAGGAGTGACATCAGTGTAAAACAGCTTTCCTTCTTGGGGAACAACGGTTGTGTTCCATATTTCTAATTATTTTGGTTTCAAGATAGCAATTTAGTATGTAACATAAAAGCCAACTGGATAAAGCTGTTACACGTCATTTACAATGGTCTTTCAACTAATAGCCCGTGCAGGGATCAAACCCCAGCTGTTGGTACGAGTTGCGTAAGGCTCTGCAACATGCATGTGAGAAACTAACCTCTGCTTCTTCATTATATACACAGTGATCTATATATGCGGGCTTACTGCCCCCTACGGGCTCTGTATTTGATTGCGGTACAAGACTGGCCGTGGAGAAATGAAGTGAAGAGGGTGTGTTCATTAAAAGGCTCATAGCATCCCTGGATGGTCTCAAACCACCACCCTTTTGGTTAACAGCCGAGCCACAAAGACTCATGTACAGCTTAACACTTCTCGGTCTCGGTGTAAGTGATACACTCCGTAAAATTTCTGGAGAATCATTTGTTTTTAAAGGAAAATCGCCAACAGCAGCAGAGATCTATTGGAGTTTTTTCATTCTATATTGCAATTTCTGAAGGGTAACCTGTGAAAATAAGAATTTTGACGAGAAGGGATGGACATATAAGGTCAGTAGGCTTGGGGAATTGGACCTTATGGTGAAGGCTGCGGGCTCGGCATCAGCAGAACCTGATCAATATCGGTTGACTCCGATATACTTTGACAACTTAACTTCTGGATTTAGAGACATTTACCTTAGTGTCGGTATACTAAGATGTTTTGGTAACGAGGAAGGAGGGACAAAGCAAATTGGCAGAATGTGTGCTATTTTGTTGAGTACAAGTCCTCACATGCCAGAGGGTCAATATTAAAAAAAAAGTAACTGTATAATCTCTTGTACTTCACGATTTAATGGTGTCTGTCACATTGTATCTCACACCTCAGTGTCAGAATTGTGAGACGAGTTTGTAATCAGGAGGGAGGGCCATAGCAATTCAGCAGAAATTGCATTCACCTTTTCCCAATGCATTCTCACATGCCATTTTCTCACATGCCATGCTCAGAGGGTCATATTTTTAAAATGGTATCATAAAATGTCCTGAAGTTCAGGATTTTGACAGTCTGTTGTATTGTGTCTCACACCTTGATGTCAGAAATATGAGACGATTTTAAAATCAGGAGGGAGGGCCCTAGCAATATAGCAAACATTGCATTTATCATTTGACAATGTATTCTCTCATGCCATGTTCAGAAGGTTGTATTTAAAAAACGGTACAGTACAATGTCCTGAAGTTCAGGATTTTGATAGTCTTTTCCAGTGTCTCTCACACATCTGTGTCAGAATTTTTAGACATTTTTATAACCAGGAGGTAGGTTCGATCACCCTCTGCTCATCCTCAGTTAACCATATAGTCTCATATGCCATGTTATAAATGTCCCATTTAAAACTGCTATATTAAAATTTCTTGTAAAATGCAAGAGTTTGAGACTTTTTATGATCAGAAGGCAAGGTCCTGGAAAATATGCAGAAAGTGCCAGTGAATTTACGTTTTGCCTTTGTCTTATTTACTACTGGTATAACATGCCAGTTTGTTTTATTGTGAGTTGTGTTTCTGAAATGTGTTTCATACAAAAATGCAATTTGGACAGTCTCTACTTACATATTCCCCTTTACTGAGGAAATGTACAGTAATACATCCGGATAAGTATTTTTAAAAATGACTGTAGAGAGCCATCTACAGGCGAAAGACGACATAACATCACAGCAGCAGCATTTAAGATGGAACGAAAAACGCAAAGCAGCAGCTGGCAAATAAGAAGCCAACTTCAGCCTCGTTAATGCAATAGCATTAGGTGAGGTGGAAAAATATTTATTGCTCTGAATCTTAACATTTTTATAGGAGGTGTTCTAGGACTTCTTGCCTCAGAAAAAAAAAAACTGCCAGTACATCACTTATTTCTACTCCATCAATAGCAGCAGTGTTATCAGTACTGAGCCCTAAATGTAGGTCCTATCATCATATAAAAAGTCGAAAGTATCGACTGCATTCAACTGATAAAATGTATCTTCTATGAGAGTTATATCTTTATCCAAAATACATCGGAAACAAATTTGCACGTTTTTTGGGGGGGATCCTGAAGACTGAGACTCAAAACTTTTTTTTTTCCTTCTTTCCAGGAGGAAGGATTATTCAGATGCAAACATTGTCCCAAAATCAATGTACTCTCCATTGATATTCAAATTCTCAAATTCTTCATCTGAACGTCGATATTGAAATATGATATCGTACAAATTGTGGTTTTCTTTTTAAAGCAAATTTTATGCTTTAAATTAAATAAATTGTATTTATTATGAATGTGCCGGAATTTTTTCAGTACTTTAGAGGGTTCTGCCATTTTAGATGTTATGCTGTTCCTGTCTGATTTATCAAATGTGTCATTTAAATCTCCAGTCATTTCTATATCAGTCTGAAGGCCTTGCAGTAAAGATTGCAATTCATCCAAAAATGCCAATTTTCCCACTGGTGATACATACAAGGAAATGAATGTATATTTTCCCCCCAAATCAACAAATTTAAGATCAAATACCTCCCTCATCTGCAGGTGGAGATAATAATGTCAGAATAAATACAGGTTTAAAAGTCAGGAGCATTGATAGTCCTATTTTAAAATGACACTAAAATGCTCACAATATATTAAAAAGCTCTGTAAAATGCAAAAATAATAAAAAAAATATTAAAACAAGGTAAAAAGAAATAATACACAGTTATAAAGCTCAGGAATTATCAATATAAAGTTACAATGGGTTGATTGTGTTTCATGTGATTTAAAAAATAAAATGTTTGCAAAAAATCCACTTACAATATGCTAAAAATGGCAAGAATACTTAACCTTTTACTACCAGTGACATATTTAGCCAATGTCCACCTGGAATTTCCTCCCCCTTAAACATTTGTTATATCTCTGCAGCAGAACATAGCAGGAGCCTGGTTCAGGTCTTAAATTGAAGCTAACCCCCTTGGCTTTGAGTGTGAATAGTCAAATTTCTTATATTTCTTAATGTGTCCACTCAGCAGACAAACATATGAAAAAAAAACACAAAAAAAAACAGCTGGCGAACATTTTTTTTTGGTCTTCAGAGGTCAGAGTTTTCAACTATATGCATGTCAAGGGCCTGGGAATGATTTGAAAACCTTGTTCTAGGTGGCTACTAGCTTGGATAAAAATTTGGGACAAATGGATCAATTAGAAAAAATTCTACATCATGTTTTGTGAAGACTGGACCTGGAATTGAATTTCACGCCTATAATAAAAAATCATAAAAATATAGAAAATAATAAGAATAAAAACCATTGCAATTGCTATAAAAACCTTAAGACACTGCTAGAGAGCCTTTACCTGCTGTTATGCAATGAAAAAAAAACTCAGAGTTGCCTTCTGGTGTGAAAAAAAGGAGCACTGATAAGAAACTGATAAAAACCTGATTGATTATCCCTTCTGAGTCAATGATTGACAGCTAAAAATGCAGCCTGAAGCTTCTAGAGGAAGTCTCACCCCCTAAGGGCTCTGAATGGCTGAAAATACAAAGAATGACAGCGGTTTTTACCAATCAATTTCTGGCGCTCGTTCTTCAAACATTTACTACGTAATCAGTAACGTTTACTAGTCTCTAGCTCTTGAGATAAACTAGTCTGGGTTATTTTGGATATATATCATGCTCCAGAATAAGGTAAAAACATGGGATATATATATGCTGGTTTTTGCCTTTGCGGTTTTGTTGGTAAAAATGTATGATGTTGACATGCTGGGCCGGCCAGGTGATCGGGTGTTTTTATTGGGATTCTGCTAGTTCATTAATTTATTGGTTTATTGCATAATAGTGTCATGTCTGTGGAAACAAAATTTATGATTTTGTTGTGGTGATATTTGAGAATACGTGCATGTGAGAAAATTTGTGGAGCGGTTTCAAACAAACGTTGTTTATCTCGCGTTTATCTTAAAAATAATAAGTGTCATCTGGGGAGACAGGAGTGGTCCTCGGTGACCGCGATCCGGACTAAGTTAACAGGTGTGTAATTTAAAAAAAAACAAGTTAAAAATAAATGCTAAATGGGTTTAATATTCAGGAATGTAATTGGTCAGATGCTTACAATAAGTGATGCTGGTGTTTCGTGTGATTTAGCGAATTCAAAAAAATATTGTAGCGTTGCAGGTTCTTTTCAGAACTAAAGAACAGTGGAGACGCGATTAACCAGCCAAAACACTGACTTTATTTGACAATCACACCAAAACCAAACACAGGATCTACACACACATGAGGAGACTGACGGAACACGTACACATATTTAGGGTGGTAATTACCTAACAACACACTACACTTTTACAGGACTACACAGGGCACTCGAATTACTAGGACATTATTTACACAGGTAGGGTCAGCCGCTGGTCATCGTGCTGACCCTCATACTCTCCCCGGCTACCACTCCCAGCATGCCCCGCGGTACTACGAGCGCCTAGGGGCGCTTCCTCCTCACCACCAGGCGAGGGCGTTACAATATTCATTTTAAAAACGGCAAGAGCTCGTATGAAAAAAAAGTCCGTAAGTATCTTTGTTACAACAGCCGCGCCAGAACTATTCAGATACTGTACATCAGAAAAGTACCTGAACTTGACTGGTTTATATTCAGTTATGTGCATTGGGAACGAAAGGGAGACTTAGATGGATTTTATTAGGGGTTTAGTAATCAGAAAATTTATTTTTACACGTTTATGCCTACGAGCAGAAATAACTTCCTGCTTTCAGCGCTTTTTTTGTTTCTGCTTGTAACCTCTAACAGAGACTGCTTGTAACTGACTCACAGAAACACCCCGGAGTTTCTGTGTTTCTGGGATTTAAGAGGGATGTATGCAGCGGTGTTATGAGTCTGGAAGGAGGAGACGCGCATTCCGTACGGGGAGCGTAGAGCAATGAGCCGCACCTGCTGCGCGCTGAGTCCTGTCCTATATAACCGCTGAGCACGGACACACAGAGTCTCCAGCCAGTGTTGGAGATTTATGATTTCAATGTTTTTTTTTTCCTTTTGAGCAGAAGATGGATTTCTTCCTCTAGTTAAAGTTATTGGAGTTGTGGTTACTGTGCTAGACCGTCGGGAATAAAGATAAGAGTGCTTTCTTGATACTTCACAAGAGTATACATAATTCACGAGCTGTATTAAAAAAAATGAACTGGAAGAAAAGCAATAGGGCTGGAGTTTATAGACTGTGATGCAAATACGAGAGTAGGAGAGGAGGGGACTAGTTCAGGAGCACAACCGGCCCTCTCCTGCCCATTCTCCCACCAGGGTCTGTTGTAACCCAGTGTGAAATTCAGCTCCTTGCAGTTCAGCTTTTGATCACTCAGCTGCTTTGCCCTGGGAATATGGGGCAAATAAAGGAGATACCAACCAGACAAGAGGGAGAGTTTTTATTCCCAAGGGATGACTTGTTTTACAACAGCAGACAACTTAAAGAAAAAAAAAACCTCTGTCCTGCTGCTCCAGGTTGGTTCCACTGGGAACAAGTGTGGCCAGGAGCTCATGAACAGTAATTAGGGGTTGTTTCCACAAGGGGGGCTGGAGTAAGTTAGATGTCAAGGGCAATAAAACTCATTAGACCTAATTGACCAGTTAAAGTGAGTTGTTCTGCTTTCTGCACAGAAACCAGTGCTCTCTTCTCAATGTGTGGGTGAGTCTGTCAGTGATATAACAGCTAGGCAGGACTGCCACTGTGGTCTATTTCATCACCTGTGACCCCATCTTCCAAAGACAACAGTCCAATCTAGCATAGAGTGTCCCGGACTGATAGTGACTGACAAATAGTGACCCCTTAATGGAGGAAACTTTAGCTTTTGTAGGTAATTATACCACTTGACAATGTTACAGGTGTTGGGGGGGGGGAACCCCTAGTGATCCCACAGTCTCACATAGACAATGGCCAGTCTACACAAACCTCCAGTCAACACAGCCCTGACCCCTGTTATGTCACCCAGGTCTACACTGTGAGACAATGATTATTTAGGAAAATTGTAAGGAATGCATTCCAAAGCAGTTAATGGAAGTATGGAATTAAAATAGTCAAGTCTTGATGAATAGAGTATATTATCTATTTATTATACCTTTACATTGTGACAAAAACAAATTTCAAGTCCATTATGAGCACACACAGCATATTAAAGATGGGTCTCTGCACTGTAAAGGAATCTCAGTAACTTTAGCTAATAAACCTGAAATGTCATTTCTTTTACTGCTTGTTCTTTAAGGTCCTAACTCATTGACATTATGTAGATTAAAATAAGACTATTCACAAAGAAAAAGCATTTATCACAAATGTATCATGCCAAATAAACTCTAGTAATCAAGAGCAATTAAGAAAAGGAAACAAAACCATCTTTTGAGGATGCCAGATAGAAATGTAAACACACACTCAAACGTGGGGCCAATCTTACCAGAAATCAATTAACCCACCAATGATCTTGGACTGATGTCTGAAAACCAGAGCAAACAGTACAATATTAAGGTACTAAAGCTATTAGTAGAACAGATCTAGCTTCTCAACATAATACTTATGTCTGAACTTCATTGAATAGTGACACTTCAATCTTTCATATTCAATATTTTTCACAAAATCAACAGCTGAGAACAGACCGCCATATACCTTTATCCAGTGGTTTTCAGAGCAGAGACATCCATGTGGGCAAGAGTTCTTTTCCTGAGGTCCACTGCACGTCAGCTAGCCACGTTCTGGCTGGGTCGTGTGTACTCCTGGGAACGTCGCCTGTAATGAATATTGGGGACTTTGTACAAATTAATAACGTGAGCATATTAATATGATTTGTGTTGAAGCCAAACATAGACAATCACTGTTAAAACTTGAATTCAACCTCCAGTGTCTGCTTTTGAAATGCTGATCATCACCCGTCTTCTGGCTTCTAGATGCACGTGTTAATGGATATTTCTTGTCTTCTTTTTTTTTCCCCCCATATGCTCTTCTCTGTATCATTAAGTACTTCTGGGTCATTTCATGTACCTCGTGGCATCTTGGCTGGTGGTGAATGGCAGACAGCTGCTCTAAAAATAACATGCCTATTAATATGATGTTGAAGACAAAACCAAAACAATACAACTTTGTTTTGCACTTTACAATTTATCACAAGCTTGTCATATTTACAGTCATCAACTGATTTAGGCTGCTGTTCCTGTGAAAAATGTCCTTTGTTTAAGAAAGATTCAATTTAAAATCTTTAGGTTTTAAATATAAACCACTGGCAATATGGTAATCACTTTTACAACTTTTAAGAAGTTGCAAGATAGCTCTACAACTATGTTGTCCTTAACCTATTCAGAAACTACCACTAATATTGTAAGAAACTGTTCTCTAGACTCTAGATCTTGTGGGCTCTGTTCTCGATGAATTGGAAAGGTGTCGTTCATGAAGTCCAGTACTCTGTCGATCTCTCTCTTACCAAGAGACTACCCATCTAACGCTGCAGGAAACTCCAGTGCCTGGTCTGGGAATGCCGTGCTATTCAGATTCTGTCAATAAATTTCAAGAATGGTTCACCTTTTTGTTTACACTGTGGCATTTCTTTGCAGTAACAATTGAGTGGGATAGTTATCTGCCTTCTGTACTCTTCTGAAAATCATGTATCTTTTTAGCAGTCCCATATCCCTTCCTTATATCCTTGCTGATGAGAATGAGAAATGCTATTTTCAAGACATTAACACGAATATAATTTTTACATTAATTCCAAGGTACAAGAAAATGAATATCTTCAAAATATGCACTTTAATATACTTACTTAGTTTCTTTTTTGGAAATGGTCAGTGAACCAACCACTCCAGAGCTTGTCCTTCACCTTGAAATTATTTCCTGGAAATGCTGTAATCACAGAGGAGCTCTTCTCCCCTCAACAATGTCCCTTTTTGTCACAGACAGAATTATGACAGGCTGTTCATTGATTATAAATGACTTTCTTACAGCCCTTACATTGTCTTTTCTCTTTGATGGATTTATCCATCTTCCGATTTGCCTCCTTATCAGGGAGGCAGGCTCAGTGTTTTTCACGAGCATCAATGCACAGTTTTTGTGCAGGTTCATCTGAAAAGAAAAGACATCTCATGTCTCCCTCTGTCATCTGTGAGCTTCAGCAGTTGTCTTTGTGATGACCTTGCCGTTGTAATCACACACCACCTCTCCCTTCTGGAAACACCTGGAAGTCACAAACTTCTTCCCCTTCACAGGATCGTCAGTGATGCTCAGGCCTTCCCAGATTTGATACTTTATCAACTTTTTAATTTGCATGCCATTTGGTGGCAGTCCTGTGTTGGGCTTCCACTTCTCAAGCACTTCAGACACTGTTGATACATTGGCTGACCAGTCCATCTTCTGCGTCTCCTTTCACAGCTGCTGACCTGGGCAGTACAGCGCTGTTTAGTGAAGTAAAGATGAAACGGCTGATAAAACACAAATAAAATGCAATTAAGGTACATTCCATATTTTCTTAAATACCGTACATGATTGGAGCTATGCAGGTGGAGGTCTTTTGTTCGGTATTAACATGGATTTTAATTGGCTTCTATGAAAATTGGCCATGGTGTGAGTGAGTCCTGTGATGGACTGGTGTCACATTATGGGTGATACAGTACTTTGCATCCACTGCTTGCCAGGATGGTTCCAGTTCTACCACAACCCTGAATTGAGTGGATGGGTATATCAATGTAGCCATCAACTTGCATGTTCCTCTTCTTCACTCAATGCAAGGGAAGCCAGCTGTTGTTTGAGGTTTTGTGCTCTTTAATAGGAATTATGACCATTTTTGTGCCCACTTGTTGAAACAACACTTTCTTTGCACCCATTCCTCAACCTGTAATAGCGAGAAAATAAAAATGAATACATCAAACTGTAAAAATCCCATATATGTAATTTCTTACTTTTGTTGTATGAAGTATTCTTACTGTCATGTTCTTTACCACCCCTGGGTGCTACAGGTGCTTCAGCTGGAGAAAGACCTGCAGGTAATACAGTACAAGAAGCTGCTCAGGCAAGGTGATGTCTTGCCCAGTCTGTGCAACACATCTCTCTTTGCAACACTTTGCAACACCTTCCAGCAATCCTTCGTACTTGGTTCTGGACTCTGCAACTGTCTATATCTGTGGGAGAAATTAATACTCATCAACTTTTTTTGTATTCAGATTAAAAGTACAACTGAAAGAAGTTTTAAAATGAAAATGACCTATTTTTAGTAATCTCTTGGCAACATTCTTACTGTTCTTCTTCTGAATATCCTTTAGGATACTTTGGAAGTTGATGATGAGGTTAGCCAGGCTGGGATCCTCTACTTTCACACTGATATCATTTAGGATGTAGCCCGGAAAATGGTTTATGTTCTTAATATAATTAGCAATGATTTGGTGAGATAGTCCAGTGGTCTTCATTTGGTTACAATAATTGTTGTTTTGGATAGGCCCTTTACAAAGTTTAAGGAAGATGCAGATGGATCCATAAAAACAGGAATCTGGAAACATTTTCTACCTGACAAATGTAGAGTCACTATGTTTATGGCTGAGATTTCACATGGGTGAATTTTAAGCTAAGGAGTAAAAACATGTGCTATGGAAATATCACTGCTCAATTTTAAATGACTTTAAAAATAAATACCTCCTGAGAGCAATCTGCCACTCCAAGATCCTTGGTAAGGTCCTGTTTAAACCCAGCCAGGTGAGGAGCATCCAGGGAGTGCGTTCTGTCCAGTCCAGCCTGGGTCACCGTCTTCCTGAGAGCCTGCTGATGGCTTTTAAGAACTGGGAGGACAGTAGGAATACAAAATACACATTTAAACATTTTTACTTCTAAGACAAACTAGAATACAAGTATAAAACAAAAGATACATTTGGAAAAAAATAGAAAGTTCTCCAGAACTCACATCTTCCCTTTCCTCTTCCACTTCAGTCTCTGGCATCTCTTCCTCCTGGACAGCAGCCTCTTGCTCAGGGCATCTGGATCGCTGGTATATCATTTTAACATACCCTTACATAAAGGTAAAGGTTAGAAATGAAACAGAAGAAGCCTTATAAATTATAGATATCTTACCTTGCTGATGTGTCTTCAGGATTCCACATAAAACAGTCCATGGACTCCGCCAGTCTCACATTCTCACCACACATGCAATCCCCGACCTGCCCATTCCTCAGGTGATTCAACAAGTCCTTCCTGGCCTGGAGAAGGAACTTGCTGATCTCCTCTGCTGAGGCTCATTTCATACACACCCTCTTTAGGTGAAGAGGAAACTGGTCAAATGTCTTCAGGCAGGTCTTGCACACCAGAGGAATCCTCATGGGTCTCTTTTGAAAATAAATAACTTTTGTGTAAAGGAACAAGTCAAGACTGTTTCAGTTTCTTAACCGAGCCTTAATTTTCTCTCCAATAGCTTCACCATATTGTTTATTGTATTTTTATCAGAATTATACCTTGCTCTAAATTAATGACTTTATAAAACAACTTAACTCTTACTTGGTCTTGTTCGCAGTCTTTCCAGTAGAAGTCGTTGTAGAATTTAAAAACTGCTGTGATAATTTGATCTGCCCGAGTGTCCTTCCCTAACCCAGTATTGATAGCTTGTGTACTGTAGGGTCCAAAGGTGGTGTTCTGCAATTTCCTCCCATAATGTTTCTTTGATCAGTTGGAAGCAAGTGTGAAAGCTTCCTCCCAGTGGGGAAGCTCAAGATCCTCTAGTTGTATGACAGATTTTGCTCTTCGAGGATCTGCAGTGTGGTGTGAAGCCAATTTTTGGCATTGCTTACCAGCTTCAAATATGTGAGTTTGGGTGGCTTGGCAGGTTTTATGAGTTCCTCGGTCTTCCGTCGTAGGCTGGCGGGTGCTCGGTTCTCCCGTCCAATAAAACTGCTGTGTTTTGTAAATGGTGGACTGTTTGGATCATTTTGTAGATGATCCTGGTTCCTTGTTGGAAGGTATCCTGTCTGTTTGACATGTTTGTTGTGTAGGCAGTGTGGAGGGTGACCGTACGGTTGCGTGCGTTGTCAACTCTGGATTGATCCATACTTACCATTTAAATGCCTAAAGCTTCGTTGACACCGTTAGGTTTCCACTGTTAGGCAGCTTTACCTCTGTAGAATCTGTGGCTCCATAGGAAGACAATCTTGCCTTTCTGTGTGTTGCTATGTTTCTGCCTGGGTCTTCTTCAGGCATTGTTCTGGGACACTGTGTCCATGCTGGCCTGTTTTTATCCTGTTTTGTAAGGGGCAGTGTGTTGTAGTTCCTCCTAGGGGGCTAGTTTGTATCCTATGGTCTGTGTTCCTTCTGTACGTTTCTGTATGAGTAGGTGCAGTTTCAGTTGGTGAATGGGTTTCTGCTTTCCCTGGTGGGGATTATGCATGGACCATTAACATCTCAATAGGCAATCAGGGTCTTTTGTTTTCCTCCCTAGTAGGACTGTGCAAGCTGTGCGAGTTTCCATAGCTGATTGGTTTCAGTTATTCTTCTGTTTGTTGCGTGTTAGTATGGTGAAGAGTTCCAGTCCCTGTAGGATCTGGCTAGTTAGGAGAGGGGAACAAAGCTCCTTCTCCCAGATTTTATCCGAGAGGGGACCATCTGGGACAAGGAGAGCACTCTCCTTCCAACGACTAAAACCCTCCCGGTTTTTCTGATGTTCAGGTCTTGTGTAAAGATAGTAATAAGTCTTTTGATCCACTCCCTTTCCTTTTTCTTTCTTTCTATCTCTGTCCAGTTGGGGTTGCTTTCCAGTCCCGTGGTTCCTGATGTACCTGTGTTGTGTCAGCTGGGTTCGGATGGAGTTACCCGTTCCCCCCACATAGGTCACCCCGCACTTTTTGCACTGGATGCTGTAGATGGCGTTATTGATGTTTTCTGAGAGTGCCCTTTGCAACTGGAAGATTTCTTTAGTTTCTTTGTTTTGGATCATTGTTTTCTGTTATGAAATGTTTGGCTCTTGGTGTATATGATCTGTTTTGTACAGGTTTTAGCTTGCTTTGGACTAATTAATGCTGAAGGTTTTTGTTTTTTTCTGTGTGCAGATATGATTTTGTGCTCCCTTAGTATGTTTGTGTTTTCTAATATCATGGTTTTTGGTTGGTTTTTATGCTGAGTTGAGAATATGATGTGTTGAGGGGTATTTTTCTGTCATCTGGAGTTTTTCTATTTAGAAATGTTTTTGCCACATTTTTGAGGAAACTTTGTGTGTATCTTCTCTGGCATAAAGCTGGGAAGAGTGTGTATTTGGCTTCCTCAAAGTCTTGTTGTTGTGTACAGATTTTGTGAAAGTGTAGGAGTTGTTATTTTACCAGTCCTTTTATAGTATGTTTTGGGTGGAAGCTATCCTTCTGCAGTAAGCCGTGTGAATATGTCTTTGAAAAATACCTTGATGTCCAGTTTGTCTGTGTTGTTGAAGGAAGAAACCTTGTATGTGGTGGTGTCTAGGAAATCAGGCTACCATGCTTGGTGTATTTGAGTTTAATGGACCTGTGGTGTGTGTTGAGGGTGTAAATGATTTCTTGTAAGGCTTGATATGTGCTGCCTATATGTTTATTTTTTATATCTTTGCCCTGGGATGGACTGGTGTCCTTTCCAGGGTGTAGCCTCCCATGTGTCTATTTCTTGCCACGTTTTAAAGTGGAGTTACAATCTTACTATTTTTACAGTTTTAAATTGACATTTACAAATGTATATTGAAGCAGCTACCCACCTGAACTAAACTATGTCAGCATGTGTAGTCTGCAAAGGAACAAGTAATAGGTTTATTCCATACTGAAAAGAGAAGAGAGAAAACTCAATGTTTCGGCTGTGAAGCCTTCTTCAGGTGTGAGAAAGACAGGGCAGATTACAAAGATTAAATAGCACAGAAGAACAAAAGCTGGGAGAGGGGAGGAGGCAGGAGCAGCAGAGAGGCCACACAGGAAGTGGAAAATGGAGAGAGGTGAAGAAAGGTGTGAAGTCAAAACCTGCAAGAGAATAGAGAAGATTACATTAAAATAAGTCAGTCATTGAGAGATCCTGGCTATTTGAGGTGAAAAGAAAAACTATGGGCTTGGAGAAATCTTTAACCTTCCCAGCCCTAATATGTTCTCTGAAGCATTCTCCTAGTCTCCTTTCGGTTTCCCAAATGTAGATAGCTGGGCATTTTTTGCAAGAGATACAGTAAATGAGATACAGGATGTTGTCAGGGTTATCTGGAATTGTCCTGTGATGCCCTGAATGTCGTTAGATATGTATTTGCCAGTGATGCAGCGAGTGCTATTGCAGGGGAAGGTGCTGAGTGTGAGGGAGCTGTGAACAAGAAGCTTATGTGGTGGTCAGCGATAAGAGATGATTGGGCGGTCGGAAAAAAGAGTACCAATGGAGGGATCGTCCTGTAAAATGTAGTCATTGTTAATGATTGTCCTGGGGATAGAAATTGGGTTAGGGTGGTAGGGAAGCACCGAGGGAATGCAGTTGTGAGACTAGGAGTTCCTGATTGAGTTGATGATCCGAGGGCTGTTTTTGACCCGGGAGTAGAATAAAGCGACACCTTTCATCAAACATTTTGACAGGTACCAAGCCCCCTTTTTCAGCCAATGGGAGGCCGCCATGGGCAGATGTCCTGCCCCCTTATCGGCCAATGGTGCAATGTTATGGGCGGATGTCCCGCCCCCTCGAGAGCCAATGGTGTGTCATAATGAGTGTTGTTGTCCCGCCTTCCACCCCTAGCAGCTCCAGGCCTCAGGGTCCAAATGCCCACCACCGCATCCCCTTCGATTTATAAATAAGTGTGTGAAAGAGCATATTAGCAACGAGGGATGGAAGGTGATTATGTCTGCTGCAGGTTTGAATGCAATCTATTATAACCCTAGGGAATCGGAGGTGTGGGAAGTCTGGTGAGTGCCGCGAGTTTCTGGGATGTGAGCGCACGCACGCACGCACACACGCACACTGACTGACTGACTGACTGAGTAAAGTGTCACAGAAAGAACTCGCAGGACAAATAGCATGTGAAATGTGAACCACTTTATTTCATCAGTAGGTTTTAAATTACAGAAACATCCCAGTATACACTTTTAAACTTTTCACACACATTACAGACTACTGCTTGCAATCGCCAATTAAATGCTGGTGCAGAAAATTAGTTGTAGCTATCGCCCCAAGATTGTTGAGAAACTCAGCAGCATCTGAAAAAGCATTCATAACGCCCTTTCTCTCGCCATTTCTATAGCAGTGAACACCGAACTGGGCGACCCTAACAGAGCAAATAAATTAGCCTGAGTGATCAGAGGGACGGTGTTACCACAGGTTCTATGTAAAATACGTTGTAGTTTTGGAATACACACCGCTGAATCCGCCAGGCTTGTTTCTGATCTGAAAACATCAGAATCGCAGTAATTTCACTCATGTTCTTTACATGCACATCTATCTCTTTAACAAATTCAAGGACATTAGCATTCAGTTAATTGATTTTCATTTCAAGCTTTGCAGAAAGAAGAGTGTAAAGCACTTTTTGTAAGAATTCTTATATATACATTCGGAATTCTTCATTCTTCTCACGATGGCACACCTGTGTCTGTAAAATGGAGTGAAAGCTCTATTCACATTGCGAGTATTTCACAGCCCTGGTTTTACATAGATCTTTTTTCTTTTCTGTAAAAATATTTATAAATAAGTATAAAATAAGTTTTGCAATGCACCAAAAGTCACGTGTAGTATTTTTCCATCTACCTTTACAAGTTAGGAGCGTACATACTCATATGGCGAGCGGTCGTCAATTATTTTTCTCAGCAAGTGCTTTATACTCCGCTCAGTATCATCTGTAAAAGTATAGGCACCCAGGCCACTGGCGATGTACAGAACAGCCGATAAAATTCAGGCTAAACTGAGACACTTATACATTTCTAATGCGGCAAACAACACATCTTTGTACTGTAACATGACTAGGGGAAGGGTCATTCATAACAGGTATTTTCGGAATGACCTACTTAAAATACTAGATATGGACCTTAGCAAAATGGCTGCCAAAAAGAATCAGATGACCAGTAAATGGAAAGGGTCTACCCTGAGAAACAATGAGACACAGCTGAGCCGCATCAGGAACCGAAATATAAGTGCCCCGGAGGCAGTGAACAGGGCGGAAGCCGATAAGGTGAATGCGGTTTGGAGGAAAAGAGAGGAAAGAGGTGTATGTTAAAGATCGGGCTAAGGAATAACGGACTACTGAAAGGAGAAAAGGTTTATGGTTTTTGGATTACGGACACTGGATAAGGATACATCGCGGATTGGCTTTATTACGGACTTTTGGAACTCGGATCGGATCAGGATTAAGGGAACGGATTACGGACTGTATTTGGAAGATAGTTGGAGGAAGAAAAGCCACGAAACTCAGGAAAGAAAAGTGTGGTGTGAGTAATACTTTCATTTACATAAACTTTCCCCCGGAAACACCACAGTACTCATCCGTGCACCGGACAACCAGGCATGTGTGACCCCATTGACCTGGATGATTAATCAAACAGGCCGCGCATTCATCAACCACAACCCCCTTTAAACAATGGTTGAAGGTGCAACATACCACCGACTTTACAGTCTGATCCATAGCATCGGGCTCATTAGAGCCATCGTTAGCTAAACTAGGTTGAACATCATCATTAATCACATTTTGGCAAACACACATGAACAGACACGAAACATTCAAGCTTGATGGTAGTTTGAAGATTGATGCGTCGACCTCTTCGTTATTCTATTAAAGGAAAAAAGAAAAGGAAGGCTTAACAAAATAAATAGGCATGCTTTTTACCTAAAATATTTACAATTGTAATGCCTCTTTTGTGTTAGAGTTTTTCGTTTGCTTCGAACTTGCTGTGGTTTATTATTTACCATTTGTAGCAACTCTTCATCAGTCGTTGATGGACCCCCAACACCTGAATCACCGTCAGAGTTCACATGACAGCCACTGTCACACACCACTGAGTGCTGGGTCAGCTTTTGCTAAAAAGAAGACAAAGTGTTGAAAACGAAATACGCTAAACACAGATTGAAACGACAATTCCACTATCAGAAAAAATATTTTAGCAACCTACTTCTTCAGTTTGCATAGCAGAGGAATCCGATGATTCACTACTCAAAGAAGCCATCTTCGCAGCAGTCAATATCGGGGCCTGACAGCTCAGGTGTCACACTTCAAAACCGGCAAGTCGGCTAATTTAAGCATAAACTCCAAATTTGTAACCATGCCTACATAGTTCAAGACAGTTTTCAAATGGTTGTGATGTTTTAGAACGCCCCACCATATTCCCCCGCCCCAAAATCACACGTGTTTTATCGAGAGTGAAAAGTAATCACATTGAATTAAAATATGTAAGCTTATTTCAATGACAAATTCTCAACAACTTTTCAAAAGTTTGAAATGATATTCCACGTACCGTGAACGTAAAGTCTTTAAACCTTAAAAATATTAACATGCAACCCAAGCCTCAAATGATGTGTTTCTCTAGAAAAGAAATTACATTGAATCAAAAAATGTAAAACTTATTTTATCTTTTGAGAAGAGCGTTGTAGGGCAGGTCTTTATATTTTAGTGGATAGGTCATAAAAGTGTTAAAATAATTGAAAAAAGACACATTTAGCAGCGATAAATTATAAGCACGAGCAAAAATTGATATTTATAACGCTTATAGATTTTAACAATATAACAGACTTTAATAAAATGTTTACTTTTAAATTAAATATTACATCAGAACATGTCCACACCCAGGCACCTGCCGTTAAAGGTTATGGGATGTAGAAATACAGTATATAAGGTTCATGATGAGAATTAAAAACGCTCATGCTAATACACAAGCACCTGTGTCTCACCAAAGCTGACAAATAAAAAGCCAAAAACCCGCACTGCACGTGTGAACAGGAGAATGAGCGAGTGAGCGAAGATAGGGTGCCTCCTGCAATTAAAGGCTTACAGCACCTGGTATTCCCAGGCGGACTCCCATCCAAGTAGTAACCAGGCCCATCCCTGTTTAGCTTCCGAGATCAGACGAGATCAGGAGTGCTCAAGGGGGTGTGGCCATAAGCAAGAGGAAGGCTCGCTGGCACCATTCTTATAGAGAGGACAGCTCCGTCACCTCTTTTACGACGCTGCTTTTGTTCCTTTGCGTTTTTCTCTTCTTCCCACGTTCTCTCTCTTCACTGCCTTCGTCCCCGCTCTATTTCACATCAGCCTTTCACTCTTGCTTCCTTCCAATGAGGACGGAGCTGCGGGAGAAAGGGCGCTATAGAGGATCGCTGTGGAGAGCTGCTGCTGTGCTTTGACATCTGAGCTCTGTGGAAAACGATCTCAATACAATTATGAAAAACGCGACTCCCCGAACGCCAGCCGAACAAGTCTCCACAGCCGAAGCGCTGTGTCTCTTTTCAGCTGGCGATAAACCTTTCCTCGATCCTTTGCGGACTTGTAAAACTGTTCATGATCAGAATAAAAAACGCTCACGCTAAAACACAAGCACCCGTGTCTCGCCAACGCTGACAAATAAACAGACGGACAAGCCGCACTGCACGTGTGAACAGGGGAATGAGCGAGCGAGCGGGGATAGGGCGCCTCCTGCGCTTAAAAGCTTACAGCACCTGGTACTCCCAGGCGGTCTCCCATCCAAGTACTAAGCAGGCCCATCCCTGTTTAGCTTCCGAGATCAGACGAGATCAGGCGTGCTCAAGGGGGTGTGGCCGTAAACGAGAGCAAGGCTCGCTGGCACCCTTCTTATAGAGAGGACAGCTCCGTCACCTCTTTTACGACGCTGCTTTTTTTCCCTTGCGTTTTTCTCTTCTTCCCACGTTCTCTCTCTTCACTGCCTTCGTCCCCGCTCTATTTCACTTCAGCCTTTCACTCTTGCTTCCTTCCAATGAGGACGGAGCTGCGGGAGAAAGGGCGCTATAGAGGATCGCTGTGGAGAGCTGCTGCTGTGCTTTGACATCTGAGCTCTGTGGAAAACGATCTCAATACAATTCTGAAAAACGCGACTCCCCGAACGCCAGCCGAACAAGTCTCCACAGCCGAAGCGCTGTGTCTCTTTTCAGCTGGCGATAAACCTTTCCTCGATCCTTTGCGGACTTGTAAAACTGTTCATGATCAGAATAAAAAACGCTCACGCTAATACACAAGCACCCGTGTCTCGCCAAAGCTGACAAATAAACAGACGGACAAGCCGCACTGCACGTGTGAACAGGGGAATGAGCGAGCGAGCGGGGATAGGGCGCCTCCTGCGCTTAAAAGCTTACAGCACCTGGTATTCCCAGGCCGTCTCCCATCCAAGTACTAACCAGGCCCATCCCTGTTTAGCTTCCGAGATCACACGAGATCAGGCGTGCTCAAGGGGGTGTGGCCGTAAGCGAGAGCAAGGCTCGCTGGCACCCTTCTTATAGAGAGGACAGCTCCGTCACCTCTTTTCCGACGCTGCTTTTTTCTTGCTTCCTTCCAATGAGGACGGAGCTGCGGGAGAAAGGGCGCTATAGAGGATCGCTGTGGAGAGCTGCTGCTGTGCTTTGACATCTGAGCTCTGTGGAAAACGATCTCAATACAATTCTGAAAAACGCGACTCCCCGAACGCCAGCCGAACAAGTCTCCACAGCCGAAGCGCTGTGTCTCTTTTCAGCTGGCGATAAACCTTTCCTCGATCCTTTGCGGACTTGTAAAACTGTTCATGATCAGAATAAAAAACGCTCACGCTAATACACAAGCACCCGTGTCTCGCCAAAGCTGACAAATAAACAGACGGACAAGCCGCACTGCACGTGTGAACAGGGGAATGAGCGAGCGAGCGGGGATAGGGCGCCTCCTGCGCTTAAAAGCTTACAGCACCTGGTATTCCCAGGCGGTCTCCCATCCAAGTACTAACCAGGCCCATCCCTGTTTAGCTTCCGAGATCAGACGAGATCAGGCGTGCTCAAGGGGGTGTGGCCGCAAGCGAGAGCAAGGCTCGCTGGCACCCTTCTTATAGAGAGGACAGCTCCGTCACCTCTTTTACGACGCTGCTTTTTTTCCCTTGCGTTTTTCTCTTCTTCCCACGTTCTCTCTCTTCACTGCCTTCGTCCCCGCTCTATTTCACTTCAGCCTTTCACTCTTGCTTCCTTCCAATGAGGACGGAGCTGCGGGAGAAAGGGCGCTATAGAGGATCGCTGTGGAGAGCTGCTGCTGTGCTTTGACATCTGAGCTCTGTGGAAAACGATCTCAATACAATTCTGAAAAACGCGACTCCCCGAACGCCAGCCGAACAAGTCTCCACAGCCGAAGCGCTGTGTCTCTTTTCAGCTGGCGATAAACCTTTCCTCGATCCTTTGCGGACTTGTAAAACTGTTCATGATCAGAATAAAAAACGCTCACGCTAATACACAAGCACCCGTGTCTCGCCAAAGCTGACAAATAAACAGACGGACAAGCCGCACTGCACGTGTGAACAGGGGAATGAGCGAGCGAGCGGGGATAGGGCGCCTCCTGCGCTTAAAAGCTTACAGCACCTGGTATTCCCAGGCGGTCTCCCATCCAAGTACTAACCAGGCCCATCCCTGTTTAGCTTCCGAGATCAGACGAGATCAGGCGTGCTCAAGGGGGTGTGGCCGTAAGCAAGAGCAAGGCTAGCTGGCACCCTTCTTATAGAGAGGACAGCTCCGTCACCTCTTTTACGACGCTGCTTTTTTTCCCTTGCGTTTTTCTCTTCTTCCCACGTTCTCTCTCTTCACTGCCTTCGTCCCCGCTCTATTTCACTTCAGCCTTTCACTCTTGCTTCCTTCCAATGAGGACGGAGCTGCGGGAGAAAGGGCGCTATAGAGGATCGCTGTGGAGAGCTGCTGCTGTGCTTTGACATCTGAGCTCTGTGGAAAACGATCTCAATACAATTCTGAAAAACGCGACTCCCCGAACGCCAGCCGAACAAGTCTCCACAGCCGAAGCGCTGTGTCTCTTTTCAGCTGGCGATAAACCTTTCCTCGATCCTTTGCGGACTTGTAAAACTGTTCATGATCAGAATAAAAAACGCTCACGCTAATACACAAGCACCCGTGTCTCGCCAAAGCTGACAAATAAACAGACGGACAAGCCGCACTGCACGTGTGAACAGGGGAATGAGCGAGCGAGCGGGGATAGGGCGCCTCCTGCGCTTAAAAGCTTACAGCACCTGGTATTCCCAGGCCGTCTCCCATCCAAGTACTAACCAGGCCCATCCCTGTTTAGCTTCCGAGATCACACGAGATCAGGCGTGCTCAAGGGGGTGTGGCCGTAAGCGAGAGCAAGGCTCGCTGGCACCCTTCTTATAGAGAGGACAGCTCCGTCACCTCTTTTCCGACGCTGCTTTTTTCTTGCTTCCTTCCAATGAGGACGGAGCTGCGGGAGAAAGGGCGCTATAGAGGATCGCTGTGGAGAGCTGCTGCTGTGCTTTGACATCTGAGCTCTGTGGAAAACGATCTCAATACAATTCTGAAAAACGCGACTCCCCGAACGCCAGCCGAACAAGTCTCCACAGCCGAAGCGCTGTGTCTCTTTTCAGCTGGCGATAAACCTTTCCTCGATCCTTTGCGGACTTGTAAAACTGTTCATGATCAGAATAAAAAACGCTCACGCTAATACACAAGCACCCGTGTCTCGCCAAAGCTGACAAATAAACAGACGGACAAGCCGCACTGCACGTGTGAACAGGGGAATGAGCGAGCGAGAGGGGATAGGGCGCCTCCTGCGCTTAAAAGCTTACAGCACCTGGTATTCCCAGGCGGTCTCCCATCCAAGTACTAACCAGGCCCATCCCTGTTTAGCTTCCGAGATCAGACGAGATCAGGCGTGCTCAAGGGGGTGTGGCCGCAAGCGAGAGCAAGGCTCGCTGGCACCCTTCTTATAGAGAGGACAGCTCCGTCACCTCTTTTACGACGCTGCTTTTTTTCCCTTGCGTTTTTCTCTTCTTCCCACGTTCTCTCTCTTCACTGCCTTCGTCCCCGCTCTATTTCACTTCAGCCTTTCACTCTTGCTTCCTTCCAATGAGGACGGAGCTGCGGGAGAAAGGGCGCTATAGAGGATCGCTGTGGAGAGCTGCTGCTGTGCTTTGACATCTGAGCTCTGTGGAAAACGATCTCAATACAATTCTGAAAAACGCGACTCCCCGAACGCCAGCCGAACAAGTCTCCACAGCCGAAGCGCTGTGTCTCTTTTCAGCTGGCGATAAACCTTTCCTCGATCCTTTGCGGACTTGTAAAACTGTTCATGATCAGAATAAAAAACGCTCACGCTAATACACAAGCACCCGTGTCTCGCCAAAGCTGACAAATAAACAGACGGACAAGCCGCACTGCACGTGTGAACAGGGGAATGAGCGAGCGAGCGGGGATAGGGCGCCTCCTGCGCTTAAAAGCTTACAGCACCTGGTATTCCCAGGCGGTCTCCCATCCAAGTACTAACCAGGCCCATCCCTGTTTAGCTTCCGAGATCAGACGAGATCAGGCGTGCTCAAGGGGGTGTGGCCGTAAGCGAGAGCAAGGCTCGCTGGCACCCTTCTTATAGAGAGGACAGCTCCGTCACCTCTTTTACGACGCTGCTTTTTTTCCCTTGCGTTTTTCTCTTCTTCCCACGTTCTCTCTCTTCACTGCCTTCGTCCCCGCTCTATTTCACTTCAGCCTTTCACTCTTGCTTCCTTCCAATGAGGACGGAGCTGCGGGAGAAAGGGCGCTATAGAGGATCGCTGTGGAGAGCTGCTGCTGTGCTTTGACATCTGAGCTCTGTGGAAAACGATCTCAATACAATTCTGAAAAACGTGACTCCCCGAACGCCAGCCGAACAAGTCTCCACAGCCGAAGCGCTGTGTCTCTTTTCAGCTGGCGATAAACCTTTCCTCGATCCTTTGCGGACTTGTAAAACTGTTCATGATCAGAATAAAAAACGCTCACGCTAATACACAAGCACCCGTGTCTCGCCAAAGCTGACAAATAAACAGACGGACAAGCCGCACTGCACGTGTGAACAGGTTAATGAGCGAGCGAGCGGGGATAGGGCGCCTCCTGCGCTTAAAAGCTTGCAGCACCTGGTATTCCCAGGCGGTCTCCCATCCAAGTACTAACCAGGCCCATCCCTGTTTAGCTTCCGAGATCAGACGAGATCAGGCGTGCTCAAGGGGGTGTGGCCGCAAGCGAGAGCAAGGCTCGCTGGCACCCTTCTTATAGAGAGGACAGCTCCGTCACCTCTTTTACGACGCTGCTTTTTTTCCCTTGCGTTTTTCTCTTCTTCCCACGTTCTCTCTCTTCACTGCCTTCGTCCCCGCTCTATTTCACTTCAGCCTTTCACTCTTGCTTCCTTCCAATGAGGACGGAGCTGCGGGAGAAAGGGCGCTATAGAGGATCGCTGTGGAGAGCTGCTGCTGTGCTTTGACATCTGAGCTCTGTGGAAAACGATCTCAATACAATTCTGAAAAACGCGACTTCCCGAACGCCAGCCGAACAAGTCTCCACAGCCGAAGCGCTGTGTCTCTTTTCAGCTGGCGATAAACCTTTCCTCGATCCTTTGCGGACTTGTAAAACTGTTCATGATCAGAATAAAAAACGCTCACGCTAATACACAAGCACCCGTGTCTCGCCAAAGCTGACAAATAAACAGACGGACAAGCCGCACTGCACGTGTGAACAGGGGAATGAGCGAGCGAGCGGGGATAGGGCGCCTCCTGCGCTTAAAAGCTTACAGCACCTGGTATTCCCAGGCGGTCTCCCATCCAAGTACTAACCAGGCCCATCCCTGTTTAGCTTCCGAGATCAGACGAGATCAGGCGTGCTCAAGGGGGTGTGGCCGTAAGCCAGAGCAAGGCTCGCTGGCACCCTTCTCATAGAGAGGACAGCTCCGTCACCTCTTTTACGACGCTGCTTTTTTTCCCTTGCGTTTTTCTCTTCTTCCCACGTTCTCTCTCTTCACTGCCTTCGTCCCCGCTCTATTTCACTTCAGCCTTTCACTCTTGCTTCCTTCCAATGAGGACGGAGCTGCGGGAGAAAGGGCGCTATAGAGGATCGCTGTGGAGAGCTGCTGCTGTGCTTTGACATCTGAGCTCTGTGGAAAACGATCTCAATACAATTCTGAAAAACGCGACTCCCCGAACGCCAGCCGAACAAGTCTCCACAGCCGAAGCGCTGTGTCTCTTTTCAGCTGGCGATAAACCTTTCCTCGATCCTTTGCGGACTTGTAAAACTGTTCATGATCAGAATAAAAAACGCTCACGCTAATACACAAGCACCCGTGTCTCGCCAAAGCTGACAAATAAACAGACGGACAAGCCGCACTGCACGTGTGAACAGGGGAATGAGCGAGCGAGCGGGGATAGGGCGCCTCCTGCGCTTAAAAGCTTACAGCACCTGGTATTCCCAGGCGGTCTCCCATCCAAGTACTAACCAGGCCCATCCCTGTTTAGCTTCCGAGATCAGATGAGATCAGGCGTGCTCAAGGGGGTGTGGCCGTAAGCGAGAGCAAGGCTCGCTGGCACCCTTCTTATAGAGAGGACAGCTCCGTCACCTCTTTTACGACGCTGCTTTTTTTCCCTTGCGTTTTTCTCTTCTTCCCACGTTCTCTCTCTTCACTGCCTTCGTCCCCGCTCTATTTCACTTCAGCCTTTCACTCTTGCTTCCTTCCAATGAGGACGGAGCTGCGGGAGAAAGGGCGCTATAGAGGATCGCTGTGGAGAGCTGCTGCTGTGCTTTGACATCTGAGCTCTGTGGAAAACGATCTCAATACAATTCTGAAATTACGCGACTCCCCGAACGCCAGCCGAACAAGTCTCCACAGCCGAAGCGCTGTGTCTCTTTTCAGCTGGCGATAAACCTTTCCTCGATCCTTTGCGGACTTGTAAAACTGTTCATGATCAGAATAAAAAACGCTCACGCTAATACACAAGCACCCGTGTCTCGCCAAAGCTGACAAATAAACAGACGGACAAGCCGCACTGCACGTGTGAACAGGGGAATGAGCGAGCGAGCGGGGATAGGGCGCCTCCTGCGCTTAAAAGCTTACAGCACCTGGTATTCCCAGGCGGTCTCCCATCCAAGTACTAACCAGGCCCATCCCTGTTTAGCTTCCAAGATCAGACGAGATCAGGCGTGCTCAAGGGGGTGTGGCCGTAAGGAAGAGCAAGGCTCGCTGGCACCCTTCTTATAGAGAGGACAGCTCCGTCACCTCTTTTACGACGCTGCTTTTTTTCCCTTGCGTTTTTCTCTTCTTCCCACGTTCTCTCTCTTCACTGCCTTCGTCCCCGCTCTATTTCACTTCAGCCTTTCACTCTTGCTTCCTTCCAATGAGGACGGAGCTGCGGGAGAAAGGGCGCTATAGAGGATCGCTGTGGAGAGCTGCTGCTGTGCTTTGACATCTGAGCTCTGTGGAAAACGATCTCAATACAATTCTGAAAAACGCGACCCCCCGAACGCCAGCCGAACAAGTCTCCACAGCCGAAGCGCTGTGTCTCTTTTCAGCTGGCGATAAACCTTTCCTCGATCCTTTGCGGACTTGTAAAACTGTTCATGATCAGAATAAAAAACGCTCACGCTAATACACAAGCACCCGTGTCTCGCCAAAGCTGACAAATAAACAGACGGACAAGCCGCACTGCACGTGTGAACAGGGGAATGAGCGAGCGAGCGGGGATAGGGCGCCTCCTGCGCTTAAAAGCTTACAGCACCTGGTATTCCCAGGCGGTCTCCCATCCAAGTACTAACCAGGCCCATCCCTGTTTAGCTTCCGAGATCAGACGAGATCAGGCGTGCTCAAGGGGGTGTGGCCGTAAGCGAGAGCAAGGCTCGATGGCACCCTTCTTATAGAGAGGACAGCTCCGTCACCTCTTTTACGACGCTGCTTTTTTTCCCTTGCGTTTTTCTCTTCTTCCCACGTTCTCTCTCTTCACTGCCTTCGTCCCCGCTCTATTTCACTTCAGCCTTTCACTCTTGCTTCCTTCCAATGAGGACGGAGCTGCGGGAGAAAGGGCGCTATAGAGGATCGCTGTGGAGAGCTGCTGCTGTGCTTTGACATCTGAGCTCTGTGGAAAACGATCTCAATACAATTCTGAAAAACGCGACTCCCCGAACGCCAGCCGAACAAGTCTCCACAGCCGAAGCGCTGTGTCTCTTTTCAGCTGGCGATAAACCTTTCCTCGATCCTTTGCGGACTTGTAAAACTGTTCATGATCAGAATAAAAAACGCTCACGCTAATACACAAGCACCCGTGTCTCGCCAAAGCTGACAAATAAACAGACGGACAAGCCGCACTGCACGTGTGAACAGGGGAATGAGCGAGCGAGCGGGGATAGGGCGCCTCCTGCGCTTAAAAGCTTACAGCACCTGGTATTCCCAGGCGGTCTCCCATCCAAGTACTAACCAGGCCCATCCCTGTTTAGCTTCCGAGATCAGACGAGATCAGGCGTGCTCAAGGGGGTGTGGCAGTAAGCGAGAGCAAGGCTCGCTGGCACCCTTCTTATAGAGAGGACAGCTCCGTCACCTCTTTTACGACGCTGCTTTTTTTCCCTTGCGTTTTTCTCTTCTTCCCACGTTCTCTCTCTTCACTGCCTTCGTCCCCGCTCTATTTCACTTCAGCCTTTCACTCTTGCTTCCTTCCAATGAGGACGGAGCTGCGGGAGAAAGGGCGCTATAGAGGATCGCTGTGGAGAGCTGCTGCTGTGCTTTGACATCTGAGCTCTGTGGAAAACGATCTCAATACAATTCTGAAATTACGCGACTCCCCGAACGCCAGCCGAACAAGTCTCCACAGCCGAAGCGCTGTGTCTCTTTTCAGCTGGCGATAAACCTTTCCTCGATCCTTTGCGGACTTGTAAAACTGTTCATGATCAGAATAAAAAACGCTCACGCTAATACACAAGCACCCGTGTCTCGCCAAAGCTGACAAATAAACAGACGGACAAGCCGCACTGCACGTGTGAACAGGGGAATGAGCGAGCGAGCGGGGATAGGGCGCCTCCTGCGCTTAAAAGCTTACAGCACCTGGTATTCCCAGGCGGTCTCCCATCCAAGTACTAACCAGGCCCATCCCTGTTTAGCTTCCAAGATCAGAGGAGATCAGGCGTGCTCAAGGGGGTGTGGCCGTAAGGAAGAGCAAGGCTCGCTGGCACCCTTCTTATAGAGAGGACAGCTCCGTCACCTCTTTTACGACGCTGCTTTTTTTCCCTTGCGTTTTTCTCTTCTTCCCACGTTCTCTCTCTTCACTGCCTTCGTCCCCGCTCTATTTCACTTCAGCCTTTCACTCTTGCTTCCTTCCAATGAGGACGGAGCTGCGGGAGAAAGGGCGCTATAGAGGATCGCTGTGGAGAGCTGCTGCTGTGCTTTGACATCTGAGCTCTGTGGAAAACGATCTCAATACAATTCTGAAAAACGCGACCCCCCGAACGCCAGCCGAACAAGTCTCCACAGCCGAAGCGCTGTGTCTCTTTTCAGCTGGCGATAAACCTTTCCTCGATCCTTTGCGGACTTGTAAAACTGTTCATGATCAGAATAAAAAACGCTCACGCTAATACACAAGCACCCGTGTCTCGCCAAAGCTGACAAATAAACAGACGGACAAGCCGCACTGCACGTGTGAACAGGGGAATGAGCGAGCGAGCGGGGATAGGGCGCCTCCTGCGCTTAAAAGCTTACAGCACCTGGTATTCCCAGGCGGTCTCCCATCCAAGTACTAACCAGGCCCATCCCTGTTTAGCTTCCGAGATCAGACGAGATCAGGCGTGCTCAAGGGGGTGTGGCCGTAAGCGAGAGCAAGGCTCGCTGGCACCCTTCTTATAGAGAGGACAGCTCCGTCACCTCTTTTACGACGCTGCTTTTTTTCCCTTGCGTTTTTCTCTTCTTCCCACGTTCTCTCTCTTCACTGCCTTCGTCCCCGCTCTATTTCACTTCAGCCTTTCACTCTTGCTTCCTTCCAATGAGGACGGAGCTGCGGGAGAAAGGGCGCTATAGAGGATCGCTGTGGAGAGCTGCTGCTGTGCTTTGACATCTGAGCTCTGTGGAAAACGATCTCAATACAATTCTGAAAAACGCGACTCCCCGAACGCCAGCCGAACAAGTCTCCACAGCCGAAGCGCTGTGTCTCTTTTCAGCTGGCGATAAACCTTTCCTCGATCCTTTGCGGACTTGTAAAACTGTTCATGATCAGAATAAAAAACGCTCACGCTAATACACAAGCACCCGTGTCTCGCCAAAGCTGACAAATAAACAGACGGACAAGCCGCACTGCACGTGTGAACAGGGGAATGAGCGAGCGAGCGGGGATAGGGCGCCTCCTGCGCTTAAAAGCTTACAGCACCTGGTATTCCCAGGCGGTCTCCCATCCAAGTACTAACCAGGCCCATCCCTGTTTAGCTTCCGAGATCAGACGAGATCAGGCGTGCTCAAGGGGGTGTGGCCGCAAGCGAGAGCCAGGCTCGCTGGCACCCTTCTTATAGAGAGGACAGCTCCGTCACCTCTTTTACGACGCTGCTTTTTTTCCCTTGCGTTTTTCTCTTCTTCCCACGTTCTCTCTCTTCACTGCCTTCGTCCCCGCTCTATTTCACTTCAGCCTTTCACTCTTGCTTCCTTCCAATGAGGACGGAGCTGCGGGAGAAAGGGCGCTATAGAGGATCGCTGTGGAGAGCTGCTGCTGTGCTTTGACATCTGAGCTCTGTGGAAAACGATCTCAATACAATTCTGAAAAACGCGACTCCCCGAACGCCAGCCGAACAAGTCTCCACAGCCGAAGCGCTGTGTCTCTTTTCAGCTGGCGATAAACCTTTCCTCGATCCTTTGCGGACTTGTAAAACTGTTCATGATCAGAATAAAAAACGCTCACGCTAATACACAAGCACCCGTGTCTCGCCAAAGCTGACAAATAAACAGACGGACAAGCCGCACTGCACGTGTGAACAGGGGAATGAGCGAGCGAGCGGGGATAGGGCGCCTCCTGCGCTTAAAAGCTTACAGCACCTGGTATTCCCAGGCGGTCTCCCATCCAAGTACTAACCAGGCCCATCCCTGTTTAGCTTCCGAGATCAGACGAGATCAGGCGTGCTCAAGGGGGTGTGGCCGTAAGCGAGAGCAAGGCTCGCTGGCACCCTTCTTATAGAGAGGACAGCTCCGTCACCTCTTTTACGACGCTGCTTTTTTTCCCTTGCGTTTTTCTCTTCTTCCCACGTTCTCTCTCTTCACTGCCTTCGTCCCCGCTCTATTTCACTTCAGCCTTTCACTCTTGCTTCCTTCCAATGAGGACGGAGCTGCGGGAGAAAGGGCGCTATAGAGGATCGCTGTGGAGAGCTGCTGCTGTGCTTTGACATCTGAGCTCTGTGGAAAACGATCTCAATACAATTCTGAAAAACGCGACTCCCCGAACGCCAGCCGAACAAGTCTCCACAGCCGAAGCGCTGTGTCTCTTTTCAGCTGGCGATAAACCTTTCCTCGATCCTTTGCGGACTTGTAAAACTGTTCATGATCAGAATAAAAAACGCTCACGCTAATACACAAGCACCCGTGTCTCGCCAAAGCTGACAAATAAACAGACGGACAAGCCGCACTGCACGTGTGAACAGGGGAATGAGCGAGCGAGCGGGGATAGGGCGCCTCCTGCGCTTAAAAGCTTACAGCACCTGGTATTCCCAGGCGGTCTCCCATCCAAGTACTAACCAGGCCCATCCCTGTTTAGCTTCCGAGATCAGACGAGATCAGGCGTGCTCAAGGGGGTGTGGCCGTAAGCGAGAGCAAGGCTCGCTGGCACCCTTCTTATAGAGAGGACAGCTCCGTCACCTCTTTTACGACGCTGCTTTTTTTCCCTTGCGTTTTTCTCTTCTTCCCACGTTCTCTCTCTTCACTGCCTTCGTCCCCGCTCTATTTCACTTCAGCCTTTCACTCTTGCTTCCTACCAATGAGGACGGAGCTGCGGGAGAAAGGGCGCTATAGAGGATCGCTGTGGAGAGCTGCTGCTGTGCTTTGACATCTGAGCTCTGTGGGAAACGATCTCAATACAATTCTGAAAAACGCGACTCCCCGAACGCCAGCCGAACAAGTCTCCACAGCCGAAGCGCTGTGTCTCTTTTCAGCTGGCGATAAACCTTTCCTCGATCCTTTGCGGACTTGTAAAACTGTTCATGATCAGAATAAAAAACGCTCACGCTAATACACAAGCACCCGTGTCTCGCCAAAGCTGACAAATAAACAGACGGACAAGCCGCACTGCACGTGTGAACAGGGGAATGAGCGAGCGAGCGGGGATAGGGCGCCTCCTGCGCTTAAAAGCTTACAGCACCTGGTATTCCCAGGCGGTCTCCCATCCAAGTACTAACCAGGCCCATCCCTGTTTAGCTTCCGAGATCAGACGAGATCAGGCGTGCTCAAGGGGGTGTGGCCGGAAGCGAGAGCAAGGCTCGCTGGCACCCTTCTTATAGAGAGGACAGCTCCGTCACCTCTTTTACGACGCTGCTTTTTTTCCCTTGCGTTTTTCTCTTCTTCCCACGTTCTCTCTCTTCACTGCCTTCGTCCCCGCTCTATTTCACTTCAGCCTTTCACTCTTGCTTCCTTCCAATGAGGACGGAGCTGCGGGAGAAAGGGCGCTATAGAGGATCGCTGTGGAGAGCTGCTGCTGTGCTTTGACATCTGAGCTCTGTGGAAAACGATCTCAATACAATTCTGAAAAACGCGACTCCCCGAACGCCAGCCGAACAAGTCTCCACAGACGAAGCGCTGTGTCTCTTTTCAGCTGGCGATAAACCTTTCCTCGATCCTTTGCGGACTTGTAAAACTGTTCATGATCAGAATAAAAAACGCTCACGCTAATACACAAGCACCCGTGTCTCGCCAAAGCTGACAAATAAACAGACGGACAAGCCGCACTGCACGTGTGAACAGGGGAATGAGCGAGCGAGCGGGGATAGGGCGCCTCCTGCGCTTAAAAGCTTACAGCACCTGGTATTCCCAGGCGGTCTCCCATCCAAGTACTAACCAGGCCCATCCCTGTTTAGCTTCCGAGATCAGACGAGATCAGGCGTGCTCAAGGGGGTGTGGCCGTAAGCAAGAGCAAGGCTCGCTGGCACCCTTCTTATAGAGAGGACAGCTCCGTCACCTCTTTTACGACGCTGCTTTTTTTCCCTTGCGTTTTTCTCTTCTTCCCACGTTCTCTCTCTTCACTGCCTTCGTCCCCGCTCTATTTCACTTCAGCCTTTCACTCTTGCTTCCTTCCAATGAGGACGGAGCTGCGGGAGAAAGGGCGCTATAGAGGATCGCTGTGGAGAGCTGCTGCTGTGCTTTGACATCTGAGCTCTGTGGAAAACGATCTCAATACAATTCTGAAATTACGCGACTCCCCGAACGCCAGCCGAACAAGTCTCCACAGCCGAAGCGCTGTGTCTCTTTTCAGCTGGCGATAAACCTTTCCTCGATCCTTTGCGGACTTGTAAAACTGTTCATGATCAGAATAAAAAACGCTCACGCTAATACACAAGCACCCGTGTCTCGCCAAAGCTGACAAATAAACAGACGGACAAGCCGCACTGCACGTGTGAACAGGGGAATGAGCGAGCGAGCGGGGATAGGGCGCCTCCTGCGCTTAAAAGCTTACAGCACCTGGTATTCCCAGGCGGTCTCCCATCCAAGTACTAACCAGGCCCATCCCTGTTTAGCTTCCGAGATCAGACGAGATCAGGCGTGCTCAAGGGGGTGTGGCCGTAAGGAAGAGCAAGGCTCGCTGGCACCCTTCTTATAGAGAGGACAGCTCCGTCACCTCTTTTACGACGCTGCTTTTTTTCCCTTGCGTTTTTCTCTTCTTCCCACGTTCTCTCTCTTCACTGCCTTCGTCCCCGCTCTATTTCACTTCAGCCTTTCACTCTTGCTTCCTTCCAATGAGGACGGAGCTGCGGGAGAAAGGGCGCTATAGAGGATCGCTGTGGAGAGCTGCTGCTGTGCTTTGACATCTGAGCTCTGTGGAAAACGATCTCAATACAATTCTGAAATTACGCGACTCCCCGAACGCCAGCCGAACAAGTCTCCACAGCCGAAGCGCTGTGTCTCTTTTCAGCTGGCGATAAACCTTTCCTCGATCCTTTGCGGACTTGTAAAACTGTTCATGATCAGAATAAAAAACGCTCACGCTAATACACAAGCACCCGTGTCTCGCCAAAGCTGACAAATAAACAGACGGACAAGCCGCACTGCACGTGTGAACAGGGGAATGAGCGAGCGAGCGGGGATAGGGCGCCTCCTGCGCTTAAAAGCTTACAGCACCTGGTATTCCCAGGCGGTCTCCCATCGAAGTACTAACCAGGCCCATCCCTGTTTAGCTTCCGAGATCAGACGAGATCAGGCGTGCTCAAGGGGGTGTGGCCGTAAGGAAGAGCAAGGCTCGCTGGCACCCTTCTTATAGAGAGGACAGCTCCGTCACCTCTTTTACGACGCTGCTTTTTTTCCCTTGCGTTTTTCTCTTCTTCCCACGTTCTCTCTCTTCACTGCCTTCGTCCCCGCTCTATTTCACTTCAGCCTTTCACTCTTGCTTCCTTCCAATGAGGACGGAGCTGCGGGAGAAAGGGCGCTATAGAGGATCGCTGTGGAGAGCTGCTGCTGTGCTTTGACATCTGAGCTCTGTGGAAAACGATCTCAATACAATTCTGAAAAACGCGACTCCCCGAACGCCAGCCGAACAAGTCTCCACAGCCGAAGCGCTGTGTCTCTTTTCAGCTGGCGATAAACCTTTCCTCGATCCTTTGCGGACTTGTAAAACTGTTCATGATCAGAATAAAAAACGCTCACGCTAATACACAAGCACCCGTGTCTCGCCAAAGCTGACAAATAAACAGACGGACAAGCCGCACTGCACGTGTGAACAGGGGAATGAGCGAGCGAGCGGGGATAGGGCGCCTCCTGCGCTTAAAAGCTTACAGCACCTGGTATTCCCAGGCGGTCTCCCATCCAAGTACTAACCAGGCCCATCCCTGTTTAGCTTCCGAGATCAGACGAGATCAGGCGTGCTCAAGGGGGTGTGGCCGTAAGCGAGAGCAAGGCTCGCTGGCACCCTTCTTATAGAGAGGACAGCTCCGTCACCTCTTTTACGACGCTGCTTTTTTTCCCTTGCGTTTTTCTCTTCTTCCCACGTTCTCTCTCTTCACTGCCTTCGTCCCCGCTCTATTTCACTTCAGCCTTTCACTCTTGCTTCCTTCCAATGAGGACGGAGCTGCGGGAGAAAGGGCGCTATAGAGGATCGCTGTGGAGAGCTGCTGCTGTGCTTTGACATCTGAGCTCTGTGGAAAACGATCTCAATACAATTCTGAAAAACGCGACTCCCCGAACGCCAGCCGAACAAGTCTCCACAGCCGAAGCGCTGTGTCTCTTTTCAGCTGGCGATAAACCTTTCCTCGATCCTTTGCGGACTTGTAAAACTGTTCATGATCAGAATAAAAAACGCTCACGCTAATACACAAGCACCCGTGTCTCGCCAAAGCTGACAAATAAACAGACGGACAAGCCGCACTGCACGTGTGAACAGGGGAATGAGCGAGCGAGCGGGGATAGGGCGCCTCCTGCGCTTAAAAGCTTACAGCACCTGGTATTCCCAGGCGGTCTCCCATCCAAGAACTAACCAGGCCCATCCCTGTTTAGCTTCCGAGATCAGACGAGATCAGGCGTGCTCAAGGGGGTGTGGCCGTAAGCAAGAGCAAGGCTCGCTGGCACCCTTCTTATAGAGAGGACAGCTCCGTCACCTCTTTTACGACGCTGCTTTTTTTCCCTTGCGTTTTTCTCTTCTTCCCACGTTCTCTCTCTTCACTGCCTTCGTCCCCGCTCTATTTCACTTCAGCCTTTCACTCTTGCTTCCTTCCAATGAGGACGGAGCTGCGGGAGAAAGGGCGCTATAGAGGATCGCTGTGGAGAGCTGCTGCTGTGCTTTGACATCTGAGCTCTGTGGAAAACGATCTCAATACAATTCTGAAATTACGCGACTCCCCGAACGCCAGCCGAACAAGTCTCCACAGCCGAAGCGCTGTGTCTCTTTTCAGCTGGCGATAAACCTTTCCTCGATCCTTTGCGGACTTGTAAAACTGTTCATGATCAGAATAAAAAACGCTCACGCTAATACACAAGCACCCGTGTCTCGCCAAAGCTGACAAATAAACAGACGGACAAGCCGCACTGCACGTGTGAACAGGGGAATGAGCGAGCGAGCGGGGATAGGGCGCCTCCTGCGCTTAAAAGCTTACAGCACCTGGTATTCCCAGGCGGTCTCCCATCCAAGTACTAACCAGGCCCATCCCTGTTTAGCTTCCGAGATCAGACGAGATCAGGCGTGCTCAAGGGGGTGTGGCCGTAAGGAAGAGCAAGGCTCGCTGGCACCCTTCTTATAGAGAGGACAGCTCCGTCACCTCTTTTACGACGCTGCTTTTTTTCCCTTGCGTTTTTCTCTTCTTCCCACGTTCTCTCTCTTCACTGCCTTCGTCCCCGCTCTATTTCACTTCAGCCTTTCACTCTTGCTTCCTTCCAATGAGGACGGAGCTGCGGGAGAAAGGGCGCTATAGAGGATCGCTGTGGAGAGCTGCTGCTGTGCTTTGACATCTGAGCTCTGTGGAAAACGATCTCAATACAATTCTGAAAAACGCGACCCCCCGAACGCCAGCCGAACAAGTCTCCACAGCCGAAGCGCTGTGTCTCTTTTCAGCTGGCGATAAACCTTTCCTCGATCCTTTGCGGACTTGTAAAACTGTTCATGATCAGAATAAAAAACGCTCACGCTAATACACAAGCACCCGTGTCTCGCCAAAGCTGACAAATAAACAGACGGACAAGCCGCACTGCACGTGTGAACAGGGGAATGAGCGAGCGAGCGGGGATAGGGCGCCTCCTGCGCTTAAAAGCTTACAGCACCTGGTATTCCCAGGCGGTCTCCCATCCAAGTACTAACCAGGCCCATCCCTGTTTAGCTTCCGAGATCAGACGAGATCAGGCGTGCTCAAGGGGGTGTGGCCGTAAGCGAGAGCAAGGCTCGCTGGCACCCTTCTTATAGAGAGGACAGCTCCGTCACCTCTTTTACGACGCTGCTTTTTTTCCCTTGCGTTTTTCTCTTCTTCCCACGTTCTCTCTCTTCACTGCCTTCGTCCCCGCTCTATTTCACTTCAGCCTTTCACTCTTGCTTCCTTCCAATGAGGACGGAGCTGCGGGAGAAAGGGCGCTATAGAGGTTCGCTGTGGAGAGCTGCTGCTGTGCTTTGACATCTGAGCTCTGTGGAAAACGATCTCAATACAATTCTGAAAAACGCGACTCCCCGAACGCCAGCCGAACAAGTCTCCACAGCCGAAGCGCTGTGTCTCTTTTCAGCTGGCGATAAACCTTTCCTCGATCCTTTGCGGACTTGTAAAACTGTTCATGATCAGAATAAAAAACGCTCACGCTAATACACAAGCACCCGTGTCTCGCCAAAGCTGACAAATAAACAGACGGACAAGCCGCACTGCACGTGTGAACAGGGGAATGAGCGAGCGAGCGGGGATAGGGCGCCTCCTGCGCTTAAAAGCTTACAGCACCTGGTATTCCCAGGCGGTCTCCCATCCAAGTACTAACCAGGCCCATCCCTGTTTAGCTTCCGAGATCAGACGAGATCAGGCGTGCTCAAGGGGGTGTGGCCGTAAGCGAGAGCAAGGCTCGCTGGCACCCTTCTTATAGAGAGGACAGCTCCGTCACCTCTTTTACGACGCTGCTTTTTTTCCCTTGCGTTTTTCTCTTCTTCCCACGTTCTCTCTCTTCACTGCCTTCGTCCCCGCTCTATTTCACTTCAGCCTTTCACTCTTGCTTCCTTCCAATGAGGACGGAGCTGCGGGAGAAAGGGCGCTATAGAGGATCGCTGTGGAGAGCTGCTGCTGTGCTTTGACATCTGAGCTCTGTGGAAAACGATCTCAATACAATTCTGAAATTACGCGACTCCCCGAACGCCAGCCGAACAAGTCTCCACAGCCGAAGCGCTGTGTCTCTTTTCAGCTGGCGATAAACCTTTCCTCGATCCTTTGCGGACTTGTAAAACTGTTCATGATCAGAATAAAAAACGCTCACGCTAATACACAAGCACCCGTGTCTCGCCAAAGCTGACAAATAAACAGACGGACAAGCCGCACTGCACGTGTGAACAGGGGAATGAGCGAGCGAGCGGGGATAGGGCGCCTCCTGCGCTTAAAAGCTTACAGCACCTGGTATTCCCAGGCGGTCTCCCATCCAAGTACTAACCAGGCCCATCCCTGTTTAGCTTCCAAGATCAGACGAGATCAGGCGTGCTCAAGGGGGTGTGGCCGTAAGGAAGAGCAAGGCTCGCTGGCACCCTTCTTATAGAGAGGACAGCTCCGTCACCTCTTTTACGACGCTGCTTTTTTTCCCTTGCGTTTTTCTCTTCTTCCCACGTTCTCTCTCTTCACTGCCTTCGTCCCCGCTCTATTTCACTTCAGCCTTTCACTCTTGCTTCCTTCCAATGAGGACGGAGCTGCGGGAGAAAGGGCGCTATAGAGGATCGCTGTGGAGAGCTGCTGCTGTGCTTTGACATCTGAGCTCTGTGGAAAACGATCTCAATACAATTCTGAAAAACGCGACCCCCCGAACGCCAGCCGAACAAGTCTCCACAGCCGAAGCGCTGTGTCTCTTTTCAGCTGGCGATAAACCTTTCCTCGATCCTTTGCGGACTTGTAAAACTGTTCATGATCAGAATAAAAAACGCTCACGCTAATACACAAGCACCCGTGTCTCGCCAAAGCTGACAAATAAACAGACGGACAAGCCGCACTGCACGTGTGAACAGGGGAATGAGCGAGCGAGCGGGGATAGGGCGCCTCCTGCGTTTAAAAGCTTACAGCACCTGGTATTCCCAGGCGGTCTCCCATCCAAGTACTAACCAGGCCCATCCCTGTTTAGCTTCCGAGATCAGACGAGATCAGGCGTGCTCAAGGGGGTGTGGCCGTAAGCGAGAGCAAGGCTCGCTGGCACCCTTCTTATAGAGAGGACAGCTCCGTCACCTCTTTTACGACGCTGCTTTTTTTCCCTTGCGTTTTTCTCTTCTTCCCACGTTCTCTCTCTTCACTGCCTTCGTCCCCGCTCTATTTCACTTCAGCCTTTCACTCTTGCTTCCTTCCAATGAGGACGGAGCTGCGGGAGAAAGGGCGCTATAGAGGATCGCTGTGGAGAGCTGCTGCTGTGCTTTGACATCTGAGCTCTGTGGAAAACGATCTCAATACAATTCTGAAAAACGCGACTCCCCGAACGCCAGCCGAACAAGTCTCCACAGCCGAAGCGCTGTGTCTCTTTTCAGCTGGCGATAAACCTTTCCTCGATCCTTTGCGGACTTGTAAAACTGTTCATGATCAGAATAAAAAACGCTCACGCTAATACACAAGCACCCGTGTCTCGCCAAAGCTGACAAATAAACAGACGGACAAGCCGCACTGCACGTGTGAACAGGGGAATGAGCGAGCGAGCGGGGATAGGGCGCCTCCTGCGCTTAAAAGCTTACAGCACCTGGTATTCCCAGGCGGTCTCCCATCCAAGTACTAACCAGGCCCATCCCTGTTTAGCTTCCGAGATCAGACGAGATCAGGCGTGCTCAAGGGGGTGTGGCCGCAAGCGAGAGCCAAGCTCGCTGGCACCCTTCTTATAGAGAGGACAGCTCCGTCACCTCTTTTACGACGCTGCTTTTTTTCCCTTGCGTTTTTCTCTTCTTCCCACGTTCTCTCTCTTCACTGCCTTCGTCCCCGCTCTATTTCACTTCAGCCTTTCACTCTTGCTTCCTTCCAATGAGGACGGAGCTGCGGGAGAAAGGGCGCTATAGAGGATCGCTGTGGAGAGCTGCTGCTGTGCTTTGACATCTGAGCTCTGTGGAAAACGATCTCAATACAATTCTGAAAAACGCGACTCCCCGAACGCCAGCCGAACAAGTCTCCACAGCCGAAGCGCTGTGTCTCTTTTCAGCTGGCGATAAACCTTTCCTCGATCCTTTGCGGACTTGTAAAACTGTTCATGATCAGAATAAAAAACGCTCACGCTAATACACAAGCACCCGTGTCTCGCCAAAGCTGACAAATAAACAGACGGACAAGCCGCACTGCACGTGTGAACAGGGGAATGAGCGAGCGAGCGGGGATAGGGCGCCTCCTGCGCTTAAAAGCTTACAGCACCTGGTATTCCCAGGCGGTCTCCCATCCAAGTACTAACCAGGCCCATCCCTGTTTAGCTTCCGAGATCAGACGAGATCAGGCGTGCTCAAGGGGGTGTGGCCGTAAGCGAGAGCAAGGCTCGCTGGCACCCTTCTTATAGAGAGGACAGCTCCGTCACCTCTTTTACGACGCTGCTTTTTTTCCCTTGCGTTTTTCTCTTCTTCCCACGTTCTCTCTCTTCACTGCCTTCGTCCCCGCTCTATTTCACTTCAGCCTTTCACTCTTGCTTCCTTCCAATGAGGACGGAGCTGCGGGAGAAAGGGCGCTATAGAGGATCGCTGTGGAGAGCTGCTGCTGTGCTTTGACATCTGAGCTCTGTGGGAAACGATCTCAATACAATTCTGAAAAACGCGACTCCCCGAACGCCAGCCGAACAAGTCTCCACAGCCGAAGCGCTGTGTCTCTTTTCAGCTGGCGATAAACCTTTCCTCGATCCTTTGCGGACTTGTAAAACTGTTCATGATCAGAATAAAAAACGCTCACGCTAATACACAAGCACCCGTGTCTCGCCAAAGCTGACAAATAAACAGACGGACAAGCCGCACTGCACGTGTGAACAGGGGAATGAGCGAGCGAGCGGGGATAGGGCGCCTCCTGCGCTTAAAAGCTTACAGCACCTGGTATTCCCAGGCGGTCTCCCATCCAAGTACTAACCAGGCCCATCCCTGTTTAGCTTCCGAGATCAGACGAGATCAGGCGTGCTCAAGGGGGTGTGGCCGTAAGCGAGAGCAAGGCTCGCTGGCACCCTTCTTATAGAGAGGACAGCTCCGTCACCTCTTTTACGACGCTGCTTTTTTTCCCTTGCGTTTTTCTCTTCTTCCCACGTTCTCTCTCTTCACTGCCTTCGTCCCCGCTCTATTTCACTTCAGCCTTTCACTCTTGCTTCCTTCCAATGAGGACGGAGCTGCGGGAGAAAGGGCGCTATAGAGGATCGCTGTGGAGAGCTGCTGCTGTGCTTTGACATCTGAGCTCTGTGGGAAACGATCTCAATACAATTCTGAAAAACGCGACTCCCCGAACGCCAGCCGAACAAGTCTCCACAGCCGAAGCGCTGTGTCTCTTTTCAGCTGGCGATAAACCTTTCCTCGATCCTTTGCGGACTTGTAAAACTGTTCATGATCAGAATAAAAAACGCTCACGCTAATACACAAGCACCCGTGTCTCGCCAAAGCTGACAAATAAACAGACGGACAAGCCGCACTGCACGTGTGAACAGGGGAATGAGCGAGCGAGCGGGGATAGGGTGCCTCCTGCGCTTAAAAGCTTACAGCACCTGGTATTCCCAGGCGGTCTCCCATCCAAGTACTAACCAGGCCCATCCCTGTTTAGCTTCCGAGATCAGACGAGATCAGGCGTGCTCAAGGGGGTGTGGCCGTAAGCGAGAGCAAGGCTCGCTGGCACCCTTCTTATAGAGAGGACAGCTCCGTCACCTCTTTTACGACGCTGCTTTTTTTCCCTTGCGTTTTTCTCTTCTTCCCACGTTCTCTCTCTTCACTGCCTTCGTCCCCGCTCTATTTCACTTCAGCCTTTCACTCTTGCTTCCTTCCAATGAGGACGGAGCTGCGGGAGAAAGGGCGCTATAGAGGATCGCTGTGGAGAGCTGCTGCTGTGCTTTGACATCTGAGCTCTGTGGAAAACGATCTCAATACAATTCTGAAATTACGCGACTCCCCGAACGCCAGCCGAACAAGTCTCCACAGCCGAAGCGCTGTGTCTCTTTTCAGCTGGCGATAAACCTTTCCTCGATCCTTTGCGGACTTGTAAAACTGTTCATGATCAGAATAAAAAACGCTCACGCTAATACACAAGCACCCGTGTCTCGCCAAAGCTGACAAATAAACAGACGGACAAGCCGCACTGCACGTGTGAACAGGGGAATGAGCGAGCGAGCGGGGATAGGGCGCCTCCTGCGCTTAAAAGCTTACAGCACCTGGTATTCCCAGGCGGTCTCCCATCCAAGTACTAACCAGGCCCATCCCTGTTTAGCTTCCAAGATCAGACGAGATCAGGCGTGCTCAAGGGGGTGTGGCCGTAAGGAAGAGCAAGGCTCGCTGGCACCCTTCTTATAGAGAGGACAGCTCCGTCACCTCTTTTACGACGCTGCTTTTTTTCCCTTGCGTTTTTCTCTTCTTCCCACGTTCTCTCTCTTCACTGCCTTCGTCCCCGCTCTATTTCACTTCAGCCTTTCACTCTTGCTTCCTTCCAATGAGGACGGAGCTGCGGGAGAAAGGGCGCTATAGAGGATCGCTGTGGAGAGCTGCTGCTGTGCTTTGACATCTGAGCTCTGTGGAAAACGATCTCAATACAATTCTGAAAAACGCGACCCCCCGAACGCCAGCCGAACAAGTCTCCACAGCCGAAGCGCTGTGTCTCTTTTCAGCTGGCGATAAACCTTTCCTCGATCCTTTGCGGACTTGTAAAACTGTTCATGATCAGAATAAAAAACGCTCACGCTAATACACAAGCACCCGTGTCTCGCCAAAGCTGACAAATAAACAGACGGACAAGCCGCACTGCACGTGTGAACAGGGGAATGAGCGAGCGAGCGGGGATAGGGCGCCTCCTGCGTTTAAAAGCTTACAGCACCTGGTATTCCCAGGCGGTCTCCCATCCAAGTACTAACCAGGCCCATCCCTGTTTAGCTTCCGAGATCAGACGAGATCAGGCGTGCTCAAGGGGGTGTGGCCGTAAGCGAGAGCAAGGCTCGCTGGCACCCTTCTTATAGAGAGGACAGCTCCGTCACCTCTTTTACGACGCTGCTTTTTTTCCCTTGCGTTTTTCTCTTCTTCCCACGTTCTCTCTCTTCACTGCCTTCGTCCCCGCTCTATTTCACTTCAGCCTTTCACTCTTGCTTCCTTCCAATGAGGACGGAGCTGCGGGAGAAAGGGCGCTATAGAGGATCGCTGTGGAGAGCTGCTGCTGTGCTTTGACATCTGAGCTCTGTGGAAAACGATCTCAATACAATTCTGAAAAACGCGACTCCCCGAACGCCAGCCGAACAAGTCTCCACAGCCGAAGCGCTGTGTCTCTTTTCAGCTGGCGATAAACCTTTCCTCGATCCTTTGCGGACTTGTAAAACTGTTCATGATCAGAATAAAAAACGCTCACGCTAATACACAAGCACCCGTGTCTCGCCAAAGCTGACAAATAAACAGACGGACAAGCCGCACTGCACGTGTGAACAGGGGAATGAGCGAGCGAGCGGGGATAGGGCGCCTCCTGCGCTTAAAAGCTTACAGCACCTGGTATTCCCAGGCGGTCTCCCATCCAAGTACTAACCAGGCCCATCCCTGTTTAGCTTCCGAGATCAGACGAGATCAGGCGTGCTCAAGGGGGTGTGGCCGCAAGCGAGAGCCAAGCTCGCTGGCACCCTTCTTATAGAGAGGACAGCTCCGTCACCTCTTTTACGACGCTGCTTTTTTTCCCTTGCGTTTTTCTCTTCTTCCCACGTTCTCTCTCTTCACTGCCTTCGTCCCCGCTCTATTTCACTTCAGCCTTTCACTCTTGCTTCCTTCCAATGAGGACGGAGCTGCGGGAGAAAGGGCGCTATAGAGGATCGCTGTGGAGAGCTGCTGCTGTGCTTTGACATCTGAGCTCTGTGGAAAACGATCTCAATACAATTCTGAAAAACGCGACTCCCCGAACGCCAGCCGAACAAGTCTCCACAGCCGAAGCGCTGTGTCTCTTTTCAGCTGGCGATAAACCTTTCCTCGATCCTTTGCGGACTTGTAAAACTGTTCATGATCAGAATAAAAAACGCTCACGCTAATACACAAGCACCCGTGTCTCGCCAAAGCTGACAAATAAACAGACGGACAAGCCGCACTGCACGTGTGAACAGGGGAATGAGCGAGCGAGCGGGGATAGGGCGCCTCCTGCGCTTAAAAGCTTACAGCACCTGGTATTCCCAGGCGGTCTCCCATCCAAGTACTAACCAGGCCCATCCCTGTTTAGCTTCCGAGATCAGACGAGATCAGGCGTGCTCAAGGGGGTGTGGCCGTAAGCGAGAGCAAGGCTCGCTGGCACCCTTCTTATAGAGAGGACAGCTCCGTCACCTCTTTTACGACGCTGCTTTTTTTCCCTTGCGTTTTTCTCTTCTTCCCACGTTCTCTCTCTTCACTGCCTTCGTCCCCGCTCTATTTCACTTCAGCCTTTCACTCTTGCTTCCTTCCAATGAGGACGGAGCTGCGGGAGAAAGGGCGCTATAGAGGATCGCTGTGGAGAGCTGCTGCTGTGCTTTGACATCTGAGCTCTGTGGAAAACGATCTCAATACAATTCTGAAATTACGCGACTCCCCGAACGCCAGCCGAACAAGTCTCCACAGCCGAAGCGCTGTGTCTCTTTTCAGCTGGCGATAAACCTTTCCTCGATCCTTTGCGGACTTGTAAAACTGTTCATGATCAGAATAAAAAACGCTCACGCTAATACACAAGCACCCGTGTCTCGCCAAAGCTGACAAATAAACAGACGGACAAGCCGCACTGCACGTGTGAACAGGGGAATGAGCGAGCGAGCGGGGATAGGGCGCCTCCTGCGCTTAAAAGCTTACAGCACCTGGTATTCCCAGGCGGTCTCCCATCCAAGTACTAACCAGGCCCATCCCTGTTTAGCTTCCGAGATCAGACGAGATCAGGCGTGCTCAAGGGGGTGTGGCCGTAAGCGAGAGCAAGGCTCGCTGGCACCCTTCTTATAGAGAGGACAGCTCCGTCACCTCTTTTACGACGCTGCTTTTTTTCCCTTGCGTTTTTCTCTTCTTCCCACGTTCTCTCTCTTCACTGCCTTCGTCCCCGCTCTATTTCACTTCAGCCTTTCACTCTTGCTTCCTTCCAATGAGGACGGAGCTGCGGGAGAAAGGGCGCTATAGAGGATCGCTGTGGAGAGCTGCTGCTGTGCTTTGACATCTGAGCTCTGTGGAAAACGATCTCAATACAATTCTGAAAAACGCGACTCCCCGAACGCCAGCCGAACAAGTCTCCACAGCCGAAGCGCTGTGTCTCTTTTCAGCTGGCGATAAACCTTTCCTCGATCCTTTGCGGACTTGTAAAACTGTTCATGATCAGAATAAAAAACGCTCACGCTAATACACAAGCACCCGTGTCTCGCCAAAGCTGACAAATAAACAGACGGACAAGCCGCACTGCACGTGTGAACAGGGGAATGAGCGAGCGAGCGGGGATAGGGCGCCTCCTGCGCTTAAAAGCTTACAGCACCTGGTATTCCCAGGCGGTCTCCCATCCAAGTACTAACCAGGCCCATCCCTGTTTAGCTTCCGAGATCAGACGAGATCAGGCGTGCTCAAGGGGGTGTGGCCGTAAGCGAGAGCAAGGCTCGCTGGCACCCTTCTTATAGAGAGGACAGCTCCGTCACCTCTTTTACGACGCTGCTTTTTTTCCCTTGCGTTTTTCTCTTCTTCCCACGTTCTCTCTCTTCACTGCCTTCGTCCCCGCTCTATTTCACTTCAGCCTTTCACTCTTGCTTCCTTCCAATGAGGACGGAGCTGCGGGAGAAAGGGCGCTATAGAGGATCGCTGTGGAGAGCTGCTGCTGTGCTTTGACATCTGAGCTCTGTGGAAAACGATCTCAATACAATTCTGAAAAACGCGACTCCCCGAACGCCAGCCGAACAAGTCTCCACAGCCGAAGCGCTGTGTCTCTTTTCAGCTGGCGATAAACCTTTCCTCGATCCTTTGCGGACTTGTAAAACTGTTCATGATCAGAATAAAAAACGCTCACGCTAATACACAAGCACCCGTGTCTCGCCAAAGCTGACAAATAAACAGACGGACAAGCCGCACTGCACGTGTGAACAGGGGAATGAGCGAGCGAGCGGGGATAGGGCGCCTCCTGCGCTTAAAAGCTTACAGCACCTGGTATTCCCAGGCGGTCTCCCATCCAAGTACTAACCAGGCCCATCCCTGTTTAGCTTCCGAGATCAGACGAGATCAGGCGTGCTCAAGGGGGTGTGGCCGTAAGCGAGAGCAAGGCTCGCTGGCACCCTTCTTATAGAGAGGACAGCTCCGTCACCTCTTTTACGACGCTGCTTTTTTTCCCTTGCGTTTTTCTCTTCTTCCCACGTTCTCTCTCTTCACTGCCTTCGTCCCCGCTCTATTTCACTTCAGCCTTTCACTCTTGCTTCCTTCCAATGAGGACGGAGCTGCGGGAGAAAGGGCGCTATAGAGGATCGCTGTGGAGAGCTGCTGCTGTGCTTTGACATCTGAGCTCTGTGGAAAACGATCTCAATACAATTCTGAAATTACGCGACTCCCCGAACGCCAGCCGAACAAGTCTCCACAGCCGAAGCGCTGTGTCTCTTTTCAGCTGGCGATAAACCTTTCCTCGATCCTTTGCGGACTTGTAAAACTGTTCATGATCAGAATAAAAAACGCTCACGCTAATACACAAGCACCCGTGTCTCGCCAAAGCTGACAAATAAACAGACGGACAAGCCGCACTGCACGTGTGAACAGGGGAATGAGCGAGCGAGCGGGGATAGGGCGCCTCCTGCGCTTAAAAGCTTACAGCACCTGGTATTCCCAGGCGGTCTCCCATCCAAGTACTAACCAGGCCCATCCCTGTTTAGCTTCCGAGATCAGACGAGATCAGGCGTGCTCAAGGGGGTGTGGCCGTAAGCGAGAGCAAGGCTCGCTGGCACCCTTCTTATAGAGAGGACAGCTCCGTCACCTCTTTTACGACGCTGCTTTTTTTCCCTTGCGTTTTTCTCTTCTTCCCACGTTCTCTCTCTTCACTGCCTTCGTCCCCGCTCTATTTCACTTCAGCCTTTCACTCTTGCTTCCTTCCAATGAGGACGGAGCTGCGGGAGAAAGGGCGCTATAGAGGATCGCTGTGGAGAGCTGCTGCTGTGCTTTGACATCTGAGCTCTGTGGAAAACGATCTCAATACAATTCTGAAAAACGCGACTCCCCGAACGCCAGCCGAACAAGTCTCCACAGCCGAAGCGCTGTGTCTCTTTTCAGCTGGCGATAAACCTTTCCTCGATCCTTTGCGGACTTGTAAAACTGTTCATGATCAGAATAAAAAACGCTCACGCTAATACACAAGCACCCGTGTCTCGCCAAAGCTGACAAATAAACAGACGGACAAGCCGCACTGCACGTGTGAACAGGGGAATGAGCGAGCGAGCGGGGATAGGGCGCCTCCTGCGCTTAAAAGCTTACAGCACCTGGTATTCCCAGGCGGTCTCCCATCCAAGTACTAACCAGGCCCATCCCTGTTTAGCTTCCGAGATCAGACGAGATCAGGCGTGCTCAAGGGGGTGTGGCCGTAAGCGAGAGCAAGGCTCGCTGGCACCCTTCTTATAGAGAGGACAGCTCCGTCACCTCTTTTACGACGCTGCTTTTTTTCCCTTGCGTTTTTCTCTTCTTCCCACGTTCTCTCTCTTCACTGCCTTCGTCCCCGCTCTATTTCACTTCAGCCTTTCACTCTTGCTTCCTTCCAATGAGGACGGAGCTGCGGGAGAAAGGGCGCTATAGAGGATCGCTGTGGAGAGCTGCTGCTGTGCTTTGACATCTGAGCTCTGTGGAAAACGATCTCAATACAATTCTGAAAAACGCGACTCCCCGAACGCCAGCCGAACAAGTCTCCACAGCCGAAGCGCTGTGTCTCTTTTCAGCTGGCGATAAACCTTTCCTCGATCCTTTGCGGACTTGTAAAACTGTTCATGATCAGAATAAAAAACGCTCACGCTAATACACAAGCACCCGTGTCTCGCCAAAGCTGACAAATAAACAGACGGACAAGCCGCACTGCACGTGTGAACAGGGGAATGAGCGAGCGAGCGGGGATAGGGCGCCTCCTGCGCTTAAAAGCTTACAGCACCTGGTATTCCCAGGCGGTCTCCCATCCAAGTACTAACCAGGCCCATCCCTGTTTAGCTTCCGAGATCAGACGAGATCAGGCGTGCTCAAGGGGGTGTGGCCGTAAGCGAGAGCAAGGCTCGCTGGCACCCTTCTTATAGAGAGGACAGCTCCGTCACCTCTTTTACGACGCTGCTTTTTTCTTGCTTCCTTCCAATGAGGACGGAGCTGCGGGAGAAAGGGCGCTATAGAGGATCGCTGTGGAGAGCTGCTGCTGTGCTTTGACATCTGAGCTCTGTGGAAAACGATCTCAATACAATTCTGAAAAACGCGACTCCCCGAACGCCAGCCGAACAAGTCTCCACAGCCGAAGCGCTGTGTCTCTTTTCAGCTGGCGATAAACCTTTCCTCGATCCTTTGCGGACTTGTAAAACTGTTCATGATCAGAATAAAAAACGCTCACGCTAATACACAAGCACCCGTGTCTCGCCAAAGCTGACAAATAAACAGACGGACAAGCCGCACTGCACGTGTGAACAGGGGAATGAGCGAGCGAGCGGGGATAGGGCGCCTCCTGCGCTTAAAAGCTTACAGCACCTGGTATTCCCAGGCGGTCTCCCATCCAAGTACTAACCAGGCCCATCCCTGTTTAGCTTCCGAGATCAGACGAGATCAGGCGTGCTCAAGGGGGTGTGGCCGTAAGCGAGAGCAAGGCTCGCTGGCACCCTTCTTATAGAGAGGACAGCTCCGTCACCTCTTTTACGACGCTGCTTTTTTCTTGCTTCCTTCCAATGAGGACGGAGCTGCGGGAGAAAGGGCGCTATAGAGGATCGCTGTGGAGAGCTGCTGCTGTGCTTTGACATCTGAGCTCTGTGGAAAACGATCTCAATACAATTCTGAAAAACGCGACTCCCCGAACGCCAGCCGAACAAGTCTCCACAGCCGAAGCGCTGTGTCTCTTTTCAGCTGGCGATAAACCTTTCCTCGATCCTTTGCGGACTTGTAAAACTGTTCATGATCAGAATAAAAAACGCTCACGCTAATACACAAGCACCCGTGTCTCGCCAAAGCTGACAAATAAACAGACGGACAAGCCGCACTGCACGTGTGAACAGGGGAATGAGCGAGCGAGCGGGGATAGGGCGCCTCCTGCGCTTAAAAGCTTACAGCACCTGGTATTCCCAGGCGGTCTCCCATCCAAGTACTAACCAGGCCCATCCCTGTTTAGCTTCCGAGATCAGACGAGATCAGGCGTGCTCAAGGGGGTGTGGCCGTAAGCGAGAGCAAGGCTCGCTGGCACCCTTCTTATAGAGAGGACAGCTCCGTCACCTCTTTTACGACGCTGCTTTTTTCTTGCTTCCTTCCAATGAGGACGGAGCTGCGGGAGAAAGGGCGCTATAGAGGATCGCTGTGGAGAGCTGCTGCTGTGCTTTGACATCTGAGCTCAGTGGAAAACGATCTCAATACAATTATGAAAAACGCGACTCCCCGAACGCCAGCCGAACAAGTCTCCACAGCCGAAGCGCTGTGTCTCTTTTCAGCTGGCGATAAACCTTTCCTCGATCCTTTGCGGACTTGTAAAACTGTTCATGATCAGAATAAAAAACGCTCACGCTAATACACAAGCACCCGTGTCTCGCCAAAGCTGACAAATAAACAGACGGACAAGCCGCACTGCACGTGTGAACAGGGGAATGAGCGAGCGAGCGGGGATAGGGCGCCTCCTGCGCTTAAAAGCTTACAGCACCTGGTATTCCCAGGCGGTCTCCCATCCAAGAACTAACCAGGCCCATCCCTGTTTAGCTTCCAAGATCAGACGAGATCAGGCGTGCTCAAGGGGGTGTGGCCGTAAGCGAGAGCAAGGCTCGCTGGCACCCTTCTTATAGAGAGGACAGCTCCGTCACCTCTTTTACGACGCTGCTTTTTTCTTGCTTCCTTCCAATGAGGACGGAGCTGCGGGAGAAAGGGCGCTATAGAGGATCGCTGTGGAGAGCTGCTGCTGTGCTTTGACATCTGAGCTCTGTGGAAAACGATCTCAATACAATTCTGAAAAACGCGACTCCCCGAACGCCAGCCGAACAAGTCTCCACAGCCGAAGCGCTGTGTCTCTTTTCAGCTGGCGATAAACCTTTCCTCGATCCTTTGCGGACTTGTAAAACTGTTCATGATCAGAATAAAAAACGCTCACGCTAATACACAAGCACCCGTGTCTCGCCAAAGCTGACAAATAAACAGACGGACAAGCCGCACTGCACGTGTGAACAGGGGAATGAGCGAGCGAGCGGGGATAGGGCGCCTCCTGCGCTTAAAAGCTTACAGCACCTGGTATTCCCAGGCGGTCTCCCATCCAAGTACTAACCAGGCCCATCCCTGTTTAGCTTCCGAGATCAGACGAGATCAGGCGTGCTCAAGGGGGTGTGGCCGTAAGCGAGAGCAAGGCTCGCTGGCACCCTTCTTATAGAGAGGACAGCTCCGTCACCTCTTTTACGACGCTGCTTTTTTTCCCTTGCGTTTTTCTCTTCTTCCCACGTTCTCTCTCTTCACTGCCTTCGTCCCCGCTCTATTTCACTTCAGCCTTTCACTCTTGCTTCCTTCCAATGAGGACGGAGCTGCGGGAGAAAGGGCGCTATAGAGGATCGCTGTGGAGAGCTGCTGCTGTGCTTTGACATCTGAGCTCTGTGGAAAACGATCTCAATACAATTCTGAAAAACGCGACTCCCCGAACGCCAGCCGAACAAGTCTCCACAGCCGAAGCGCTGTGTCTCTTTTCAGCTGGCGATAAACCTTTCCTCGATCCTTTGCGGACTTGTAAAACTGTTCATGATCAGAATAAAAAACGCTCACGCTAATACACAAGCACCCGTGTCTCGCCAAAGCTGACAAATAAACAGACGGACAAGCCGCACTGCACGTGTGAACAGGGGAATGAGCGAGCGAGCGGGGATAGGGCGCCTCCTGCGCTTAAAAGCTTACAGCACCTGGTATTCCCAGGCGGTCTCCCATCCAAGTACTAACCAGGCCCATCCCTGTTTAGCTTCCGAGATCAGACGAGATCAGGCGTGCTCAAGGGGGTGTGGCCGTAAGCGAGAGCAAGGCTCGCTGGCACCCTTCTTATAGAGAGGACAGCTCCGTCACCTCTTTTACGACGCTGCTTTTTTTCCCTTGCGTTTTTCTCTTCTTCCCACGTTCTCTCTCTTCACTGCCTTCGTCCCCGCTCTATTTCACTTCAGCCTTTCACTCTTGCTTCCTTCCAATGAGGACGGAGCTGCGGGAGAAAGGGCGCTATAGAGGATCGCTGTGGAGAGCTGCTGCTGTGCTTTGACATCTGAGCTCTGTGGAAAACGATCTCAATACAATTCTGAAAAACGCGACTCCCCGAACGCCAGCCGAACAAGTCTCCACAGCCGAAGCGCTGTGTCTCTTTTCAGCTGGCGATAAACCTTTCCTCGATCCTTTGCGGACTTGTAAAACTGTTCATGATCAGAATAAAAAACGCTCACGCTAATACACAAGCACCCGTGTCTCGCCAAAGCTGACAAATAAACAGACGGACAAGCCGCACTGCACGTGTGAACAGGGGAATGAGCGAGCGAGCGGGGATAGGGCGCCTCCTGCGCTTAAAAGCTTACAGCACCTGGTATTCCCAGGCGGTCTCCCATCCAAGTACTAACCAGGCCCATCCCTGTTTAGCTTCCGAGATCAGACGAGATCAGGCGTGCTCAAGGGGGTGTGGCCGTAAGCGAGAGCAAGGCTCGCTGGCACCCTTCTTATAGAGAGGACAGCTCCGTCACCTCTTTTACGACGCTGCTTTTTTTCCCTTGCGTTTTTCTCTTCTTCCCACGTTCTCTCTCTTCACTGCCTTCGTCCCCGCTCTATTTCACTTCAGCCTTTCACTCTTGCTTCCTTCCAATGAGGACGGAGCTGCGGGAGAAAGGGCGCTATAGAGGATCGCTGTGGAGAGCTGCTGCTGTGCTTTGACATCTGAGCTCTGTGGAAAACGATCTCAATACAATTCTGAAAAACGCGACTCCCCGAACGCCAGCCGAACAAGTCTCCACAGCCGAAGCGCTGTGTCTCTTTTCAGCTGGCGATAAACCTTTCCTCGATCCTTTGCGGACTTGTAAAACTGTTCATGATCAGAATAAAAAACGCTCACGCTAATACACAAGCACCCGTGTCTCGCCAAAGCTGACAAATAAACAGACGGACAAGCCGCACTGCACGTGTGAACAGGGGAATGAGCGAGCGAGCGGGGATAGGGCGCCTCCTGCGCTTAAAAGCTTACAGCACCTGGTATTCCCAGGCGGTCTCCCATCCAAGTACTAACCAGGCCCATCCCTGTTTAGCTTCCGAGATCAGACGAGATCAGGCGTGCTCAAGGGGGTGTGGCCGTAAGCGAGAGCAAGGCTCGCTGGCACCCTTCTTATAGAGAGGACAGCTCCGTCACCTCTTTTACGACGCTGCTTTTTTCTTGCTTCCTTCCAATGAGGACGGAGCTGCGGGAGAAAGGGCGCTATAGAGGATCGCTGTGGAGAGCTGCTGCTGTGCTTTGACATCTGAGCTCTGTGGAAAACGATCTCAATACAATTCTGAAAAACGCGACTCCCCGAACGCCAGCCGAACAAGTCTCCACAGCCGAAGCGCTGTGTCTCTTTTCAGCTGGCGATAAACCTTTCCTCGATCCTTTGCGGACTTGTAAAACTGTTCATGATCAGAATAAAAAACGCTCACGCTAATACACAAGCACCCGTGTCTCGCCAAAGCTGACAAATAAACAGACGGACAAGCCGCACTGCACGTGTGAACAGGGGAATGAGCGAGCGAGCGGGGATAGGGCGCCTCCTGCGCTTAAAAGCTTACAGCACCTGGTATTCCCAGGCGGTCTCCCATCCAAGTACTAACCAGGCCCATCCCTGTTTAGCTTCCGAGATCAGACGAGATCAGGCGTGCTCAAGGGGGTGTGGCCGTAAGCGAGAGCAAGGCTCGCTGGCACCCTTCTTATAGAGAGGACAGCTCCGTCACCTCTTTTACGACGCTGCTTTTTTCTTGCTTCCTTCCAATGAGGACGGAGCTGCGGGAGAAAGGGCGCTATAGAGGATCGCTGTGGAGAGCTGCTGCTGTGCTTTGACATCTGAGCTCTGTGGAAAACGATCTCAATACAATTCTGAAAAACGCGACTCCCCGAACGCCAGCCGAACAAGTCTCCACAGCCGAAGCGCTGTGTCTCTTTTCAGCTGGCGATAAACCTTTCCTCGATCCTTTGCGGACTTGTAAAACTGTTCATGATCAGAATAAAAAACGCTCACGCTAATACACAAGCACCCGTGTCTCGCCAAAGCTGACAAATAAACAGACGGACAAGCCGCACTGCACGTGTGAACAGGGGAATGAGCGAGCGAGCGGGGATAGGGCGCCTCCTGCGCTTAAAAGCTTACAGCACCTGGTATTCCCAGGCGGTCTCCCATCCAAGTACTAACCAGGCCCATCCCTGTTTAGCTTCCGAGATCAGACGAGATCAGGCGTGCTCAAGGGGGTGTGGCCGTAAGCGAGAGCAAGGCTCGCTGGCACCCTTCTTATAGAGAGGACAGCTCCGTCACCTCTTTTACGACGCTGCTTTTTTCTTGCTTCCTTCCAATGAGGACGGAGCTGCGGGAGAAAGGGCGCTATAGAGGATCGCTGTGGAGAGCTGCTGCTGTGCTTTGACATCTGAGCTCTGTGGAAAACGATCTCAATACAATTCTGAAAAACGCGACTCCCCGAACGCCAGCCGAACAAGTCTCCACAGCCGAAGCGCTGTGTCTCTTTTCAGCTGGCGATAAACCTTTCCTCGATCCTTTGCGGACTTGTAAAACTGTTCATGATCAGAATAAAAAACGCTCACGCTAATACACAAGCACCCGTGTCTCGCCAAAGCTGACAAATAAACAGACGGACAAGCCGCACTGCACGTGTGAACAGGGGAATGAGCGAGCGAGCGGGGATAGGGCGCCTCCTGCGCTTAAAAGCTTACAGCACCTGGTATTCCCAGGCGGTCTCCCATCCAAGTACTAACCAGGCCCATCCCTGTTTAGCTTCCGAGATCAGACGAGATCAGGCGTGCTCAAGGGGGTGTGGCCGTAAGCGAGAGCAAGGCTCGCTGGCACCCTTCTTATAGAGAGGACAGCTCCGTCACCTCTTTTACGACGCTGCTTTTTTTCCCTTGCGTTTTTCTCTTCTTCCCACGTTCTCTCTCTTCACTGCCTTCGTCCCCGCTCTATTTCACTTCAGCCTTTCACTCTTGCTTCCTTCCAATGAGGACGGAGCTGCGGGAGAAAGGGCGCTATAGAGGATCGCTGTGGAGAGCTGCTGCTGTGCTTTGACATCTGAGCTCTGTGGAAAACGATCTCAATACAATTCTGAAAAACGCGACTCCCCGAACGCCAGCCGAACAAGTCTCCACAGCCGAAGCGCTGTGTCTCTTTTCAGCTGGCGATAAACCTTTCCTCGATCCTTTGCGGACTTGTAAAACTGTTCATGATCAGAATAAAAAACGCTCACGCTAATACACAAGCACCCGTGTCTCGCCAAAGCTGACAAATAAACAGACGGACAAGCCGCACTGCACGTGTGAACAGGGGAATGAGCGAGCGAGCGGGGATAGGGCGCCTCCTGCGCTTAAAAGCTTACAGCACCTGGTATTCCCAGGCGGTCTCCCATCCAAGTACTAACCAGGCCCATCCCTGTTTAGCTTCCGAGATCAGACGAGATCAGGCGTGCTCAAGGGGGTGTGGCCGCAAGCGAGAGCCAGGCTCGCTGGCACCCTTCTTATAGAGAGGACAGCTCCGTCACCTCTTTTACGACGCTGCTTTTTTTCCCTTGCGTTTTTCTCTTCTTCCCACGTTCTCTCTCTTCACTGCCTTCGTCCCCGCTCTATTTCACTTCAGCCTTTCACTCTTGCTTCCTTCCAATGAGGACGGAGCTGCGGGAGAAAGGGCGCTATAGAGGATCGCTGTGGAGAGCTGCTGCTGTGCTTTGACATCTGAGCTCTGTGGAAAACGATCTCAATACAATTCTGAAAAACGCGACTCCCCGAACGCCAGCCGAACAAGTCTCCACAGCCGAAGCGCTGTGTCTCTTTTCAGCTGGCGATAAACCTTTCCTCGATCCTTTGCGGACTTGTAAAACTGTTCATGATCAGAATAAAAAACGCTCACGCTAATACACAAGCACCCGTGTCTCGCCAAAGCTGACAAATAAACAGACGGACAAGCCGCACTGCACGTGTGAACAGGGGAATGAGCGAGCGAGCGGGGATAGGGCGCCTCCTGCGCTTAAAAGCTTACAGCACCTGGTATTCCCAGGCGGTCTCCCATCCAAGTACTAACCAGGCCCATCCCTGTTTAGCTTCCGAGATCAGACGAGATCAGGCGTGCTCAAGGGGGTGTGGCCGTAAGCGAGAGCAAGGCTCGCTGGCACCCTTCTTATAGAGAGGACAGCTCCGTCACCTCTTTTACGACGCTGCTTTTTTTCCCTTGCGTTTTTCTCTTCTTCCCACGTTCTCTCTCTTCACTGCCTTCGTCCCCGCTCTATTTCACTTCAGCCTTTCACTCTTGCTTCCTTCCAATGAGGACGGAGCTGCGGGAGAAAGGGCGCTATAGAGGATCGCTGTGGAGAGCTGCTGCTGTGCTTTGACATCTGAGCTCTGTGGAAAACGATCTCAATACAATTCTGAAAAACGCGACTCCCCGAACGCCAGCCGAACAAGTCTCCACAGCCGAAGCGCTGTGTCTCTTTTCAGCTGGCGATAAACCTTTCCTCGATCCTTTGCGGACTTGTAAAACTGTTCATGATCAGAATAAAAAACGCTCACGCTAATACACAAGCACCCGTGTCTCGCCAAAGCTGACAAATAAACAGACGGACAAGCCGCACTGCACGTGTGAACAGGGGAATGAGCGAGCGAGCGGGGATAGGGCGCCTCCTGCGCTTAAAAGCTTACAGCACCTGGTATTCCCAGGCGGTCTCCCATCCAAGTACTAACCAGGCCCATCCCTGTTTAGCTTCCGAGATCAGACGAGATCAGGCGTGCTCAAGGGGGTGTGGCCGTAAGCGAGAGCAAGGCTCGCTGGCACCCTTCTTATAGAGAGGACAGCTCCGTCACCTCTTTTACGACGCTGCTTTTTTTCCCTTGCGTTTTTCTCTTCTTCCCACGTTCTCTCTCTTCACTGCCTTCGTCCCCGCTCTATTTCACTTCAGCCTTTCACTCTTGCTTCCTTCCAATGAGGACGGAGCTGCGGGAGAAAGGGCGCTATAGAGGATCGCTGTGGAGAGCTGCTGCTGTGCTTTGACATCTGAGCTCTGTGGAAAACGATCTCAATACAATTCTGAAAAACGCGACTCCCCGAACGCCAGCCGAACAAGTCTCCACAGCCGAAGCGCTGTGTCTCTTTTCAGCTGGCGATAAACCTTTCCTCGATCCTTTGCGGACTTGTAAAACTGTTCATGATCAGAATAAAAAACGCTCACGCTAATACACAAGCACCCGTGTCTCGCCAAAGCTGACAAATAAACAGACGGACAAGCCGCACTGCACGTGTGAACAGGGGAATGAGCGAGCGAGCGGGGATAGGGCGCCTCCTGCGCTTAAAAGCTTACAGCACCTGGTATTCCCAGGCGGTCTCCCATCCAAGTACTAACCAGGCCCATCCCTGTTTAGCTTCCGAGATCAGACGAGATCAGGCGTGCTCAAGGGGGTGTGGCCGCAAGCGAGAGCCAGGCTCGCTGGCACCCTTCTTATAGAGAGGACAGCTCCGTCACCTCTTTTACGACGCTGCTTTTTTCTTGCTTCCTTCCAATGAGGACGGAGCTGCGGGAGAAAGGGCGCTATAGAGGATCGCTGTGGAGAGCTGCTGCTGTGCTTTGACATCTGAGCTCTGTGGAAAACGATCTCAATACAATTCTGAAAAACGCGACTCCCCGAACGCCAGCCGAACAAGTCTCCACAGCCGAAGCGCTGTGTCTCTTTTCAGCTGGCGATAAACCTTTCCTCGATCCTTTGCGGACTTGTAAAACTGTTCATGATCAGAATAAAAAACGCTCACGCTAATACACAAGCACCCGTGTCTCGCCAAAGCTGACAAATAAACAGACGGACAAGCCGCACTGCACGTGTGAACAGGGGAATGAGCGAGCGAGCGGGGATAGGGCGCCTCCTGCGCTTAAAAGCTTACAGCACCTGGTATTCCCAGGCGGTCTCCCATCCAAGTACTAACCAGGCCCATCCCTGTTTAGCTTCCGAGATCAGACGAGATCAGGCGTGCTCAAGGGGGTGTGGCCGTAAGCGAGAGCAAGGCTCGCTGGCACCCTTCTTATAGAGAGGACAGCTCCGTCACCTCTTTTACGACGCTGCTTTTTTTCCCTTGCGTTTTTCTCTTCTTCCCACGTTCTCTCTCTTCACTGCCTTCGTCCCCGCTCTATTTCACTTCAGCCTTTCACTCTTGCTTCCTTCCAATGAGGACGGAGCTGCGGGAGAAAGGGCGCTATAGAGGATCGCTGTGGAGAGCTGCTGCTGTGCTTTGACATCTGAGCTCTGTGGAAAACGATCTCAATACAATTCTGAAAAACGCGACTCCCCGAACGCCAGCCGAACAAGTCTCCACAGCCGAAGCGCTGTGTCTCTTTTCAGCTGGCGATAAACCTTTCCTCGATCCTTTGCGGACTTGTAAAACTGTTCATGATCAGAATAAAAAACGCTCACGCTAATACACAAGCACCCGTGTCTCGCCAAAGCTGACAAATAAACAGACGGACAAGCCGCACTGCACGTGTGAACAGGGGAATGAGCGAGCGAGCGGGGATAGGGCGCCTCCTGCGCTTAAAAGCTTACAGCACCTGGTATTCCCAGGCGGTCTCCCATCCAAGTACTAACCAGGCCCATCCCTGTTTAGCTTCCGAGATCAGACGAGATCAGGCGTGCTCAAGGGGGTGTGGCCGTAAGCGAGAGCAAGGCTCGCTGGCACCCTTCTTATAGAGAGGACAGCTCCGTCACCTCTTTTACGACGCTGCTTTTTTCTTGCTTCCTTCCAATGAGGACGGAGCTGCGGGAGAAAGGGCGCTATAGAGGATCGCTGTGGAGAGCTGCTGCTGTGCTTTGACATCTGAGCTCTGTGGAAAACGATCTCAATACAATTCTGAAAAACGCGACTCCCCGAACGCCAGCCGAACAAGTCTCCACAGCCGAAGCGCTGTGTCTCTTTTCAGCTGGCGATAAACCTTTCCTCGATCCTTTGCGGACTTGTAAAACTGTTCATGATCAGAATAAAAAACGCTCACGCTAATACACAAGCACCCGTGTCTCGCCAAAGCTGACAAATAAACAGACGGACAAGCCGCACTGCACGTGTGAACAGGGGAATGAGCGAGCGAGCGGGGATAGGGCGCCTCCTGCGCTTAAAAGCTTACAGCACCTGGTATTCCCAGGCGGTCTCCCATCCAAGTACTAACCAGGCCCATCCCTGTTTAGCTTCCGAGATCAGACGAGATCAGGCGTGCTCAAGGGGGTGTGGCCGTAAGCGAGAGCAAGGCTCGCTGGCACCCTTCTTATAGAGAGGACAGCTCCGTCACCTCTTTTACGACGCTGCTTTTTTCTTGCTTCCTTCCAATGAGGACGGAGCTGCGGGAGAAAGGGCGCTATAGAGGATCGCTGTGGAGAGCTGCTGCTGTGCTTTGACATCTGAGCTCTGTGGAAAACGATCTCAATACAATTCTGAAAAACGCGACTCCCCGAACGCCAGCCGAACAAGTCTCCACAGCCGAAGCGCTGTGTCTCTTTTCAGCTGGCGATAAACCTTTCCTCGATCCTTTGCGGACTTGTAAAACTGTTCATGATCAGAATAAAAAACGCTCACGCTAATACACAAGCACCCGTGTCTCGCCAAAGCTGACAAATAAACAGACGGACAAGCCGCACTGCACGTGTGAACAGGGGAATGAGCGAGCGAGCGGGGATAGGGCGCCTCCTGCGCTTAAAAGCTTACAGCACCTGGTATTCCCAGGCGGTCTCCCATCCAAGTACTAACCAGGCCCATCCCTGTTTAGCTTCCGAGATCAGACGAGATCAGGCGTGCTCAAGGGGGTGTGGCCGTAAGCGAGAGCAAGGCTCGCTGGCACCCTTCTTATAGAGAGGACAGCTCCGTCACCTCTTTTACGACGCTGCTTTTTTCTTGCTTCCTTCCAATGAGGACGGAGCTGCGGGAGAAAGGGCGCTATAGAGGATCGCTGTGGAGAGCTGCTGCTGTGCTTTGACATCTGAGCTCTGTGGAAAACGATCTCAATACAATTCTGAAAAACGCGACTCCCCGAACGCCAGCCGAACAAGTCTCCACAGCCGAAGCGCTGTGTCTCTTTTCAGCTGGCGATAAACCTTTCCTCGATCCTTTGCGGACTTGTAAAACTGTTCATGATCAGAATAAAAAACGCTCACGCTAATACACAAGCACCCGTGTCTCGCCAAAGCTGACAAATAAACAGACGGACAAGCCGCACTGCACGTGTGAACAGGGGAATGAGCGAGCGAGCGGGGATAGGGCGCCTCCTGCGCTTAAAAGCTTACAGCACCTGGTATTCCCAGGCGGTCTCCCATCCAAGTACTAACCAGGCCCATCCCTGTTTAGCTTCCGAGATCAGACGAGATCAGACGAGATCAGGCGTGCTCAAGGGGGTGTGGCCGTAAGCGAGAGCAAGGCTCGCTGGCACCCTTCTTATAGAGAGGACAGCTCCGTCACCTCTTTTACGACGCTGCTTTTTTCTTGCTTCCTTCCAATGAGGACGGAGCTGCGGGAGAAAGGGCGCTATAGAGGATCGCTGTGGAGAGCTGCTGCTGTGCTTTGACATCTGAGCTCTGTGGAAAACGATCTCAATACAATTCTGAAAAACGCGACTCCCCGAACGCCAGCCGAACAAGTCTCCACAGCCGAAGCGCTGTGTCTCTTTTCAGCTGGCGATAAACCTTTCCTCGATCCTTTGCGGACTTGTAAAACTGTTCATGATCAGAATAAAAAACGCTCACGCTAATACACAAGCACCCGTGTCTCGCCAAAGCTGACAAATAAACAGACGGACAAGCCGCACTGCACGTGTGAACAGGGGAATGAGCGAGCGAGCGGGGATAGGGCGCCTCCTGCGCTTAAAAGCTTACAGCACCTGGTATTCCCAGGCGGTCTCCCATCCAAGTACTAACCAGGCCCATCCCTGTTTAGCTTCCGAGATCAGACGAGATCAGGCGTGCTCAAGGGGGTGTGGCCGTAAGCGAGAGCAAGGCTCGCTGGCACCCTTCTTATAGAGAGGACAGCTCCGTCACCTCTTTTACGACGCTGCTTTTTTTCCCTTGCGTTTTTCTCTTCTTCCCACGTTCTCTCTCTTCACTGCCTTCGTCCCCGCTCTATTTCACTTCAGCCTTTCACTCTTGCTTCCTTCCAATGAGGACGGAGCTGCGGGAGAAAGGGCGCTATAGAGGATCGCTGTGGAGAGCTGCTGCTGTGCTTTGACATCTGAGCTCTGTGGAAAACGATCTCAATACAATTCTGAAAAACGCGACTCCCCGAACGCCAGCCGAACAAGTCTCCACAGCCGAAGCGCTGTGTCTCTTTTCAGCTGGCGATAAACCTTTCCTCGATCCTTTGCGGACTTGTAAAACTGTTCATGATCAGAATAAAAAACGCTCACGCTAATACACAAGCACCCGTGTCTCGCCAAAGCTGACAAATAAACAGACGGACAAGCCGCACTGCACGTGTGAACAGGGGAATGAGCGAGCGAGCGGGGATAGGGCGCCTCCTGCGCTTAAAAGCTTACAGCACCTGGTATTCCCAGGCGGTCTCCCATCCAAGTACTAACCAGGCCCATCCCTGTTTAGCTTCCGAGATCAGACGAGATCAGGCGTGCTCAAGGGGGTGTGGCCGTAAGCGAGAGCAAGGCTCGCTGGCACCCTTCTTATAGAGAGGACAGCTCCGTCACCTCTTTTACGACGCTGCTTTTTTTCCCTTGCGTTTTTCTCTTCTTCCCACGTTCTCTCTCTTCACTGCCTTCGTCCCCGCTCTATTTCACTTCAGCCTTTCACTCTTGCTTCCTTCCAATGAGGACGGAGCTGCGGGAGAAAGGGCGCTATAGAGGATCGCTGTGGAGAGCTGCTGCTGTGCTTTGACATCTGAGCTCTGTGGAAAACGATCTCAATACAATTCTGAAAAACGCGACTCCCCGAACGCCAGCCGAACAAGTCTCCACAGCCGAAGCGCTGTGTCTCTTTTCAGCTGGCGATAAACCTTTCCTCGATCCTTTGCGGACTTGTAAAACTGTTCATGATCAGAATAAAAAACGCTCACGCTAATACACAAGCACCCGTGTCTCGCCAAAGCTGACAAATAAACAGACGGACAAGCCGCACTGCACGTGTGAACAGGGGAATGAGCGAGCGAGCGGGGATAGGGCGCCTCCTGCGCTTAAAAGCTTACAGCACCTGGTATTCCCAGGCGGTCTCCCATCCAAGTACTAACCAGGCCCATCCCTGTTTAGCTTCCGAGATCAGACGAGATCAGGCGTGCTCAAGGGGGTGTGGCCGTAAGCGAGAGCAAGGCTCGCTGGCACCCTTCTTATAGAGAGGACAGCTCCGTCACCTCTTTTACGACGCTGCTTTTTTCTTGCTTCCTTCCAATGAGGACGGAGCTGCGGGAGAAAGGGCGCTATAGAGGATCGCTGTGGAGAGCTGCTGCTGTGCTTTGACATCTGAGCTCTGTGGAAAACGATCTCAATACAATTCTGAAAAACGCGACTCCCCGAACGCCAGCCGAACAAGTCTCCACAGCCGAAGCGCTGTGTCTCTTTTCAGCTGGCGATAAACCTTTCCTCGATCCTTTGCGGACTTGTAAAACTGTTCATGATCAGAATAAAAAACGCTCACGCTAATACACAAGCACCCGTGTCTCGCCAAAGCTGACAAATAAACAGACGGACAAGCCGCACTGCACGTGTGAACAGGGGAATGAGCGAGCGAGCGGGGATAGGGCGCCTCCTGCGCTTAAAAGCTTACAGCACCTGGTATTCCCAGGCGGTCTCCCATCCAAGTACTAACCAGGCCCATCCCTGTTTAGCTTCCGAGATCAGACGAGATCAGGCGTGCTCAAGGGGGTGTGGCCGTAAGCGAGAGCAAGGCTCGCTGGCACCCTTCTTATAGAGAGGACAGCTCCGTCACCTCTTTTACGACGCTGCTTTTTTTCCCTTGCGTTTTTCTCTTCTTCCCACGTTCTCTCTCTTCACTGCCTTCGTCCCCGCTCTATTTCACTTCAGCCTTTCACTCTTGCTTCCTTCCAATGAGGACGGAGCTGCGGGAGAAAGGGCGCTATAGAGGATCGCTGTGGAGAGCTGCTGCTGTGCTTTGACATCTGAGCTCTGTGGAAAACGATCTCAATACAATTCTGAAAAACGCGACTCCCCGAACGCCAGCCGAACAAGTCTCCACAGCCGAAGCGCTGTGTCTCTTTTCAGCTGGCGATAAACCTTTCCTCGATCCTTTGCGGACTTGTAAAACTGTTCATGATCAGAATAAAAAACGCTCACGCTAATACACAAGCACCCGTGTCTCGCCAAAGCTGACAAATAAACAGACGGACAAGCCGCACTGCACGTGTGAACAGGGGAATGAGCGAGCGAGCGGGGATAGGGCGCCTCCTGCGCTTAAAAGCTTACAGCACCTGGTATTCCCAGGCGGTCTCCCATCCAAGTACTAACCAGGCCCATCCCTGTTTAGCTTCCGAGATCAGACGAGATCAGGCGTGCTCAAGGGGGTGTGGCCGTAAGCGAGAGCAAGGCTCGCTGGCACCCTTCTTATAGAGAGGACAGCTCCGTCACCTCTTTTACGACGCTGCTTTTTTTCCCTTGCGTTTTTCTCTTCTTCCCACGTTCTCTCTCTTCACTGCCTTCGTCCCCGCTCTATTTCACTTCAGCCTTTCACTCTTGCTTCCTTCCAATGAGGACGGAGCTGCGGGAGAAAGGGCGCTATAGAGGATCGCTGTGGAGAGCTGCTGCTGTGCTTTGACATCTGAGCTCTGTGGAAAACGATCTCAATACAATTCTGAAAAACGCGACTCCCCGAACGCCAGCCGAACAAGTCTCCACAGCCGAAGCGCTGTGTCTCTTTTCAGCTGGCGATAAACCTTTCCTCGATCCTTTGCGGACTTGTAAAACTGTTCATGATCAGAATAAAAAACGCTCACGCTAATACACAAGCACCCGTGTCTCGCCAAAGCTGACAAATAAACAGACGGACAAGCCGCACTGCACGTGTGAACAGGGGAATGAGCGAGCGAGCGGGGATAGGGCGCCTCCTGCGCTTAAAAGCTTACAGCACCTGGTATTCCCAGGCGGTCTCCCATCCAAGTACTAACCAGGCCCATCCCTGTTTAGCTTCCGAGATCAGACGAGATCAGGCGTGCTCAAGGGGGTGTGGCCGTAAGCGAGAGCAAGGCTCGCTGGCACCCTTCTTATAGAGAGGACAGCTCCGTCACCTCTTTTACGACGCTGCTTTTTTCTTGCTTCCTTCCAATGAGGACGGAGCTGCGGGAGAAAGGGCGCTATAGAGGATCGCTGTGGAGAGCTGCTGCTGTGCTTTGACATCTGAGCTCTGTGGAAAACGATCTCAATACAATTCTGAAAAACGCGACTCCCCGAACGCCAGCCGAACAAGTCTCCACAGCCGAAGCGCTGTGTCTCTTTTCAGCTGGCGATAAACCTTTCCTCGATCCTTTGCGGACTTGTAAAACTGTTCATGATCAGAATAAAAAACGCTCACGCTAATACACAAGCACCCGTGTCTCGCCAAAGCTGACAAATAAACAGACGGACAAGCCGCACTGCACGTGTGAACAGGGGAATGAGCGAGCGAGCGGGGATAGGGCGCCTCCTGCGCTTAAAAGCTTACAGCACCTGGTATTCCCAGGCGGTCTCCCATCCAAGTACTAACCAGGCCCATCCCTGTTTAGCTTCCGAGATCAGACGAGATCAGGCGTGCTCAAGGGGGTGTGGCCGTAAGCGAGAGCAAGGCTCGCTGGCACCCTTCTTATAGAGAGGACAGCTCCGTCACCTCTTTTACGACGCTGCTTTTTTCTTGCTTCCTTCCAATGAGGACGGAGCTGCGGGAGAAAGGGCGCTATAGAGGATCGCTGTGGAGAGCTGCTGCTGTGCTTTGACATCTGAGCTCTGTGGAAAACGATCTCAATACAATTCTGAAAAACGCGACTCCCCGAACGCCAGCCGAACAAGTCTCCACAGCCGAAGCGCTGTGTCTCTTTTCAGCTGGCGATAAACCTTTCCTCGATCCTTTGCGGACTTGTAAAACTGTTCATGATCAGAATAAAAAACGCTCACGCTAATACACAAGCACCCGTGTCTCGCCAAAGCTGACAAATAAACAGACGGACAAGCCGCACTGCACGTGTGAACAGGGGAATGAGCGAGCGAGCGGGGATAGGGCGCCTCCTGCGCTTAAAAGCTTACAGCACCTGGTATTCCCAGGCGGTCTCCCATCCAAGTACTAACCAGGCCCATCCCTGTTTAGCTTCCGAGATCAGACGAGATCAGGCGTGCTCAAGGGGGTGTGGCCGTAAGCGAGAGCAAGGCTCGCTGGCACCCTTCTTATAGAGAGGACAGCTCCGTCACCTCTTTTACGACGCTGCTTTTTTCTTGCTTCCTTCCAATGAGGACGGAGCTGCGGGAGAAAGGGCGCTATAGAGGATCGCTGTGGAGAGCTGCTGCTGTGCTTTGACATCTGAGCTCTGTGGAAAACGATCTCAATACAATTCTGAAAAACGCGACTCCCCGAACGCCAGCCGAACAAGTCTCCACAGCCGAAGCGCTGTGTCTCTTTTCAGCTGGCGATAAACCTTTCCTCGATCCTTTGCGGACTTGTAAAACTGTTCATGATCAGAATAAAAAACGCTCACGCTAATACACAAGCACCCGTGTCTCGCCAAAGCTGACAAATAAACAGACGGACAAGCCGCACTGCACGTGTGAACAGGGGAATGAGCGAGCGAGCGGGGATAGGGCGCCTCCTGCGCTTAAAAGCTTACAGCACCTGGTATTCCCAGGCGGTCTCCCATCCAAGTACTAACCAGGCCCATCCCTGTTTAGCTTCCGAGATCAGACGAGATCAGGCGTGCTCAAGGGGGTGTGGCCGTAAGCGAGAGCAAGGCTCGCTGGCACCCTTCTTATAGAGAGGACAGCTCCGTCACCTCTTTTACGACGCTGCTTTTTTCTTGCTTCCTTCCAATGAGGACGGAGCTGCGGGAGAAAGGGCGCTATAGAGGATCGCTGTGGAGAGCTGCTGCTGTGCTTTGACATCTGAGCTCTGTGGAAAACGATCTCAATACAATTCTGAAAAACGCGACTCCCCGAACGCCAGCCGAACAAGTCTCCACAGCCGAAGCGCTGTGTCTCTTTTCAGCTGGCGATAAACCTTTCCTCGATCCTTTGCGGACTTGTAAAACTGTTCATGATCAGAATAAAAAACGCTCACGCTAATACACAAGCACCCGTGTCTCGCCAAAGCTGACAAATAAACAGACGGACAAGCCGCACTGCACGTGTGAACAGGGGAATGAGCGAGCGAGCGGGGATAGGGCGCCTCCTGCGCTTAAAAGCTTACAGCACCTGGTATTCCCAGGCGGTCTCCCATCCAAGTACTAACCAGGCCCATCCCTGTTTAGCTTCCGAGATCAGACGAGATCAGGCGTGCTCAAGGGGGTGTGGCCGTAAGCGAGAGCAAGGCTCGCTGGCACCCTTCTTATAGAGAGGACAGCTCCGTCACCTCTTTTACGACGCTGCTTTTTTTCCCTTGCGTTTTTCTCTTCTTCCCACGTTCTCTCTCTTCACTGCCTTCGTCCCCGCTCTATTTCACTTCAGCCTTTCACTCTTGCTTCCTTCCAATGAGGACGGAGCTGCGGGAGAAAGGGCGCTATAGAGGATCGCTGTGGAGAGCTGCTGCTGTGCTTTGACATCTGAGCTCTGTGGAAAACGATCTCAATACAATTCTGAAAAACGCGACTCCCCGAACGCCAGCCGAACAAGTCTCCACAGCCGAAGCGCTGTGTCTCTTTTCAGCTGGCGATAAACCTTTCCTCGATCCTTTGCGGACTTGTAAAACTGTTCATGATCAGAATAAAAAACGCTCACGCTAATACACAAGCACCCGTGTCTCGCCAAAGCTGACAAATAAACAGACGGACAAGCCGCACTGCACGTGTGAACAGGGGAATGAGCGAGCGAGCGGGGATAGGGCGCCTCCTGCGCTTAAAAGCTTACAGCACCTGGTATTCCCAGGCGGTCTCCCATCCAAGTACTAACCAGGCCCATCCCTGTTTAGCTTCCGAGATCAGACGAGATCAGGCGTGCTCAAGGGGGTGTGGCCGTAAGCGAGAGCAAGGCTCGCTGGCACCCTTCTTATAGAGAGGACAGCTCCGTCACCTCTTTTACGACGCTGCTTTTTTCTTGCTTCCTTCCAATGAGGACGGAGCTGCGGGAGAAAGGGCGCTATAGAGGATCGCTGTGGAGAGCTGCTGCTGTGCTTTGACATCTGAGCTCTGTGGAAAACGATCTCAATACAATTCTGAAAAACGCGACTCCCCGAACGCCAGCCGAACAAGTCTCCACAGCCGAAGCGCTGTGTCTCTTTTCAGCTGGCGATAAACCTTTCCTCGATCCTTTGCGGACTTGTAAAACTGTTCATGATCAGAATAAAAAACGCTCACGCTAATACACAAGCACCCGTGTCTCGCCAAAGCTGACAAATAAACAGACGGACAAGCCGCACTGCACGTGTGAACAGGGGAATGAGCGAGCGAGCGGGGATAGGGCGCCTCCTGCGCTTAAAAGCTTACAGCACCTGGTATTCCCAGGCGGTCTCCCATCCAAGTACTAACCAGGCCCATCCCTGTTTAGCTTCCGAGATCAGACGAGATCAGGCGTGCTCAAGGGGGTGTGGCCGTAAGCGAGAGCAAGGCTCGCTGGCACCCTTCTTATAGAGAGGACAGCTCCGTCACCTCTTTTACGACGCTGCTTTTTTTCCCTTGCGTTTTTCTCTTCTTCCCACGTTCTCTCTCTTCACTGCCTTCGTCCCCGCTCTATTTCACTTCAGCCTTTCACTCTTGCTTCCTTCCAATGAGGACGGAGCTGCGGGAGAAAGGGCGCTATAGAGGATCGCTGTGGAGAGCTGCTGCTGTGCTTTGACATCTGAGCTCTGTGGAAAACGATCTCAATACAATTCTGAAAAACGCGACTCCCCGAACGCCAGCCGAACAAGTCTCCACAGCCGAAGCGCTGTGTCTCTTTTCAGCTGGCGATAAACCTTTCCTCGATCCTTTGCGGACTTGTAAAACTGTTCATGATCAGAATAAAAAACGCTCACGCTAATACACAAGCACCCGTGTCTCGCCAAAGCTGACAAATAAACAGACGGACAAGCCGCACTGCACGTGTGAACAGGGGAATGAGCGAGCGAGCGGGGATAGGGCGCCTCCTGCGCTTAAAAGCTTACAGCACCTGGTATTCCCAGGCGGTCTCCCATCCAAGTACTAACCAGGCCCATCCCTGTTTAGCTTCCGAGATCAGACGAGATCAGGCGTGCTCAAGGGGGTGTGGCCGTAAGCGAGAGCAAGGCTCGCTGGCACCCTTCTTATAGAGAGGACAGCTCCGTCACCTCTTTTACGACGCTGCTTTTTTCTTGCTTCCTTCCAATGAGGACGGAGCTGCGGGAGAAAGGGCGCTATAGAGGATCGCTGTGGAGAGCTGCTGCTGTGCTTTGACATCTGAGCTCTGTGGAAAACGATCTCAATACAATTCTGAAAAACGCGACTCCCCGAACGCCAGCCGAACAAGTCTCCACAGCCGAAGCGCTGTGTCTCTTTTCAGCTGGCGATAAACCTTTCCTCGATCCTTTGCGGACTTGTAAAACTGTTCATGATCAGAATAAAAAACGCTCACGCTAATACACAAGCACCCGTGTCTCGCCAAAGCTGACAAATAAACAGACGGACAAGCCGCACTGCACGTGTGAACAGGGGAATGAGCGAGCGAGCGGGGATAGGGCGCCTCCTGCGCTTAAAAGCTTACAGCACCTGGTATTCCCAGGCGGTCTCCCATCCAAGTACTAACCAGGCCCATCCCTGTTTAGCTTCCGAGATCAGACGAGATCAGGCGTGCTCAAGGGGGTGTGGCCGTAAGCGAGAGCAAGGCTCGCTGGCACCCTTCTTATAGAGAGGACAGCTCCGTCACCTCTTTTACGACGCTGCTTTTTTTCCCTTGCGTTTTTCTCTTCTTCCCACGTTCTCTCTCTTCACTGCCTTCGTCCCCGCTCTATTTCACTTCAGCCTTTCACTCTTGCTTCCTTCCAATGAGGACGGAGCTGCGGGAGAAAGGGCGCTATAGAGGATCGCTGTGGAGAGCTGCTGCTGTGCTTTGACATCTGAGCTCTGTGGAAAACGATCTCAATACAATTCTGAAAAACGCGACTCCCCGAACGCCAGCCGAACAAGTCTCCACAGCCGAAGCGCTGTGTCTCTTTTCAGCTGGCGATAAACCTTTCCTCGATCCTTTGCGGACTTGTAAAACTGTTCATGATCAGAATAAAAAACGCTCACGCTAATACACAAGCACCCGTGTCTCGCCAAAGCTGACAAATAAACAGACGGACAAGCCGCACTGCACGTGTGAACAGGGGAATGAGCGAGCGAGCGGGGATAGGGCGCCTCCTGCGCTTAAAAGCTTACAGCACCTGGTATTCCCAGGCGGTCTCCCATCCAAGTACTAACCAGGCCCATCCCTGTTTAGCTTCCGAGATCAGACGAGATCAGGCGTGCTCAAGGGGGTGTGGCCGTAAGCGAGAGCAAGGCTCGCTGGCACCCTTCTTATAGAGAGGACAGCTCCGTCACCTCTTTTACGACGCTGCTTTTTTCTTGCTTCCTTCCAATGAGGACGGAGCTGCGGGAGAAAGGGCGCTATAGAGGATCGCTGTGGAGAGCTGCTGCTGTGCTTTGACATCTGAGCTCTGTGGAAAACGATCTCAATACAATTCTGAAAAACGCGACTCCCCGAACGCCAGCCGAACAAGTCTCCACAGCCGAAGCGCTGTGTCTCTTTTCAGCTGGCGATAAACCTTTCCTCGATCCTTTGCGGACTTGTAAAACTGTTCATGATCAGAATAAAAAACGCTCACGCTAATACACAAGCACCCGTGTCTCGCCAAAGCTGACAAATAAACAGACGGACAAGCCGCACTGCACGTGTGAACAGGGGAATGAGCGAGCGAGCGGGGATAGGGCGCCTCCTGCGCTTAAAAGCTTACAGCACCTGGTATTCCCAGGCGGTCTCCCATCCAAGTACTAACCAGGCCCATCCCTGTTTAGCTTCCGAGATCAGACGAGATCAGGCGTGCTCAAGGGGGTGTGGCCGTAAGCGAGAGCAAGGCTCGCTGGCACCCTTCTTATAGAGAGGACAGCTCCGTCACCTCTTTTACGACGCTGCTTTTTTTCCCTTGCGTTTTTCTCTTCTTCCCACGTTCTCTCTCTTCACTGCCTTCGTCCCCGCTCTATTTCACTTCAGCCTTTCACTCTTGCTTCCTTCCAATGAGGACGGAGCTGCGGGAGAAAGGGCGCTATAGAGGATCGCTGTGGAGAGCTGCTGCTGTGCTTTGACATCTGAGCTCTGTGGAAAACGATCTCAATACAATTCTGAAAAACGCGACTCCCCGAACGCCAGCCGAACAAGTCTCCACAGCCGAAGCGCTGTGTCTCTTTTCAGCTGGCGATAAACCTTTCCTCGATCCTTTGCGGACTTGTAAAACTGTTCATGATCAGAATAAAAAACGCTCACGCTAATACACAAGCACCCGTGTCTCGCCAAAGCTGACAAATAAACAGACGGACAAGCCGCACTGCACGTGTGAACAGGGGAATGAGCGAGCGAGCGGGGATAGGGCGCCTCCTGCGCTTAAAAGCTTACAGCACCTGGTATTCCCAGGCGGTCTCCCATCCAAGTACTAACCAGGCCCATCCCTGTTTAGCTTCCGAGATCAGACGAGATCAGGCGTGCTCAAGGGGGTGTGGCCGTAAGCGAGAGCAAGGCTCGCTGGCACCCTTCTTATAGAGAGGACAGCTCCGTCACCTCTTTTACGACGCTGCTTTTTTTCCCTTGCGTTTTTCTCTTCTTCCCACGTTCTCTCTCTTCACTGCCTTCGTCCCCGCTCTATTTCACTTCAGCCTTTCACTCTTGCTTCCTTCCAATGAGGACGGAGCTGCGGGAGAAAGGGCGCTATAGAGGATCGCTGTGGAGAGCTGCTGCTGTGCTTTGACATCTGAGCTCTGTGGAAAACGATCTCAATACAATTCTGAAAAACGCGACTCCCCGAACGCCAGCCGAACAAGTCTCCACAGCCGAAGCGCTGTGTCTCTTTTCAGCTGGCGATAAACCTTTCCTCGATCCTTTGCGGACTTGTAAAACTGTTCATGATCAGAATAAAAAACGCTCACGCTAATACACAAGCACCCGTGTCTCGCCAAAGCTGACAAATAAACAGACGGACAAGCCGCACTGCACGTGTGAACAGGGGAATGAGCGAGCGAGCGGGGATAGGGCGCCTCCTGCGCTTAAAAGCTTACAGCACCTGGTATTCCCAGGCGGTCTCCCATCCAAGTACTAACCAGGCCCATCCCTGTTTAGCTTCCGAGATCAGACGAGATCAGGCGTGCTCAAGGGGGTGTGGCCGCAAGCGAGAGCCAGGCTCGCTGGCACCCTTCTTATAGAGAGGACAGCTCCGTCACCTCTTTTACGACGCTGCTTTTTTTCCCTTGCGTTTTTCTCTTCTTCCCACGTTCTCTCTCTTCACTGCCTTCGTCCCCGCTCTATTTCACTTCAGCCTTTCACTCTTGCTTCCTTCCAATGAGGACGGAGCTGCGGGAGAAAGGGCGCTATAGAGGATCGCTGTGGAGAGCTGCTGCTGTGCTTTGACATCTGAGCTCTGTGGAAAACGATCTCAATACAATTCTGAAAAACGCGACTCCCCGAACGCCAGCCGAACAAGTCTCCACAGCCGAAGCGCTGTGTCTCTTTTCAGCTGGCGATAAACCTTTCCTCGATCCTTTGCGGACTTGTAAAACTGTTCATGATCAGAATAAAAAACGCTCACGCTAATACACAAGCACCCGTGTCTCGCCAAAGCTGACAAATAAACAGACGGACAAGCCGCACTGCACGTGTGAACAGGGGAATGAGCGAGCGAGCGGGGATAGGGCGCCTCCTGCGCTTAAAAGCTTACAGCACCTGGTATTCCCAGGCGGTCTCCCATCCAAGTACTAACCAGGCCCATCCCTGTTTAGCTTCCGAGATCAGACGAGATCAGGCGTGCTCAAGGGGGTGTGGCCGTAAGCGAGAGCAAGGCTCGCTGGCACCCTTCTTATAGAGAGGACAGCTCCGTCACCTCTTTTACGACGCTGCTTTTTTTCCCTTGCGTTTTTCTCTTCTTCCCACGTTCTCTCTCTTCACTGCCTTCGTCCCCGCTCTATTTCACTTCAGCCTTTCACTCTTGCTTCCTTCCAATGAGGACGGAGCTGCGGGAGAAAGGGCGCTATAGAGGATCGCTGTGGAGAGCTGCTGCTGTGCTTTGACATCTGAGCTCTGTGGAAAACGATCTCAATACAATTCTGAAAAACGCGACTCCCCGAACGCCAGCCGAACAAGTCTCCACAGCCGAAGCGCTGTGTCTCTTTTCAGCTGGCGATAAACCTTTCCTCGATCCTTTGCGGACTTGTAAAACTGTTCATGATCAGAATAAAAAACGCTCACGCTAATACACAAGCACCCGTGTCTCGCCAAAGCTGACAAATAAACAGACGGACAAGCCGCACTGCACGTGTGAACAGGGGAATGAGCGAGCGAGCGGGGATAGGGCGCCTCCTGCGCTTAAAAGCTTACAGCACCTGGTATTCCCAGGCGGTCTCCCATCCAAGTACTAACCAGGCCCATCCCTGTTTAGCTTCCGAGATCAGACGAGATCAGGCGTGCTCAAGGGGGTGTGGCCGTAAGCGAGAGCAAGGCTCGCTGGCACCCTTCTTATAGAGAGGACAGCTCCGTCACCTCTTTTACGACGCTGCTTTTTTCTTGCTTCCTTCCAATGAGGACGGAGCTGCGGGAGAAAGGGCGCTATAGAGGATCGCTGTGGAGAGCTGCTGCTGTGCTTTGACATCTGAGCTCTGTGGAAAACGATCTCAATACAATTCTGAAAAACGCGACTCCCCGAACGCCAGCCGAACAAGTCTCCACAGCCGAAGCGCTGTGTCTCTTTTCAGCTGGCGATAAACCTTTCCTCGATCCTTTGCGGACTTGTAAAACTGTTCATGATCAGAATAAAAAACGCTCACGCTAATACACAAGCACCCGTGTCTCGCCAAAGCTGACAAATAAACAGACGGACAAGCCGCACTGCACGTGTGAACAGGGGAATGAGCGAGCGAGCGGGGATAGGGCGCCTCCTGCGCTTAAAAGCTTACAGCACCTGGTATTCCCAGGCGGTCTCCCATCCAAGTACTAACCAGGCCCATCCCTGTTTAGCTTCCGAGATCAGACGAGATCAGGCGTGCTCAAGGGGGTGTGGCCGTAAGCGAGAGCAAGGCTCGCTGGCACCCTTCTTATAGAGAGGACAGCTCCGTCACCTCTTTTACGACGCTGCTTTTTTTCCCTTGCGTTTTTCTCTTCTTCCCACGTTCTCTCTCTTCACTGCCTTCGTCCCCGCTCTATTTCACTTCAGCCTTTCACTCTTGCTTCCTTCCAATGAGGACGGAGCTGCGGGAGAAAGGGCGCTATAGAGGATCGCTGTGGAGAGCTGCTGCTGTGCTTTGACATCTGAGCTCTGTGGAAAACGATCTCAATACAATTCTGAAAAACGCGACTCCCCGAACGCCAGCCGAACAAGTCTCCACAGCCGAAGCGCTGTGTCTCTTTTCAGCTGGCGATAAACCTTTCCTCGATCCTTTGCGGACTTGTAAAACTGTTCATGATCAGAATAAAAAACGCTCACGCTAATACACAAGCACCCGTGTCTCGCCAAAGCTGACAAATAAACAGACGGACAAGCCGCACTGCACGTGTGAACAGGGGAATGAGCGAGCGAGCGGGGATAGGGCGCCTCCTGCGCTTAAAAGCTTACAGCACCTGGTATTCCCAGGCGGTCTCCCATCCAAGTACTAACCAGGCCCATCCCTGTTTAGCTTCCGAGATCAGACGAGATCAGGCGTGCTCAAGGGGGTGTGGCCGTAAGCGAGAGCAAGGCTCGCTGGCACCCTTCTTATAGAGAGGACAGCTCCGTCACCTCTTTTACGACGCTGCTTTTTTCTTGCTTCCTTCCAATGAGGACGGAGCTGCGGGAGAAAGGGCGCTATAGAGGATCGCTGTGGAGAGCTGCTGCTGTGCTTTGACATCTGAGCTCTGTGGAAAACGATCTCAATACAATTCTGAAAAACGCGACTCCCCGAACGCCAGCCGAACAAGTCTCCACAGCCGAAGCGCTGTGTCTCTTTTCAGCTGGCGATAAACCTTTCCTCGATCCTTTGCGGACTTGTAAAACTGTTCATGATCAGAATAAAAAACGCTCACGCTAATACACAAGCACCCGTGTCTCGCCAAAGCTGACAAATAAACAGACGGACAAGCCGCACTGCACGTGTGAACAGGGGAATGAGCGAGCGAGCGGGGATAGGGCGCCTCCTGCGCTTAAAAGCTTACAGCACCTGGTATTCCCAGGCGGTCTCCCATCCAAGAACTAACCAGGCCCATCCCTGTTTAGCTTCCAAGATCAGACGAGATCAGGCGTGCTCAAGGGGGTGTGGCCGTAAGCGAGAGCAAGGCTCGCTGGCACCCTTCTTATAGAGAGGACAGCTCCGTCACCTCTTTTACGACGCTGCTTTTTTTCCCTTGCGTTTTTCTCTTCTTCCCACGTTCTCTCTCTTCACTGCCTTCGTCCCCGCTCTATTTCACTTCAGCCTTTCACTCTTGCTTCCTTCCAATGAGGACGGAGCTGCGGGAGAAAGGGCGCTATAGAGGATCGCTGTGGAGAGCTGCTGCTGTGCTTTGACATCTGAGCTCTGTGGAAAACGATCTCAATACAATTCTGAAAAACGCGACTCCCCGAACGCCAGCCGAACAAGTCTCCACAGCCGAAGCGCTGTGTCTCTTTTCAGCTGGCGATAAACCTTTCCTCGATCCTTTGCGGACTTGTAAAACTGTTCATGATCAGAATAAAAAACGCTCACGCTAATACACAAGCACCCGTGTCTCGCCAAAGCTGACAAATAAACAGACGGACAAGCCGCACTGCACGTGTGAACAGGGGAATGAGCGAGCGAGCGGGGATAGGGCGCCTCCTGCGCTTAAAAGCTTACAGCACCTGGTATTCCCAGGCGGTCTCCCATCCAAGTACTAACCAGGCCCATCCCTGTTTAGCTTCCGAGATCAGACGAGATCAGGCGTGCTCAAGGGGGTGTGGCCGTAAGCGAGAGCAAGGCTCGCTGGCACCCTTCTTATAGAGAGGACAGCTCCGTCACCTCTTTTACGACGCTGCTTTTTTTCCCTTGCGTTTTTCTCTTCTTCCCACGTTCTCTCTCTTCACTGCCTTCGTCCCCGCTCTATTTCACTTCAGCCTTTCACTCTTGCTTCCTTCCAATGAGGACGGAGCTGCGGGAGAAAGGGCGCTATAGAGGATCGCTGTGGAGAGCTGCTGCTGTGCTTTGACATCTGAGCTCTGTGGAAAACGATCTCAATACAATTCTGAAAAACGCGACTCCCCGAACGCCAGCCGAACAAGTCTCCACAGCCGAAGCGCTGTGTCTCTTTTCAGCTGGCGATAAACCTTTCCTCGATCCTTTGCGGACTTGTAAAACTGTTCATGATCAGAATAAAAAACGCTCACGCTAATACACAAGCACCCGTGTCTCGCCAAAGCTGACAAATAAACAGACGGACAAGCCGCACTGCACGTGTGAACAGGGGAATGAGCGAGCGAGCGGGGATAGGGCGCCTCCTGCGCTTAAAAGCTTACAGCACCTGGTATTCCCAGGCGGTCTCCCATCCAAGTACTAACCAGGCCCATCCCTGTTTAGCTTCCGAGATCAGACGAGATCAGGCGTGCTCAAGGGGGTGTGGCCGTAAGCGAGAGCAAGGCTCGCTGGCACCCTTCTTATAGAGAGGACAGCTCCGTCACCTCTTTTACGACGCTGCTTTTTTCTTGCTTCCTTCCAATGAGGACGGAGCTGCGGGAGAAAGGGCGCTATAGAGGATCGCTGTGGAGAGCTGCTGCTGTGCTTTGACATCTGAGCTCTGTGGAAAACGATCTCAATACAATTCTGAAAAACGCGACTCCCCGAACGCCAGCCGAACAAGTCTCCACAGCCGAAGCGCTGTGTCTCTTTTCAGCTGGCGATAAACCTTTCCTCGATCCTTTGCGGACTTGTAAAACTGTTCATGATCAGAATAAAAAACGCTCACGCTAATACACAAGCACCCGTGTCTCGCCAAAGCTGACAAATAAACAGACGGACAAGCCGCACTGCACGTGTGAACAGGGGAATGAGCGAGCGAGCGGGGATAGGGCGCCTCCTGCGCTTAAAAGCTTACAGCACCTGGTATTCCCAGGCGGTCTCCCATCCAAGTACTAACCAGGCCCATCCCTGTTTAGCTTCCGAGATCAGACGAGATCAGGCGTGCTCAAGGGGGTGTGGCCGTAAGCGAGAGCAAGGCTCGCTGGCACCCTTCTTATAGAGAGGACAGCTCCGTCACCTCTTTTACGACGCTGCTTTTTTTCCCTTGCGTTTTTCTCTTCTTCCCACGTTCTCTCTCTTCACTGCCTTCGTCCCCGCTCTATTTCACTTCAGCCTTTCACTCTTGCTTCCTTCCAATGAGGACGGAGCTGCGGGAGAAAGGGCGCTATAGAGGATCGCTGTGGAGAGCTGCTGCTGTGCTTTGACATCTGAGCTCTGTGGAAAACGATCTCAATACAATTCTGAAAAACGCGACTCCCCGAACGCCAGCCGAACAAGTCTCCACAGCCGAAGCGCTGTGTCTCTTTTCAGCTGGCGATAAACCTTTCCTCGATCCTTTGCGGACTTGTAAAACTGTTCATGATCAGAATAAAAAACGCTCACGCTAATACACAAGCACCCGTGTCTCGCCAAAGCTGACAAATAAACAGACGGACAAGCCGCACTGCACGTGTGAACAGGGGAATGAGCGAGCGAGCGGGGATAGGGCGCCTCCTGCGCTTAAAAGCTTACAGCACCTGGTATTCCCAGGCGGTCTCCCATCCAAGTACTAACCAGGCCCATCCCTGTTTAGCTTCCGAGATCAGACGAGATCAGGCGTGCTCAAGGGGGTGTGGCCGTAAGCGAGAGCAAGGCTCGCTGGCACCCTTCTTATAGAGAGGACAGCTCCGTCACCTCTTTTACGACGCTGCTTTTTTTCCCTTGCGTTTTTCTCTTCTTCCCACGTTCTCTCTCTTCACTGCCTTCGTCCCCGCTCTATTTCACTTCAGCCTTTCACTCTTGCTTCCTTCCAATGAGGACGGAGCTGCGGGAGAAAGGGCGCTATAGAGGATCGCTGTGGAGAGCTGCTGCTGTGCTTTGACATCTGAGCTCTGTGGAAAACGATCTCAATACAATTCTGAAAAACGCGACTCCCCGAACGCCAGCCGAACAAGTCTCCACAGCCGAAGCGCTGTGTCTCTTTTCAGCTGGCGATAAACCTTTCCTCGATCCTTTGCGGACTTGTAAAACTGTTCATGATCAGAATAAAAAACGCTCACGCTAATACACAAGCACCCGTGTCTCGCCAAAGCTGACAAATAAACAGACGGACAAGCCGCACTGCACGTGTGAACAGGGGAATGAGCGAGCGAGCGGGGATAGGGCGCCTCCTGCGCTTAAAAGCTTACAGCACCTGGTATTCCCAGGCGGTCTCCCATCCAAGTACTAACCAGGCCCATCCCTGTTTAGCTTCCGAGATCAGACGAGATCAGGCGTGCTCAAGGGGGTGTGGCCGTAAGCGAGAGCAAGGCTCGCTGGCACCCTTCTTATAGAGAGGACAGCTCCGTCACCTCTTTTACGACGCTGCTTTTTTCTTGCTTCCTTCCAATGAGGACGGAGCTGCGGGAGAAAGGGCGCTATAGAGGATCGCTGTGGAGAGCTGCTGCTGTGCTTTGACATCTGAGCTCTGTGGAAAACGATCTCAATACAATTCTGAAAAACGCGACTCCCCGAACGCCAGCCGAACAAGTCTCCACAGCCGAAGCGCTGTGTCTCTTTTCAGCTGGCGATAAACCTTTCCTCGATCCTTTGCGGACTTGTAAAACTGTTCATGATCAGAATAAAAAACGCTCACGCTAATACACAAGCACCCGTGTCTCGCCAAAGCTGACAAATAAACAGACGGACAAGCCGCACTGCACGTGTGAACAGGGGAATGAGCGAGCGAGCGGGGATAGGGCGCCTCCTGCGCTTAAAAGCTTACAGCACCTGGTATTCCCAGGCGGTCTCCCATCCAAGTACTAACCAGGCCCATCCCTGTTTAGCTTCCGAGATCAGACGAGATCAGGCGTGCTCAAGGGGGTGTGGCCGTAAGCGAGAGCAAGGCTCGCTGGCACCCTTCTTATAGAGAGGACAGCTCCGTCACCTCTTTTACGACGCTGCTTTTTTTCCCTTGCGTTTTTCTCTTCTTCCCACGTTCTCTCTCTTCACTGCCTTCGTCCCCGCTCTATTTCACTTCAGCCTTTCACTCTTGCTTCCTTCCAATGAGGACGGAGCTGCGGGAGAAAGGGCGCTATAGAGGATCGCTGTGGAGAGCTGCTGCTGTGCTTTGACATCTGAGCTCTGTGGAAAACGATCTCAATACAATTCTGAAAAACGCGACTCCCCGAACGCCAGCCGAACAAGTCTCCACAGCCGAAGCGCTGTGTCTCTTTTCAGCTGGCGATAAACCTTTCCTCGATCCTTTGCGGACTTGTAAAACTGTTCATGATCAGAATAAAAAACGCTCACGCTAATACACAAGCACCCGTGTCTCGCCAAAGCTGACAAATAAACAGACGGACAAGCCGCACTGCACGTGTGAACAGGGGAATGAGCGAGCGAGCGGGGATAGGGCGCCTCCTGCGCTTAAAAGCTTACAGCACCTGGTATTCCCAGGCGGTCTCCCATCCAAGTACTAACCAGGCCCATCCCTGTTTAGCTTCCGAGATCAGACGAGATCAGGCGTGCTCAAGGGGGTGTGGCCGTAAGCGAGAGCAAGGCTCGCTGGCACCCTTCTTATAGAGAGGACAGCTCCGTCACCTCTTTTACGACGCTGCTTTTTTTCCCTTGCGTTTTTCTCTTCTTCCCACGTTCTCTCTCTTCACTGCCTTCGTCCCCGCTCTATTTCACTTCAGCCTTTCACTCTTGCTTCCTTCCAATGAGGACGGAGCTGCGGGAGAAAGGGCGCTATAGAGGATCGCTGTGGAGAGCTGCTGCTGTGCTTTGACATCTGAGCTCTGTGGAAAACGATCTCAATACAATTCTGAAAAACGCGACTCCCCGAACGCCAGCCGAACAAGTCTCCACAGCCGAAGCGCTGTGTCTCTTTTCAGCTGGCGATAAACCTTTCCTCGATCCTTTGCGGACTTGTAAAACTGTTCATGATCAGAATAAAAAACGCTCACGCTAATACACAAGCACCCGTGTCTCGCCAAAGCTGACAAATAAACAGACGGACAAGCCGCACTGCACGTGTGAACAGGGGAATGAGCGAGCGAGCGGGGATAGGGCGCCTCCTGCGCTTAAAAGCTTACAGCACCTGGTATTCCCAGGCGGTCTCCCATCCAAGTACTAACCAGGCCCATCCCTGTTTAGCTTCCGAGATCAGACGAGATCAGGCGTGCTCAAGGGGGTGTGGCCGTAAGCGAGAGCAAGGCTCGCTGGCACCCTTCTTATAGAGAGGACAGCTCCGTCACCTCTTTTACGACGCTGCTTTTTTCTTGCTTCCTTCCAATGAGGACGGAGCTGCGGGAGAAAGGGCGCTATAGAGGATCGCTGTGGAGAGCTGCTGCTGTGCTTTGACATCTGAGCTCTGTGGAAAACGATCTCAATACAATTCTGAAAAACGCGACTCCCCGAACGCCAGCCGAACAAGTCTCCACAGCCGAAGCGCTGTGTCTCTTTTCAGCTGGCGATAAACCTTTCCTCGATCCTTTGCGGACTTGTAAAACTGTTCATGATCAGAATAAAAAACGCTCACGCTAATACACAAGCACCCGTGTCTCGCCAAAGCTGACAAATAAACAGACGGACAAGCCGCACTGCACGTGTGAACAGGGGAATGAGCGAGCGAGCGGGGATAGGGCGCCTCCTGCGCTTAAAAGCTTACAGCACCTGGTATTCCCAGGCGGTCTCCCATCCAAGTACTAACCAGGCCCATCCCTGTTTAGCTTCCGAGATCAGACGAGATCAGGCGTGCTCAAGGGGGTGTGGCCGTAAGCGAGAGCAAGGCTCGCTGGCACCCTTCTTATAGAGAGGACAGCTCCGTCACCTCTTTTACGACGCTGCTTTTTTTCCCTTGCGTTTTTCTCTTCTTCCCACGTTCTCTCTCTTCACTGCCTTCGTCCCCGCTCTATTTCACTTCAGCCTTTCACTCTTGCTTCCTTCCAATGAGGACGGAGCTGCGGGAGAAAGGGCGCTATAGAGGATCGCTGTGGAGAGCTGCTGCTGTGCTTTGACATCTGAGCTCTGTGGAAAACGATCTCAATACAATTCTGAAAAACGCGACTCCCCGAACGCCAGCCGAACAAGTCTCCACAGCCGAAGCGCTGTGTCTCTTTTCAGCTGGCGATAAACCTTTCCTCGATCCTTTGCGGACTTGTAAAACTGTTCATGATCAGAATAAAAAACGCTCACGCTAATACACAAGCACCCGTGTCTCGCCAAAGCTGACAAATAAACAGACGGACAAGCCGCACTGCACGTGTGAACAGGGGAATGAGCGAGCGAGCGGGGATAGGGCGCCTCCTGCGCTTAAAAGCTTACAGCACCTGGTATTCCCAGGCGGTCTCCCATCCAAGTACTAACCAGGCCCATCCCTGTTTAGCTTCCGAGATCAGACGAGATCAGGCGTGCTCAAGGGGGTGTGGCCGTAAGCGAGAGCAAGGCTCGCTGGCACCCTTCTTATAGAGAGGACAGCTCCGTCACCTCTTTTACGACGCTGCTTTTTTCTTGCTTCCTTCCAATGAGGACGGAGCTGCGGGAGAAAGGGCGCTATAGAGGATCGCTGTGGAGAGCTGCTGCTGTGCTTTGACATCTGAGCTCTGTGGAAAACGATCTCAATACAATTCTGAAAAACGCGACTCCCCGAACGCCAGCCGAACAAGTCTCCACAGCCGAAGCGCTGTGTCTCTTTTCAGCTGGCGATAAACCTTTCCTCGATCCTTTGCGGACTTGTAAAACTGTTCATGATCAGAATAAAAAACGCTCACGCTAATACACAAGCACCCGTGTCTCGCCAAAGCTGACAAATAAACAGACGGACAAGCCGCACTGCACGTGTGAACAGGGGAATGAGCGAGCGAGCGGGGATAGGGCGCCTCCTGCGCTTAAAAGCTTACAGCACCTGGTATTCCCAGGCGGTCTCCCATCCAAGTACTAACCAGGCCCATCCCTGTTTAGCTTCCGACATCAGACGAGATCAGGCGTGCTCAAGGGGGTGTGGCCGTAAGCGAGAGCAAGGCTCGCTGGCACCCTTCTTATAGAGAGGACAGCTCCGTCACCTCTTTTACGACGCTGCTTTTTTCTTGCTTCCTTCCAATGAGGACGGAGCTGCGGGAGAAAGGGCGCTATAGAGGATCGCTGTGGAGAGCTGCTGCTGTGCTTTGACATCTGAGCTCTGTGGAAAACGATCTCAATACAATTCTGAAAAACGCGACTCCCCGAACGCCAGCCGAACAAGTCTCCACAGCCGAAGCGCTGTGTCTCTTTTCAGCTGGCGATAAACCTTTCCTCGATCCTTTGCGGACTTGTAAAACTGTTCATGATCAGAATAAAAAACGCTCACGCTAATACACAAGCACCCGTGTCTCGCCAAAGCTGACAAATAAACAGACGGACAAGCCGCACTGCACGTGTGAACAGGGGAATGAGCGAGCGAGCGGGGATAGGGCGCCTCCTGCGCTTAAAAGCTTACAGCACCTGGTATTCCCAGGCGGTCTCCCATCCAAGTACTAACCAGGCCCATCCCTGTTTAGCTTCCGAGATCAGACGAGATCAGGCGTGCTCAAGGGGGTGTGGCCGTAAGCGAGAGCAAGGCTCGCTGGCACCCTTCTTATAGAGAGGACAGCTCCGTCACCTCTTTTACGACGCTGCTTTTTTCTTGCTTCCTTCCAATGAGGACGGAGCTGCGGGAGAAAGGGCGCTATAGAGGATCGCTGTGGAGAGCTGCTGCTGTGCTTTGACATCTGAGCTCTGTGGAAAACGATCTCAATACAATTCTGAAAAACGCGACTCCCCGAACGCCAGCCGAACAAGTCTCCACAGCCGAAGCGCTGTGTCTCTTTTCAGCTGGCGATAAACCTTTCCTCGATCCTTTGCGGACTTGTAAAACTGTTCATGATCAGAATAAAAAACGCTCACGCTAATACACAAGCACCCGTGTCTCGCCAAAGCTGACAAATAAACAGACGGACAAGCCGCACTGCACGTGTGAACAGGGGAATGAGCGAGCGAGCGGGGATAGGGCGCCTCCTGCGCTTAAAAGCTTACAGCACCTGGTATTCCCAGGCGGTCTCCCATCCAAGTACTAACCAGGCCCATCCCTGTTTAGCTTCCGAGATCAGACGAGATCAGGCGTGCTCAAGGGGGTGTGGCCGTAAGCGAGAGCAAGGCTCGCTGGCACCCTTCTTATAGAGAGGACAGCTCCGTCACCTCTTTTACGACGCTGCTTTTTTTCCCTTGCGTTTTTCTCTTCTTCCCACGTTCTCTCTCTTCACTGCCTTCGTCCCCGCTCTATTTCACTTCAGCCTTTCACTCTTGCTTCCTTCCAATGAGGACGGAGCTGCGGGAGAAAGGGCGCTATAGAGGATCGCTGTGGAGAGCTGCTGCTGTGCTTTGACATCTGAGCTCTGTGGAAAACGATCTCAATACAATTCTGAAAAACGCGACTCCCCGAACGCCAGCCGAACAAGTCTCCACAGCCGAAGCGCTGTGTCTCTTTTCAGCTGGCGATAAACCTTTCCTCGATCCTTTGCGGACTTGTAAAACTGTTCATGATCAGAATAAAAAACGCTCACGCTAATACACAAGCACCCGTGTCTCGCCAAAGCTGACAAATAAACAGACGGACAAGCCGCACTGCACGTGTGAACAGGGGAATGAGCGAGCGAGCGGGGATAGGGCGCCTCCTGCGCTTAAAAGCTTACAGCACCTGGTATTCCCAGGCGGTCTCCCATCCAAGTACTAACCAGGCCCATCCCTGTTTAGCTTCCGAGATCAGACGAGATCAGGCGTGCTCAAGGGGGTGTGGCCGTAAGCGAGAGCAAGGCTCGCTGGCACCCTTCTTATAGAGAGGACAGCTCCGTCACCTCTTTTACGACGCTGCTTTTTTTCCCTTGCGTTTTTCTCTTCTTCCCACGTTCTCTCTCTTCACTGCCTTCGTCCCCGCTCTATTTCACTTCAGCCTTTCACTCTTGCTTCCTTCCAATGAGGACGGAGCTGCGGGAGAAAGGGCGCTATAGAGGATCGCTGTGGAGAGCTGCTGCTGTGCTTTGACATCTGAGCTCTGTGGAAAACGATCTCAATACAATTCTGAAAAACGCGACTCCCCGAACGCCAGCCGAACAAGTCTCCACAGCCGAAGCGCTGTGTCTCTTTTCAGCTGGCGATAAACCTTTCCTCGATCCTTTGCGGACTTGTAAAACTGTTCATGATCAGAATAAAAAACGCTCACGCTAATACACAAGCACCCGTGTCTCGCCAAAGCTGACAAATAAACAGACGGACAAGCCGCACTGCACGTGTGAACAGGGGAATGAGCGAGCGAGCGGGGATAGGGCGCCTCCTGCGCTTAAAAGCTTACAGCACCTGGTATTCCCAGGCGGTCTCCCATCCAAGTACTAACCAGGCCCATCCCTGTTTAGCTTCCGAGATCAGACGAGATCAGGCGTGCTCAAGGGGGTGTGGCCGTAAGCGAGAGCAAGGCTCGCTGGCACCCTTCTTATAGAGAGGACAGCTCCGTCACCTCTTTTACGACGCTGCTTTTTTTCCCTTGCGTTTTTCTCTTCTTCCCACGTTCTCTCTCTTCACTGCCTTCGTCCCCGCTCTATTTCACTTCAGCCTTTCACTCTTGCTTCCTTCCAATGAGGACGGAGCTGCGGGAGAAAGGGCGCTATAGAGGATCGCTGTGGAGAGCTGCTGCTGTGCTTTGACATCTGAGCTCTGTGGAAAACGATCTCAATACAATTCTGAAAAACGCGACTCCCCGAACGCCAGCCGAACAAGTCTCCACAGCCGAAGCGCTGTGTCTCTTTTCAGCTGGCGATAAACCTTTCCTCGATCCTTTGCGGACTTGTAAAACTGTTCATGATCAGAATAAAAAACGCTCACGCTAATACACAAGCACCCGTGTCTCGCCAAAGCTGACAAATAAACAGACGGACAAGCCGCACTGCACGTGTGAACAGGGGAATGAGCGAGCGAGCGGGGATAGGGCGCCTCCTGCGCTTAAAAGCTTACAGCACCTGGTATTCCCAGGCGGTCTCCCATCCAAGTACTAACCAGGCCCATCCCTGTTTAGCTTCCGAGATCAGACGAGATCAGGCGTGCTCAAGGGGGTGTGGCCGTAAGCGAGAGCAAGGCTCGCTGGCACCCTTCTTATAGAGAGGACAGCTCCGTCACCTCTTTTACGACGCTGCTTTTTTCTTGCTTCCTTCCAATGAGGACGGAGCTGCGGGAGAAAGGGCGCTATAGAGGATCGCTGTGGAGAGCTGCTGCTGTGCTTTGACATCTGAGCTCTGTGGAAAACGATCTCAATACAATTCTGAAAAACGCGACTCCCCGAACGCCAGCCGAACAAGTCTCCACAGCCGAAGCGCTGTGTCTCTTTTCAGCTGGCGATAAACCTTTCCTCGATCCTTTGCGGACTTGTAAAACTGTTCATGATCAGAATAAAAAACGCTCACGCTAATACACAAGCACCCGTGTCTCGCCAAAGCTGACAAATAAACAGACGGACAAGCCGCACTGCACGTGTGAACAGGGGAATGAGCGAGCGAGCGGGGATAGGGCGCCTCCTGCGCTTAAAAGCTTACAGCACCTGGTATTCCCAGGCGGTCTCCCATCCAAGTACTAACCAGGCCCATCCCTGTTTAGCTTCCGAGATCAGACGAGATCAGGCGTGCTCAAGGGGGTGTGGCCGTAAGCGAGAGCAAGGCTCGCTGGCACCCTTCTTATAGAGAGGACAGCTCCGTCACCTCTTTTACGACGCTGCTTTTTTCTTGCTTCCTTCCAATGAGGACGGAGCTGCGGGAGAAAGGGCGCTATAGAGGATCGCTGTGGAGAGCTGCTGCTGTGCTTTGACATCTGAGCTCTGTGGAAAACGATCTCAATACAATTCTGAAAAACGCGACTCCCCGAACGCCAGCCGAACAAGTCTCCACAGCCGAAGCGCTGTGTCTCTTTTCAGCTGGCGATAAACCTTTCCTCGATCCTTTGCGGACTTGTAAAACTGTTCATGATCAGAATAAAAAACGCTCACGCTAATACACAAGCACCCGTGTCTCGCCAAAGCTGACAAATAAACAGACGGACAAGCCGCACTGCACGTGTGAACAGGGGAATGAGCGAGCGAGCGGGGATAGGGCGCCTCCTGCGCTTAAAAGCTTACAGCACCTGGTATTCCCAGGCGGTCTCCCATCCAAGTACTAACCAGGCCCATCCCTGTTTAGCTTCCGAGATCAGACGAGATCAGGCGTGCTCAAGGGGGTGTGGCCGTAAGCGAGAGCAAGGCTCGCTGGCACCCTTCTTATAGAGAGGACAGCTCCGTCACCTCTTTTACGACGCTGCTTTTTTTCCCTTGCGTTTTTCTCTTCTTCCCACGTTCTCTCTCTTCACTGCCTTCGTCCCCGCTCTATTTCACTTCAGCCTTTCACTCTTGCTTCCTTCCAATGAGGACGGAGCTGCGGGAGAAAGGGCGCTATAGAGGATCGCTGTGGAGAGCTGCTGCTGTGCTTTGACATCTGAGCTCTGTGGAAAACGATCTCAATACAATTCTGAAAAACGCGACTCCCCGAACGCCAGCCGAACAAGTCTCCACAGCCGAAGCGCTGTGTCTCTTTTCAGCTGGCGATAAACCTTTCCTCGATCCTTTGCGGACTTGTAAAACTGTTCATGATCAGAATAAAAAACGCTCACGCTAATACACAAGCACCCGTGTCTCGCCAAAGCTGACAAATAAACAGACGGACAAGCCGCACTGCACGTGTGAACAGGGGAATGAGCGAGCGAGCGGGGATAGGGCGCCTCCTGCGCTTAAAAGCTTACAGCACCTGGTATTCCCAGGCGGTCTCCCATCCAAGTACTAACCAGGCCCATCCCTGTTTAGCTTCCGAGATCAGACGAGATCAGGCGTGCTCAAGGGGGTGTGGCCGTAAGCGAGAGCAAGGCTCGCTGGCACCCTTCTTATAGAGAGGACAGCTCCGTCACCTCTTTTACGACGCTGCTTTTTTTCCCTTGCGTTTTTCTCTTCTTCCCACGTTCTCTCTCTTCACTGCCTTCGTCCCCGCTCTATTTCACTTCAGCCTTTCACTCTTGCTTCCTTCCAATGAGGACGGAGCTGCGGGAGAAAGGGCGCTATAGAGGATCGCTGTGGAGAGCTGCTGCTGTGCTTTGACATCTGAGCTCTGTGGAAAACGATCTCAATACAATTCTGAAAAACGCGACTCCCCGAACGCCAGCCGAACAAGTCTCCACAGCCGAAGCGCTGTGTCTCTTTTCAGCTGGCGATAAACCTTTCCTCGATCCTTTGCGGACTTGTAAAACTGTTCATGATCAGAATAAAAAACGCTCACGCTAATACACAAGCACCCGTGTCTCGCCAAAGCTGACAAATAAACAGACGGACAAGCCGCACTGCACGTGTGAACAGGGGAATGAGCGAGCGAGCGGGGATAGGGCGCCTCCTGCGCTTAAAAGCTTACAGCACCTGGTATTCCCAGGCGGTCTCCCATCCAAGTACTAACCAGGCCCATCCCTGTTTAGCTTCCGAGATCAGACGAGATCAGGCGTGCTCAAGGGGGTGTGGCCGTAAGCGAGAGCAAGGCTCGCTGGCACCCTTCTTATAGAGAGGACAGCTCCGTCACCTCTTTTACGACGCTGCTTTTTTTCCCTTGCGTTTTTCTCTTCTTCCCACGTTCTCTCTCTTCACTGCCTTCGTCCCCGCTCTATTTCACTTCAGCCTTTCACTCTTGCTTCCTTCCAATGAGGACGGAGCTGCGGGAGAAAGGGCGCTATAGAGGATCGCTGTGGAGAGCTGCTGCTGTGCTTTGACATCTGAGCTCTGTGGAAAACGATCTCAATACAATTCTGAAAAACGCGACTCCCCGAACGCCAGCCGAACAAGTCTCCACAGCCGAAGCGCTGTGTCTCTTTTCAGCTGGCGATAAACCTTTCCTCGATCCTTTGCGGACTTGTAAAACTGTTCATGATCAGAATAAAAAACGCTCACGCTAATACACAAGCACCCGTGTCTCGCCAAAGCTGACAAATAAACAGACGGACAAGCCGCACTGCACGTGTGAACAGGGGAATGAGCGAGCGAGCGGGGATAGGGCGCCTCCTGCGCTTAAAAGCTTACAGCACCTGGTATTCCCAGGCGGTCTCCCATCCAAGTACTAACCAGGCCCATCCCTGTTTAGCTTCCGAGATCAGACGAGATCAGGCGTGCTCAAGGGGGTGTGGCCGTAAGCGAGAGCAAGGCTCGCTGGCACCCTTCTTATAGAGAGGACAGCTCCGTCACCTCTTTTACGACGCTGCTTTTTTTCCCTTGCGTTTTTCTCTTCTTCCCACGTTCTCTCTCTTCACTGCCTTCGTCCCCGCTCTATTTCACTTCAGCCTTTCACTCTTGCTTCCTTCCAATGAGGACGGAGCTGCGGGAGAAAGGGCGCTATAGAGGATCGCTGTGGAGAGCTGCTGCTGTGCTTTGACATCTGAGCTCTGTGGAAAACGATCTCAATACAATTCTGAAAAACGCGACTCCCCGAACGCCAGCCGAACAAGTCTCCACAGCCGAAGCGCTGTGTCTCTTTTCAGCTGGCGATAAACCTTTCCTCGATCCTTTGCGGACTTGTAAAACTGTTCATGATCAGAATAAAAAACGCTCACGCTAATACACAAGCACCCGTGTCTCGCCAAAGCTGACAAATAAACAGACGGACAAGCCGCACTGCACGTGTGAACAGGGGAATGAGCGAGCGAGCGGGGATAGGGCGCCTCCTGCGCTTAAAAGCTTACAGCACCTGGTATTCCCAGGCGGTCTCCCATCCAAGTACTAACCAGGCCCATCCCTGTTTAGCTTCCGAGATCAGACGAGATCAGGCGTGCTCAAGGGGGTGTGGCCGTAAGCGAGAGCAAGGCTCGCTGGCACCCTTCTTATAGAGAGGACAGCTCCGTCACCTCTTTTACGACGCTGCTTTTTTTCCCTTGCGTTTTTCTCTTCTTCCCACGTTCTCTCTCTTCACTGCCTTCGTCCCCGCTCTATTTCACTTCAGCCTTTCACTCTTGCTTCCTTCCAATGAGGACGGAGCTGCGGGAGAAAGGGCGCTATAGAGGATCGCTGTGGAGAGCTGCTGCTGTGCTTTGACATCTGAGCTCTGTGGAAAACGATCTCAATACAATTCTGAAAAACGCGACTCCCCGAACGCCAGCCGAACAAGTCTCCACAGCCGAAGCGCTGTGTCTCTTTTCAGCTGGCGATAAACCTTTCCTCGATCCTTTGCGGACTTGTAAAACTGTTCATGATCAGAATAAAAAACGCTCACGCTAATACACAAGCACCCGTGTCTCGCCAAAGCTGACAAATAAACAGACGGACAAGCCGCACTGCACGTGTGAACAGGGGAATGAGCGAGCGAGCGGGGATAGGGCGCCTCCTGCGCTTAAAAGCTTACAGCACCTGGTATTCCCAGGCGGTCTCCCATCCAAGTACTAACCAGGCCCATCCCTGTTTAGCTTCCGAGATCAGACGAGATCAGGCGTGCTCAAGGGGGTGTGGCCGTAAGCGAGAGCAAGGCTCGCTGGCACCCTTCTTATAGAGAGGACAGCTCCGTCACCTCTTTTACGACGCTGCTTTTTTCTTGCTTCCTTCCAATGAGGACGGAGCTGCGGGAGAAAGGGCGCTATAGAGGATCGCTGTGGAGAGCTGCTGCTGTGCTTTGACATCTGAGCTCTGTGGAAAACGATCTCAATACAATTCTGAAAAACGCGACTCCCCGAACGCCAGCCGAACAAGTCTCCACAGCCGAAGCGCTGTGTCTCTTTTCAGCTGGCGATAAACCTTTCCTCGATCCTTTGCGGACTTGTAAAACTGTTCATGATCAGAATAAAAAACGCTCACGCTAATACACAAGCACCCGTGTCTCGCCAAAGCTGACAAATAAACAGACGGACAAGCCGCACTGCACGTGTGAACAGGGGAATGAGCGAGCGAGCGGGGATAGGGCGCCTCCTGCGCTTAAAAGCTTACAGCACCTGGTATTCCCAGGCGGTCTCCCATCCAAGTACTAACCAGGCCCATCCCTGTTTAGCTTCCGAGATCAGACGAGATCAGGCGTGCTCAAGGGGGTGTGGCCGTAAGCGAGAGCAAGGCTCGCTGGCACCCTTCTTATAGAGAGGACAGCTCCGTCACCTCTTTTACGACGCTGCTTTTTTTCCCTTGCGTTTTTCTCTTCTTCCCACGTTCTCTCTCTTCACTGCCTTCGTCCCCGCTCTATTTCACTTCAGCCTTTCACTCTTGCTTCCTTCCAATGAGGACGGAGCTGCGGGAGAAAGGGCGCTATAGAGGATCGCTGTGGAGAGCTGCTGCTGTGCTTTGACATCTGAGCTCTGTGGAAAACGATCTCAATACAATTCTGAAAAACGCGACTCCCCGAACGCCAGCCGAACAAGTCTCCACAGCCGAAGCGCTGTGTCTCTTTTCAGCTGGCGATAAACCTTTCCTCGATCCTTTGCGGACTTGTAAAACTGTTCATGATCAGAATAAAAAACGCTCACGCTAATACACAAGCACCCGTGTCTCGCCAAAGCTGACAAATAAACAGACGGACAAGCCGCACTGCACGTGTGAACAGGGGAATGAGCGAGCGAGCGGGGATAGGGCGCCTCCTGCGCTTAAAAGCTTACAGCACCTGGTATTCCCAGGCGGTCTCCCATCCAAGTACTAACCAGGCCCATCCCTGTTTAGCTTCCGAGATCAGACGAGATCAGGCGTGCTCAAGGGGGTGTGGCCGTAAGCGAGAGCAAGGCTCGCTGGCACCCTTCTTATAGAGAGGACAGCTCCGTCACCTCTTTTACGACGCTGCTTTTTTCTTGCTTCCTTCCAATGAGGACGGAGCTGCGGGAGAAAGGGCGCTATAGAGGATCGCTGTGGAGAGCTGCTGCTGTGCTTTGACATCTGAGCTCTGTGGAAAACGATCTCAATACAATTCTGAAAAACGCGACTCCCCGAACGCCAGCCGAACAAGTCTCCACAGCCGAAGCGCTGTGTCTCTTTTCAGCTGGCGATAAACCTTTCCTCGATCCTTTGCGGACTTGTAAAACTGTTCATGATCAGAATAAAAAACGCTCACGCTAATACACAAGCACCCGTGTCTCGCCAAAGCTGACAAATAAACAGACGGACAAGCCGCACTGCACGTGTGAACAGGGGAATGAGCGAGCGAGCGGGGATAGGGCGCCTCCTGCGCTTAAAAGCTTACAGCACCTGGTATTCCCAGGCGGTCTCCCATCCAAGTACTAACCAGGCCCATCCCTGTTTAGCTTCCGAGATCAGACGAGATCAGGCGTGCTCAAGGGGGTGTGGCCGTAAGCGAGAGCAAGGCTCGCTGGCACCCTTCTTATAGAGAGGACAGCTCCGTCACCTCTTTTACGACGCTGCTTTTTTCTTGCTTCCTTCCAATGAGGACGGAGCTGCGGGAGAAAGGGCGCTATAGAGGATCGCTGTGGAGAGCTGCTGCTGTGCTTTGACATCTGAGCTCTGTGGAAAACGATCTCAATACAATTCTGAAAAACGCGACTCCCCGAACGCCAGCCGAACAAGTCTCCACAGCCGAAGCGCTGTGTCTCTTTTCAGCTGGCGATAAACCTTTCCTCGATCCTTTGCGGACTTGTAAAACTGTTCATGATCAGAATAAAAAACGCTCACGCTAATACACAAGCACCCGTGTCTCGCCAAAGCTGACAAATAAACAGACGGACAAGCCGCACTGCACGTGTGAACAGGGGAATGAGCGAGCGAGCGGGGATAGGGCGCCTCCTGCGCTTAAAAGCTTACAGCACCTGGTATTCCCAGGCGGTCTCCCATCCAAGTACTAACCAGGCCCATCCCTGTTTAGCTTCCGAGATCAGACGAGATCAGGCGTGCTCAAGGGGGTGTGGCCGTAAGCGAGAGCAAGGCTCGCTGGCACCCTTCTTATAGAGAGGACAGCTCCGTCACCTCTTTTACGACGCTGCTTTTTTTCCCTTGCGTTTTTCTCTTCTTCCCACGTTCTCTCTCTTCACTGCCTTCGTCCCCGCTCTATTTCACTTCAGCCTTTCACTCTTGCTTCCTTCCAATGAGGACGGAGCTGCGGGAGAAAGGGCGCTATAGAGGATCGCTGTGGAGAGCTGCTGCTGTGCTTTGACATCTGAGCTCTGTGGAAAACGATCTCAATACAATTCTGAAAAACGCGACTCCCCGAACGCCAGCCGAACAAGTCTCCACAGCCGAAGCGCTGTGTCTCTTTTCAGCTGGCGATAAACCTTTCCTCGATCCTTTGCGGACTTGTAAAACTGTTCATGATCAGAATAAAAAACGCTCACGCTAATACACAAGCACCCGTGTCTCGCCAAAGCTGACAAATAAACAGACGGACAAGCCGCACTGCACGTGTGAACAGGGGAATGAGCGAGCGAGCGGGGATAGGGCGCCTCCTGCGCTTAAAAGCTTACAGCACCTGGTATTCCCAGGCGGTCTCCCATCCAAGTACTAACCAGGCCCATCCCTGTTTAGCTTCCGAGATCAGACGAGATCAGGCGTGCTCAAGGGGGTGTGGCCGTAAGCGAGAGCAAGGCTCGCTGGCACCCTTCTTATAGAGAGGACAGCTCCGTCACCTCTTTTACGACGCTGCTTTTTTCTTGCTTCCTTCCAATGAGGACGGAGCTGCGGGAGAAAGGGCGCTATAGAGGATCGCTGTGGAGAGCTGCTGCTGTGCTTTGACATCTGAGCTCTGTGGAAAACGATCTCAATACAATTCTGAAAAACGCGACTCCCCGAACGCCAGCCGAACAAGTCTCCACAGCCGAAGCGCTGTGTCTCTTTTCAGCTGGCGATAAACCTTTCCTCGATCCTTTGCGGACTTGTAAAACTGTTCATGATCAGAATAAAAAACGCTCACGCTAATACACAAGCACCCGTGTCTCGCCAAAGCTGACAAATAAACAGACGGACAAGCCGCACTGCACGTGTGAACAGGGGAATGAGCGAGCGAGCGGGGATAGGGCGCCTCCTGCGCTTAAAAGCTTACAGCACCTGGTATTCCCAGGCGGTCTCCCATCCAAGTACTAACCAGGCCCATCCCTGTTTAGCTTCCGAGATCAGACGAGATCAGGCGTGCTCAAGGGGGTGTGGCCGTAAGCGAGAGCAAGGCTCGCTGGCACCCTTCTTATAGAGAGGACAGCTCCGTCACCTCTTTTACGACGCTGCTTTTTTTCCCTTGCGTTTTTCTCTTCTTCCCACGTTCTCTCTCTTCACTGCCTTCGTCCCCGCTCTATTTCACTTCAGCCTTTCACTCTTGCTTCCTTCCAATGAGGACGGAGCTGCGGGAGAAAGGGCGCTATAGAGGATCGCTGTGGAGAGCTGCTGCTGTGCTTTGACATCTGAGCTCTGTGGAAAACGATCTCAATACAATTCTGAAAAACGCGACTCCCCGAACGCCAGCCGAACAAGTCTCCACAGCCGAAGCGCTGTGTCTCTTTTCAGCTGGCGATAAACCTTTCCTCGATCCTTTGCGGACTTGTAAAACTGTTCATGATCAGAATAAAAAACGCTCACGCTAATACACAAGCACCCGTGTCTCGCCAAAGCTGACAAATAAACAGACGGACAAGCCGCACTGCACGTGTGAACAGGGGAATGAGCGAGCGAGCGGGGATAGGGCGCCTCCTGCGCTTAAAAGCTTACAGCACCTGGTATTCCCAGGCGGTCTCCCATCCAAGTACTAACCAGGCCCATCCCTGTTTAGCTTCCGAGATCAGACGAGATCAGGCGTGCTCAAGGGGGTGTGGCCGTAAGCGAGAGCAAGGCTCGCTGGCACCCTTCTTATAGAGAGGACAGCTCCGTCACCTCTTTTACGACGCTGCTTTTTTTCCCTTGCGTTTTTCTCTTCTTCCCACGTTCTCTCTCTTCACTGCCTTCGTCCCCGCTCTATTTCACTTCAGCCTTTCACTCTTGCTTCCTTCCAATGAGGACGGAGCTGCGGGAGAAAGGGCGCTATAGAGGATCGCTGTGGAGAGCTGCTGCTGTGCTTTGACATCTGAGCTCTGTGGAAAACGATCTCAATACAATTCTGAAAAACGCGACTCCCCGAACGCCAGCCGAACAAGTCTCCACAGCCGAAGCGCTGTGTCTCTTTTCAGCTGGCGAGAAACCTTTCCTCGATCCTTTGCGGACTTGTAAAACTGTTCATGATCAGAATAAAAAACGCTCACGCTAATACACAAGCACCCGTGTCTCGCCAAAGCTGACAAATAAACAGACGGACAAGCCGCACTGCACGTGTGAACAGGGGAATGAGCGAGCGAGCGGGGATAGGGCGCCTCCTGCGCTTAAAAGCTTACAGCACCTGGTATTCCCAGGCGGTCTCCCATCCAAGTACTAACCAGGCCCATCCCTGTTTAGCTTCCGAGATCAGACGAGATCAGGCGTGCTCAAGGGGGTGTGGCCGTAAGCGAGAGCAAGGCTCGCTGGCACCCTTCTTATAGAGAGGACAGCTCCGTCACCTCTTTTACGACGCTGCTTTTTTTCCCTTGCGTTTTTCTCTTCTTCCCACGTTCTCTCTCTTCACTGCCTTCGTCCCCGCTCTATTTCACTTCAGCCTTTCACTCTTGCTTCCTTCCAATGAGGACGGAGCTGCGGGAGAAAGGGCGCTATAGAGGATCGCTGTGGAGAGCTGCTGCTGTGCTTTGACATCTGAGCTCTGTGGAAAACGATCTCAATACAATTCTGAAAAACGCGACTCCCCGAACGCCAGCCGAACAAGTCTCCACAGCCGAAGCGCTGTGTCTCTTTTCAGCTGGCGATAAACCTTTCCTCGATCCTTTGCGGACTTGTAAAACTGTTCATGATCAGAATAAAAAACGCTCACGCTAATACACAAGCACCCGTGTCTCGCCAAAGCTGACAAATAAACAGACGGACAAGCCGCACTGCACGTGTGAACAGGGGAATGAGCGAGCGAGCGGGGATAGGGCGCCTCCTGCGCTTAAAAGCTTACAGCACCTGGTATTCCCAGGCGGTCTCCCATCCAAGTACTAACCAGGCCCATCCCTGTTTAGCTTCCGAGATCAGACGAGATCAGGCGTGCTCAAGGGGGTGTGGCCGTAAGCGAGAGCAAGGCTCGCTGGCACCCTTCTTATAGAGAGGACAGCTCCGTCACCTCTTTTACGACGCTGCTTTTTTTCCCTTGCGTTTTTCTCTTCTTCCCACGTTCTCTCTCTTCACTGCCTTCGTCCCCGCTCTATTTCACTTCAGCCTTTCACTCTTGCTTCCTTCCAATGAGGACGGAGCTGCGGGAGAAAGGGCGCTATAGAGGATCGCTGTGGAGAGCTGCTGCTGTGCTTTGACATCTGAGCTCTGTGGAAAACGATCTCAATACAATTCTGAAAAACGCGACTCCCCGAACGCCAGCCGAACAAGTCTCCACAGCCGAAGCGCTGTGTCTCTTTTCAGCTGGCGATAAACCTTTCCTCGATCCTTTGCGGACTTGTAAAACTGTTCATGATCAGAATAAAAAACGCTCACGCTAATACACAAGCACCCGTGTCTCGCCAAAGCTGACAAATAAACAGACGGACAAGCCGCACTGCACGTGTGAACAGGGGAATGAGCGAGCGAGCGGGGATAGGGCGCCTCCTGCGCTTAAAAGCTTACAGCACCTGGTATTCCCAGGCGGTCTCCCATCCAAGTACTAACCAGGCCCATCCCTGTTTAGCTTCCGAGATCAGACGAGATCAGGCGTGCTCAAGGGGGTGTGGCCGTAAGCGAGAGCAAGGCTCGCTGGCACCCTTCTTATAGAGAGGACAGCTCCGTCACCTCTTTTACGACGCTGCTTTTTTCTTGCTTCCTTCCAATGAGGACGGAGCTGCGGGAGAAAGGGCGCTATAGAGGATCGCTGTGGAGAGCTGCTGCTGTGCTTTGACATCTGAGCTCTGTGGAAAACGATCTCAATACAATTCTGAAAAACGCGACTCCCCGAACGCCAGCCGAACAAGTCTCCACAGCCGAAGCGCTGTGTCTCTTTTCAGCTGGCGATAAACCTTTCCTCGATCCTTTGCGGACTTGTAAAACTGTTCATGATCAGAATAAAAAACGCTCACGCTAATACACAAGCACCCGTGTCTCGCCAAAGCTGACAAATAAACAGACGGACAAGCCGCACTGCACGTGTGAACAGGGGAATGAGCGAGCGAGCGGGGATAGGGCGCCTCCTGCGCTTAAAAGCTTACAGCACCTGGTATTCCCAGGCGGTCTCCCATCCAAGTACTAACCAGGCCCATCCCTGTTTAGCTTCCGAGATCAGACGAGATCAGGCGTGCTCAAGGGGGTGTGGCCGTAAGCGAGAGCAAGGCTCGCTGGCACCCTTCTTATAGAGAGGACAGCTCCGTCACCTCTTTTACGACGCTGCTTTTTTTCCCTTGCGTTTTTCTCTTCTTCCCACGTTCTCTCTCTTCACTGCCTTCGTCCCCGCTCTATTTCACTTCAGCCTTTCACTCTTGCTTCCTTCCAATGAGGACGGAGCTGCGGGAGAAAGGGCGCTATAGAGGATCGCTGTGGAGAGCTGCTGCTGTGCTTTGACATCTGAGCTCTGTGGAAAACGATCTCAATACAATTCTGAAAAACGCGACTCCCCGAACGCCAGCCGAACAAGTCTCCACAGCCGAAGCGCTGTGTCTCTTTTCAGCTGGCGATAAACCTTTCCTCGATCCTTTGCGGACTTGTAAAACTGTTCATGATCAGAATAAAAAACGCTCACGCTAATACACAAGCACCCGTGTCTCGCCAAAGCTGACAAATAAACAGACGGACAAGCCGCACTGCACGTGTGAACAGGGGAATGAGCGAGCGAGCGGGGATAGGGCGCCTCCTGCGCTTAAAAGCTTACAGCACCTGGTATTCCCAGGCGGTCTCCCATCCAAGTACTAACCAGGCCCATCCCTGTTTAGCTTCCGAGATCAGACGAGATCAGGCGTGCTCAAGGGGGTGTGGCCGTAAGCGAGAGCAAGGCTCGCTGGCACCCTTCTTATAGAGAGGACAGCTCCGTCACCTCTTTTACGACGCTGCTTTTTTTCCCTTGCGTTTTTCTCTTCTTCCCACGTTCTCTCTCTTCACTGCCTTCGTCCCCGCTCTATTTCACTTCAGCCTTTCACTCTTGCTTCCTTCCAATGAGGACGGAGCTGCGGGAGAAAGGGCGCTATAGAGGATCGCTGTGGAGAGCTGCTGCTGTGCTTTGACATCTGAGCTCTGTGGAAAACGATCTCAATACAATTCTGAAAAACGCGACTCCCCGAACGCCAGCCGAACAAGTCTCCACAGCCGAAGCGCTGTGTCTCTTTTCAGCTGGCGATAAACCTTTCCTCGATCCTTTGCGGACTTGTAAAACTGTTCATGATCAGAATAAAAAACGCTCACGCTAATACACAAGCACCCGTGTCTCGCCAAAGCTGACAAATAAACAGACGGACAAGCCGCACTGCACGTGTGAACAGGGGAATGAGCGAGCGAGCGGGGATAGGGCGCCTCCTGCGCTTAAAAGCTTACAGCACCTGGTATTCCCAGGCGGTCTCCCATCCAAGTACTAACCAGGCCCATCCCTGTTTAGCTTCCGAGATCAGACGAGATCAGGCGTGCTCAAGGGGGTGTGGCCGCAAGCGAGAGCAAGGCTCGCTGGCACCCTTCTTATAGAGAGGACAGCTCCGTCACCTCTTTTACGACGCTGCTTTTTTTCCCTTGCGTTTTTCTCTTCTTCCCACGTTCTCTCTCTTCACTGCCTTCGTCCCCGCTCTATTTCACTTCAGCCTTTCACTCTTGCTTCCTTCCAATGAGGACGGAGCTGCGGGAGAAAGGGCGCTATAGAGGATCGCTGTGGAGAGCTGCTGCTGTGCTTTGACATCTGAGCTCTGTGGAAAACGATCTCAATACAATTCTGAAAAACGCGACTCCCCGAACGCCAGCCGAACAAGTCTCCACAGCCGAAGCGCTGTGTCTCTTTTCAGCTGGCGATAAACCTTTCCTCGATCCTTTGCGGACTTGTAAAACTGTTCATGATCAGAATAAAAAACGCTCACGCTAATACACAAGCACCCGTGTCTCGCCAAAGCTGACAAATAAACAGACGGACAAGCCGCACTGCACGTGTGAACAGGGGAATGAGCGAGCGAGCGGGGATAGGGCGCCTCCTGCGCTTAAAAGCTTACAGCACCTGGTATTCCCAGGCGGTCTCCCATCCAAGTACTAACCAGGCCCATCCCTGTTTAGCTTCCGAGATCAGACGAGATCAGGCGTGCTCAAGGGGGTGTGGCCGTAAGCGAGAGCAAGGCTCGCTGGCACCCTTCTTATAGAGAGGACAGCTCCGTCACCTCTTTTACGACGCTGCTTTTTTCTTGCTTCCTTCCAATGAGGACGGAGCTGCGGGAGAAAGGGCGCTATAGAGGATCGCTGTGGAGAGCTGCTGCTGTGCTTTGACATCTGAGCTCTGTGGAAAACGATCTCAATACAATTCTGAAAAACGCGACTCCCCGAACGCCAGCCGAACAAGTCTCCACAGCCGAAGCGCTGTGTCTCTTTTCAGCTGGCGATAAACCTTTCCTCGATCCTTTGCGGACTTGTAAAACTGTTCATGATCAGAATAAAAAACGCTCACGCTAATACACAAGCACCCGTGTCTCGCCAAAGCTGACAAATAAACAGACGGACAAGCCGCACTGCACGTGTGAACAGGGGAATGAGCGAGCGAGCGGGGATAGGGCGCCTCCTGCGCTTAAAAGCTTACAGCACCTGGTATTCCCAGGCGGTCTCCCATCCAAGTACTAACCAGGCCCATCCCTGTTTAGCTTCCGAGATCAGACGAGATCAGGCGTGCTCAAGGGGGTGTGGCCGTAAGCGAGAGCAAGGCTCGCTGGCACCCTTCTTATAGAGAGGACAGCTCCGTCACCTCTTTTACGACGCTGCTTTTTTTCCCTTGCGTTTTTCTCTTCTTCCCACGTTCTCTCTCTTCACTGCCTTCGTCCCCGCTCTATTTCACTTCAGCCTTTCACTCTTGCTTCCTTCCAATGAGGACGGAGCTGCGGGAGAAAGGGCGCTATAGAGGATCGCTGTGGAGAGCTGCTGCTGTGCTTTGACATCTGAGCTCTGTGGAAAACGATCTCAATACAATTCTGAAAAACGCGACTCCCCGAACGCCAGCCGAACAAGTCTCCACAGCCGAAGCGCTGTGTCTCTTTTCAGCTGGCGATAAACCTTTCCTCGATCCTTTGCGGACTTGTAAAACTGTTCATGATCAGAATAAAAAACGCTCACGCTAATACACAAGCACCCGTGTCTCGCCAAAGCTGACAAATAAACAGACGGACAAGCCGCACTGCACGTGTGAACAGGGGAATGAGCGAGCGAGCGGGGATAGGGCGCCTCCTGCGCTTAAAAGCTTACAGCACCTGGTATTCCCAGGCGGTCTCCCATCCAAGTACTAACCAGGCCCATCCCTGTTTAGCTTCCGAGATCAGACGAGATCAGGCGTGCTCAAGGGGGTGTGGCCGTAAGCGAGAGCAAGGCTCGCTGGCACCCTTCTTATAGAGAGGACAGCTCCGTCACCTCTTTTACGACGCTGCTTTTTTCTTGCTTCCTTCCAATGAGGACGGAGCTGCGGGAGAAAGGGCGCTATAGAGGATCGCTGTGGAGAGCTGCTGCTGTGCTTTGACATCTGAGCTCTGTGGAAAACGATCTCAATACAATTCTGAAAAACGCGACTCCCCGAACGCCAGCCGAACAAGTCTCCACAGCCGAAGCGCTGTGTCTCTTTTCAGCTGGCGATAAACCTTTCCTCGATCCTTTGCGGACTTGTAAAACTGTTCATGATCAGAATAAAAAACGCTCACGCTAATACACAAGCACCCGTGTCTCGCCAAAGCTGACAAATAAACAGACGGACAAGCCGCACTGCACGTGTGAACAGGGGAATGAGCGAGCGAGCGGGGATAGGGCGCCTCCTGCGCTTAAAAGCTTACAGCACCTGGTATTCCCAGGCGGTCTCCCATCCAAGTACTAACCAGGCCCATCCCTGTTTAGCTTCCGAGATCAGACGAGATCAGGCGTGCTCAAGGGGGTGTGGCCGTAAGCGAGAGCAAGGCTCGCTGGCACCCTTCTTATAGAGAGGACAGCTCCGTCACCTCTTTTACGACGCTGCTTTTTTTCCCTTGCGTTTTTCTCTTCTTCCCACGTTCTCTCTCTTCACTGCCTTCGTCCCCGCTCTATTTCACTTCAGCCTTTCACTCTTGCTTCCTTCCAATGAGGACGGAGCTGCGGGAGAAAGGGCGCTATAGAGGATCGCTGTGGAGAGCTGCTGCTGTGCTTTGACATCTGAGCTCTGTGGAAAACGATCTCAATACAATTCTGAAAAACGCGACTCCCCGAACGCCAGCCGAACAAGTCTCCACAGCCGAAGCGCTGTGTCTCTTTTCAGCTGGCGATAAACCTTTCCTCGATCCTTTGCGGACTTGTAAAACTGTTCATGATCAGAATAAAAAACGCTCACGCTAATACACAAGCACCCGTGTCTCGCCAAAGCTGACAAATAAACAGACGGACAAGCCGCACTGCACGTGTGAACAGGGGAATGAGCGAGCGAGCGGGGATAGGGCGCCTCCTGCGCTTAAAAGCTTACAGCACCTGGTATTCCCAGGCGGTCTCCCATCCAAGTACTAACCAGGCCCATCCCTGTTTAGCTTCCGAGATCAGACGAGATCAGGCGTGCTCAAGGGGGTGTGGCCGTAAGCGAGAGCAAGGCTCGCTGGCACCCTTCTTATAGAGAGGACAGCTCCGTCACCTCTTTTACGACGCTGCTTTTTTTCCCTTGCGTTTTTCTCTTCTTCCCACGTTCTCTCTCTTCACTGCCTTCGTCCCCGCTCTATTTCACTTCAGCCTTTCACTCTTGCTTCCTTCCAATGAGGACGGAGCTGCGGGAGAAAGGGCGCTATAGAGGATCGCTGTGGAGAGCTGCTGCTGTGCTTTGACATCTGAGCTCTGTGGAAAACGATCTCAATACAATTCTGAAAAACGCGACTCCCCGAACGCCAGCCGAACAAGTCTCCACAGCCGAAGCGCTGTGTCTCTTTTCAGCTGGCGATAAACCTTTCCTCGATCCTTTGCGGACTTGTAAAACTGTTCATGATCAGAATAAAAAACGCTCACGCTAATACACAAGCACCCGTGTCTCGCCAAAGCTGACAAATAAACAGACGGACAAGCCGCACTGCACGTGTGAACAGGGGAATGAGCGAGCGAGCGGGGATAGGGCGCCTCCTGCGCTTAAAAGCTTACAGCACCTGGTATTCCCAGGCGGTCTCCCATCCAAGTACTAACCAGGCCCATCCCTGTTTAGCTTCCGAGATCAGACGAGATCAGGCGTGCTCAAGGGGGTGTGGCCGTAAGCGAGAGCAAGGCTCGCTGGCACCCTTCTTATAGAGAGGACAGCTCCGTCACCTCTTTTACGACGCTGCTTTTTTTCCCTTGCGTTTTTCTCTTCTTCCCACGTTCTCTCTCTTCACTGCCTTCGTCCCCGCTCTATTTCACTTCAGCCTTTCACTCTTGCTTCCTTCCAATGAGGACGGAGCTGCGGGAGAAAGGGCGCTATAGAGGATCGCTGTGGAGAGCTGCTGCTGTGCTTTGACATCTGAGCTCTGTGGAAAACGATCTCAATACAATTCTGAAAAACGCGACTCCCCGAACGCCAGCCGAACAAGTCTCCACAGCCGAAGCGCTGTGTCTCTTTTCAGCTGGCGATAAACCTTTCCTCGATCCTTTGCGGACTTGTAAAACTGTTCATGATCAGAATAAAAAACGCTCACGCTAATACACAAGCACCCGTGTCTCGCCAAAGCTGACAAATAAACAGACGGACAAGCCGCACTGCACGTGTGAACAGGGGAATGAGCGAGCGAGCGGGGATAGGGCGCCTCCTGCGCTTAAAAGCTTACAGCACCTGGTATTCCCAGGCGGTCTCCCACCCAAGTACTAACCAGGCCCATCCCTGTTTAGCTTCCGAGATCAGACGAGATCAGGCGTGCTCAAGGGGGTGTGGCCGCAAGCGAGAGCAAGGCTCGCTGGCACCCTTCTTATAGAGAGGACAGCTCCGTCACCTCTTTTACGACGCTACTTTTTTTCCCTTGCGTTTTTCTCTTCTTCCCACGTTCTCTCTCTTCACTGCCTTCGTCCCCGCTCTATTTCACTTCAGCCTTTCACTCTTGCTTCCTTCCAATGAGGACGGAGCTGCGGGAGAAAGGGCGCTATAGAGGATCGCTGTGGAGAGCTGCTGCTGTGCTTTGACATCTGAGCTCTGTGGAAAACGATCTCAATACAATTCTGAAAAACGCGACTCCCCGAACGCCAGCCGAACAAGTCTCCACAGCCGAAGCGCTGTGTCTCTTTTCAGCTGGCGATAAACCTTTCCTCGATCCTTTGCGGACTTGTAAAACTGTTCATGATCAGAATAAAAAACGCTCACGCTAATACACAAGCACCCGTGTCTCGCCAAAGCTGACAAATAAACAGACGGACAAGCCGCACTGCACGTGTGAACAGGGGAATGAGCGAGCGAGCGGGGATAGGGCGCCTCCTGCGCTTAAAAGCTTACAGCACCTGGTATTCCCAGGCGGTCTCCCATCCAAGTACTAACCAGGCCCATCCCTGTTTAGCTTCCGAGATCAGACGAGATCAGGCGTGCTCAAGGGGGTGTGGCCGTAAGCGAGAGCAAGGCTCGCTGGCACCCTTCTTATAGAGAGGACAGCTCCGTCACCTCTTTTACGACGCTGCTTTTTTCTTGCTTCCTTCCAATGAGGACGGAGCTGCGGGAGAAAGGGCGCTATAGAGGATCGCTGTGGAGAGCTGCTGCTGTGCTTTGACATCTGAGCTCTGTGGAAAACGATCTCAATACAATTCTGAAAAACGCGACTCCCCGAACGCCAGCCGAACAAGTCTCCACAGCCGAAGCGCTGTGTCTCTTTTCAGCTGGCGATAAACCTTTCCTCGATCCTTTGCGGACTTGTAAAACTGTTCATGATCAGAATAAAAAACGCTCACGCTAATACACAAGCACCCGTGTCTCGCCAAAGCTGACAAATAAACAGACGGACAAGCCGCACTGCACGTGTGAACAGGGGAATGAGCGAGCGAGCGGGGATAGGGCGCCTCCTGCGCTTAAAAGCTTACAGCACCTGGTATTCCCAGGCGGTCTCCCATCCAAGTACTAACCAGGCCCATCCCTGTTTAGCTTCCGAGATCAGACGAGATCAGGCGTGCTCAAGGGGGTGTGGCCGTAAGCGAGAGCAAGGCTCGCTGGCACCCTTCTTATAGAGAGGACAGCTCCGTCACCTCTTTTACGACGCTGCTTTTTTTCCCTTGCGTTTTTCTCTTCTTCCCACGTTCTCTCTCTTCACTGCCTTCGTCCCCGCTCTATTTCACTTCAGCCTTTCACTCTTGCTTCCTTCCAATGAGGACGGAGCTGCGGGAGAAAGGGCGCTATAGAGGATCGCTGTGGAGAGCTGCTGCTGTGCTTTGACATCTGAGCTCTGTGGAAAACGATCTCAATACAATTCTGAAAAACGCGACTCCCCGAACGCCAGCCGAACAAGTCTCCACAGCCGAAGCGCTGTGTCTCTTTTCAGCTGGCGATAAACCTTTCCTCGATCCTTTGCGGACTTGTAAAACTGTTCATGATCAGAATAAAAAACGCTCACGCTAATACACAAGCACCCGTGTCTCGCCAAAGCTGACAAATAAACAGACGGACAAGCCGCACTGCACGTGTGAACAGGGGAATGAGCGAGCGAGCGGGGATAGGGCGCCTCCTGCGCTTAAAAGCTTACAGCACCTGGTATTCCCAGGCGGTCTCCCATCCAAGTACTAACCAGGCCCATCCCTGTTTAGCTTCCGAGATCAGACGAGATCAGGCGTGCTCAAGGGGGTGTGGCCGTAAGCGAGAGCAAGGCTCGCTGGCACCCTTCTTATAGAGAGGACAGCTCCGTCACCTCTTTTACGACGCTGCTTTTTTTCCCTTGCGTTTTTCTCTTCTTCCCACGTTCTCTCTCTTCACTGCCTTCGTCCCCGCTCTATTTCACTTCAGCCTTTCACTCTTGCTTCCTTCCAATGAGGACGGAGCTGCGGGAGAAAGGGCGCTATAGAGGATCGCTGTGGAGAGCTGCTGCTGTGCTTTGACATCTGAGCTCTGTGGAAAACGATCTCAATACAATTCTGAAAAACGCGACTCCCCGAACGCCAGCCGAACAAGTCTCCACAGCCGAAGCGCTGTGTCTCTTTTCAGCTGGCGATAAACCTTTCCTCGATCCTTTGCGGACTTGTAAAACTGTTCATGATCAGAATAAAAAACGCTCACGCTAATACACAAGCACCCGTGTCTCGCCAAAGCTGACAAATAAACAGACGGACAAGCCGCACTGCACGTGTGAACAGGGGAATGAGCGAGCGAGCGGGGATAGGGCGCCTCCTGCGCTTAAAAGCTTACAGCACCTGGTATTCCCAGGCGGTCTCCCATCCAAGTACTAACCAGGCCCATCCCTGTTTAGCTTCCGAGATCAGACGAGATCAGGCGTGCTCAAGGGGGTGTGGCCGTAAGCGAGAGCAAGGCTCGCTGGCACCCTTCTTATAGAGAGGACAGCTCCGTCACCTCTTTTACGACGCTGCTTTTTTCTTGCTTCCTTCCAATGAGGACGGAGCTGCGGGAGAAAGGGCGCTATAGAGGATCGCTGTGGAGAGCTGCTGCTGTGCTTTGACATCTGAGCTCTGTGGAAAACGATCTCAATACAATTCTGAAAAACGCGACTCCCCGAACGCCAGCCGAACAAGTCTCCACAGCCGAAGCGCTGTGTCTCTTTTCAGCTGGCGATAAACCTTTCCTCGATCCTTTGCGGACTTGTAAAACTGTTCATGATCAGAATAAAAAACGCTCACGCTAATACACAAGCACCCGTGTCTCGCCAAAGCTGACAAATAAACAGACGGACAAGCCGCACTGCACGTGTGAACAGGGGAATGAGCGAGCGAGCGGGGATAGGGCGCCTCCTGCGCTTAAAAGCTTACAGCACCTGGTATTCCCAGGCGGTCTCCCATCCAAGTACTAACCAGGCCCATCCCTGTTTAGCTTCCGAGATCAGACGAGATCAGGCGTGCTCAAGGGGGTGTGGCCGTAAGCGAGAGCAAGGCTCGCTGGCACCCTTCTTATAGAGAGGACAGCTCCGTCACCTCTTTTACGACGCTGCTTTTTTCTTGCTTCCTTCCAATGAGGACGGAGCTGCGGGAGAAAGGGCGCTATAGAGGATCGCTGTGGAGAGCTGCTGCTGTGCTTTGACATCTGAGCTCTGTGGAAAACGATCTCAATACAATTATGAAAAACGCGACTCCCCGAACGCCAGCCGAACAAGTCTCCACAGCCGAAGCGCTGTGTCTCTTTTCAGCTGGCGATAAACCTTTCCTCGATCCTTTGCGGACTTGTAAAACTGTTCATGATCAGAATAAAAAACGCTCACGCTAATACACAAGCACCCGTGTCTCGCCAAAGCTGACAAATAAACAGACGGACAAGCCGCACTGCACGTGTGAACAGGGGAATGAGCGAGCGAGCGGGGATAGGGCGCCTCCTGCGCTTAAAAGCTTACAGCACCTGGTATTCCCAGGCGGTCTCCCATCCAAGTACTAACCAGGCCCATCCCTGTTTAGCTTCCGAGATCAGACGAGATCAGGCGTGCTCAAGGGGGTGTGGCCGTAAGCGAGAGCAAGGCTCGCTGGCACCCTTCTTATAGAGAGGACAGCTCCGTCACCTCTTTTACGACGCTGCTTTTTTCTTGCTTCCTTCCAATGAGGACGGAGCTGCGGGAGAAAGGGCGCTATAGAGGATCGCTGTGGAGAGCTGCTGCTGTGCTTTGACATCTGAGCTCTGTGGAAAACGATCTCAATACAATTCTGAAAAACGCGACTCCCCGAACGCCAGCCGAACAAGTCTCCACAGCCGAAGCGCTGTGTCTCTTTTCAGCTGGCGATAAACCTTTCCTCGATCCTTTGCGGACTTGTAAAACTGTTCATGATCAGAATAAAAAACGCTCACGCTAATACACAAGCACCCGTGTCTCGCCAAAGCTGACAAATAAACAGACGGACAAGCCGCACTGCACGTGTGAACAGGGGAATGAGCGAGCGAGCGGGGATAGGGCGCCTCCTGCGCTTAAAAGCTTACAGCACCTGGTATTCCCAGGCGGTCTCCCATCCAAGTACTAACCAGGCCCATCCCTGTTTAGCTTCCGAGATCAGACGAGATCAGGCGTGCTCAAGGGGGTGTGGCCGTAAGCGAGAGCAAGGCTCGCTGGCACCCTTCTTATAGAGAGGACAGCTCCGTCACCTCTTTTACGACGCTGCTTTTTTCTTGCTTCCTTCCAATGAGGACGGAGCTGCGGGAGAAAGGGCGCTATAGAGGATCGCTGTGGAGAGCTGCTGCTGTGCTTTGACATCTGAGCTCTGTGGAAAACGATCTCAATACAATTCTGAAAAACGCGACTCCCCGAACGCCAGCCGAACAAGTCTCCACAGCCGAAGCGCTGTGTCTCTTTTCAGCTGGCGATAAACCTTTCCTCGATCCTTTGCGGACTTGTAAAACTGTTCATGATCAGAATAAAAAACGCTCACGCTAATACACAAGCACCCGTGTCTCGCCAAAGCTGACAAATAAACAGACGGACAAGCCGCACTGCACGTGTGAACAGGGGAATGAGCGAGCGAGCGGGGATAGGGCGCCTCCTGCGCTTAAAAGCTTACAGCACCTGGTATTCCCAGGCGGTCTCCCATCCAAGTACTAACCAGGCCCATCCCTGTTTAGCTTCCGAGATCAGACGAGATCAGGCGTGCTCAAGGGGGTGTGGCCGTAAGCGAGAGCAAGGCTCGCTGGCACCCTTCTTATAGAGAGGACAGCTCCGTCACCTCTTTTACGACGCTGCTTTTTTTCCCTTGCGTTTTTCTCTTCTTCCCACGTTCTCTCTCTTCACTGCCTTCGTCCCCGCTCTATTTCACTTCAGCCTTTCACTCTTGCTTCCTTCCAATGAGGACGGAGCTGCGGGAGAAAGGGCGCTATAGAGGATCGCTGTGGAGAGCTGCTGCTGTGCTTTGACATCTGAGCTCTGTGGAAAACGATCTCAATACAATTCTGAAAAACGCGACTCCCCGAACGCCAGCCGAACAAGTCTCCACAGCCGAAGCGCTGTGTCTCTTTTCAGCTGGCGATAAACCTTTCCTCGATCCTTTGCGGACTTGTAAAACTGTTCATGATCAGAATAAAAAACGCTCACGCTAATACACAAGCACCCGTGTCTCGCCAAAGCTGACAAATAAACAGACGGACAAGCCGCACTGCACGTGTGAACAGGGGAATGAGCGAGCGAGCGGGGATAGGGCGCCTCCTGCGCTTAAAAGCTTACAGCACCTGGTATTCCCAGGCGGTCTCCCATCCAAGTACTAACCAGGCCCATCCCTGTTTAGCTTCCGAGATCAGACGAGATCAGGCGTGCTCAAGGGGGTGTGGCCGTAAGCGAGAGCAAGGCTCGCTGGCACCCTTCTTATAGAGAGGACAGCTCCGTCACCTCTTTTACGACGCTGCTTTTTTTCCCTTGCGTTTTTCTCTTCTTCCCACGTTCTCTCTCTTCACTGCCTTCGTCCCCGCTCTATTTCACTTCAGCCTTTCACTCTTGCTTCCTTCCAATGAGGACGGAGCTGCGGGAGAAAGGGCGCTATAGAGGATCGCTGTGGAGAGCTGCTGCTGTGCTTTGACATCTGAGCTCTGTGGAAAACGATCTCAATACAATTCTGAAAAACGCGACTCCCCGAACGCCAGCCGAACAAGTCTCCACAGCCGAAGCGCTGTGTCTCTTTTCAGCTGGCGAGAAACCTTTCCTCGATCCTTTGCGGACTTGTAAAACTGTTCATGATCAGAATAAAAAACGCTCACGCTAATACACAAGCACCCGTGTCTCGCCAAAGCTGACAAATAAACAGACGGACAAGCCGCACTGCACGTGTGAACAGGGGAATGAGCGAGCGAGCGGGGATAGGGCGCCTCCTGCGCTTAAAAGCTTACAGCACCTGGTATTCCCAGGCGGTCTCCCATCCAAGTACTAACCAGGCCCATCCCTGTTTAGCTTCCGAGATCAGACGAGATCAGGCGTGCTCAAGGGGGTGTGGCCGTAAGCGAGAGCAAGGCTCGCTGGCACCCTTCTTATAGAGAGGACAGCTCCGTCACCTCTTTTACGACGCTGCTTTTTTCTTGCTTCCTTCCAATGAGGACGGAGCTGCGGGAGAAAGGGCGCTATAGAGGATCGCTGTGGAGAGCTGCTGCTGTGCTTTGACATCTGAGCTCTGTGGAAAACGATCTCAATACAATTCTGAAAAACGCGACTCCCCGAACGCCAGCCGAACAAGTCTCCACAGCCGAAGCGCTGTGTCTCTTTTCAGCTGGCGATAAACCTTTCCTCGATCCTTTGCGGACTTGTAAAACTGTTCATGATCAGAATAAAAAACGCTCACGCTAATACACAAGCACCCGTGTCTCGCCAAAGCTGACAAATAAACAGACGGACAAGCCGCACTGCACGTGTGAACAGGGGAATGAGCGAGCGAGCGGGGATAGGGCGCCTCCTGCGCTTAAAAGCTTACAGCACCTGGTATTCCCAGGCGGTCTCCCATCCAAGTACTAACCAGGCCCATCCCTGTTTAGCTTCCGAGATCAGACGAGATCAGGCGTGCTCAAGGGGGTGTGGCCGTAAGCGAGAGCAAGGCTCGCTGGCACCCTTCTTATAGAGAGGACAGCTCCGTCACCTCTTTTACGACGCTGCTTTTTTCTTGCTTCCTTCCAATGAGGACGGAGCTGCGGGAGAAAGGGCGCTATAGAGGATCGCTGTGGAGAGCTGCTGCTGTGCTTTGACATCTGAGCTCTGTGGAAAACGATCTCAATACAATTCTGAAAAACGCGACTCCCCGAACGCCAGCCGAACAAGTCTCCACAGCCGAAGCGCTGTGTCTCTTTTCAGCTGGCGATAAACCTTTCCTCGATCCTTTGCGGACTTGTAAAACTGTTCATGATCAGAATAAAAAACGCTCACGCTAATACACAAGCACCCGTGTCTCGCCAAAGCTGACAAATAAACAGACGGACAAGCCGCACTGCACGTGTGAACAGGGGAATGAGCGAGCGAGCGGGGATAGGGCGCCTCCTGCGCTTAAAAGCTTACAGCACCTGGTATTCCCAGGCGGTCTCCCATCCAAGTACTAACCAGGCCCATCCCTGTTTAGCTTCCGAGATCAGACGAGATCAGGCGTGCTCAAGGGGGTGTGGCCGTAAGCGAGAGCAAGGCTCGCTGGCACCCTTCTTATAGAGAGGACAGCTCCGTCACCTCTTTTACGACGCTGCTTTTTTTCCCTTGCGTTTTTCTCTTCTTCCCACGTTCTCTCTCTTCACTGCCTTCGTCCCCGCTCTATTTCACTTCAGCCTTTCACTCTTGCTTCCTTCCAATGAGGACGGAGCTGCGGGAGAAAGGGCGCTATAGAGGATCGCTGTGGAGAGCTGCTGCTGTGCTTTGACATCTGAGCTCTGTGGAAAACGATCTCAATACAATTCTGAAAAACGCGACTCCCCGAACGCCAGCCGAACAAGTCTCCACAGCCGAAGCGCTGTGTCTCTTTTCAGCTGGCGATAAACCTTTCCTCGATCCTTTGCGGACTTGTAAAACTGTTCATGATCAGAATAAAAAACGCTCACGCTAATACACAAGCACCCGTGTCTCGCCAAAGCTGACAAATAAACAGACGGACAAGCCGCACTGCACGTGTGAACAGGGGAATGAGCGAGCGAGCGGGGATAGGGCGCCTCCTGCGCTTAAAAGCTTACAGCACCTGGTATTCCCAGGCGGTCTCCCATCCAAGTACTAACCAGGCCCATCCCTGTTTAGCTTCCGAGATCAGACGAGATCAGGCGTGCTCAAGGGGGTGTGGCCGTAAGCGAGAGCAAGGCTCGCTGGCACCCTTCTTATAGAGAGGACAGCTCCGTCACCTCTTTTACGACGCTGCTTTTTTCTTGCTTCCTTCCAATGAGGACGGAGCTGCGGGAGAAAGGGCGCTATAGAGGATCGCTGTGGAGAGCTGCTGCTGTGCTTTGACATCTGAGCTCTGTGGAAAACGATCTCAATACAATTCTGAAAAACGCGACTCCCCGAACGCCAGCCGAACAAGTCTCCACAGCCGAAGCGCTGTGTCTCTTTTCAGCTGGCGATAAACCTTTCCTCGATCCTTTGCGGACTTGTAAAACTGTTCATGATCAGAATAAAAAACGCTCACGCTAATACACAAGCACCCGTGTCTCGCCAAAGCTGACAAATAAACAGACGGACAAGCCGCACTGCACGTGTGAACAGGGGAATGAGCGAGCGAGCGGGGATAGGGCGCCTCCTGCGCTTAAAAGCTTACAGCACCTGGTATTCCCAGGCGGTCTCCCATCCAAGTACTAACCAGGCCCATCCCTGTTTAGCTTCCGAGATCAGACGAGATCAGGCGTGCTCAAGGGGGTGTGGCCGTAAGCGAGAGCAAGGCTCGCTGGCACCCTTCTTATAGAGAGGACAGCTCCGTCACCTCTTTTACGACGCTGCTTTTTTTCCCTTGCGTTTTTCTCTTCTTCCCACGTTCTCTCTCTTCACTGCCTTCGTCCCCGCTCTATTTCACTTCAGCCTTTCACTCTTGCTTCCTTCCAATGAGGACGGAGCTGCGGGAGAAAGGGCGCTATAGAGGATCGCTGTGGAGAGCTGCTGCTGTGCTTTGACATCTGAGCTCTGTGGAAAACGATCTCAATACAATTCTGAAAAACGCGACTCCCCGAACGCCAGCCGAACAAGTCTCCACAGCCGAAGCGCTGTGTCTCTTTTCAGCTGGCGATAAACCTTTCCTCGATCCTTTGCGGACTTGTAAAACTGTTCATGATCAGAATAAAAAACGCTCACGCTAATACACAAGCACCCGTGTCTCGCCAAAGCTGACAAATAAACAGACGGACAAGCCGCACTGCACGTGTGAACAGGGGAATGAGCGAGCGAGCGGGGATAGGGCGCCTCCTGCGCTTAAAAGCTTACAGCACCTGGTATTCCCAGGCGGTCTCCCATCCAAGTACTAACCAGGCCCATCCCTGTTTAGCTTCCGAGATCAGACGAGATCAGGCGTGCTCAAGGGGGTGTGGCCGCAAGCGAGAGCCAGGCTCGCTGGCACCCTTCTTATAGAGAGGACAGCTCCGTCACCTCTTTTACGACGCTGCTTTTTTTCCCTTGCGTTTTTCTCTTCTTCCCACGTTCTCTCTCTTCACTGCCTTCGTCCCCGCTCTATTTCACTTCAGCCTTTCACTCTTGCTTCCTTCCAATGAGGACGGAGCTGCGGGAGAAAGGGCGCTATAGAGGATCGCTGTGGAGAGCTGCTGCTGTGCTTTGACATCTGAGCTCTGTGGAAAACGATCTCAATACAATTCTGAAAAACGCGACTCCCCGAACGCCAGCCGAACAAGTCTCCACAGCCGAAGCGCTGTGTCTCTTTTCAGCTGGCGATAAACCTTTCCTCGATCCTTTGCGGACTTGTAAAACTGTTCATGATCAGAATAAAAAACGCTCACGCTAATACACAAGCACCCGTGTCTCGCCAAAGCTGACAAATAAACAGACGGACAAGCCGCACTGCACGTGTGAACAGGGGAATGAGCGAGCGAGCGGGGATAGGGCGCCTCCTGCGCTTAAAAGCTTACAGCACCTGGTATTCCCAGGCGGTCTCCCATCCAAGTACTAACCAGGCCCATCCCTGTTTAGCTTCCGAGATCAGACGAGATCAGGCGTGCTCAAGGGGGTGTGGCCGTAAGCGAGAGCAAGGCTCGCTGGCACCCTTCTTATAGAGAGGACAGCTCCGTCACCTCTTTTACGACGCTGCTTTTTTTCCCTTGCGTTTTTCTCTTCTTCCCACGTTCTCTCTCTTCACTGCCTTCGTCCCCGCTCTATTTCACTTCAGCCTTTCACTCTTGCTTCCTTCCAATGAGGACGGAGCTGCGGGAGAAAGGGCGCTATAGAGGATCGCTGTGGAGAGCTGCTGCTGTGCTTTGACATCTGAGCTCTGTGGAAAACGATCTCAATACAATTCTGAAAAACGCGACTCCCCGAACGCCAGCCGAACAAGTCTCCACAGCCGAAGCGCTGTGTCTCTTTTCAGCTGGCGATAAACCTTTCCTCGATCCTTTGCGGACTTGTAAAACTGTTCATGATCAGAATAAAAAACGCTCACGCTAATACACAAGCACCCGTGTCTCGCCAAAGCTGACAAATAAACAGACGGACAAGCCGCACTGCACGTGTGAACAGGGGAATGAGCGAGCGAGCGGGGATAGGGCGCCTCCTGCGCTTAAAAGCTTACAGCACCTGGTATTCCCAGGCGGTCTCCCATCCAAGTACTAACCAGGCCCATCCCTGTTTAGCTTCCGAGATCAGACGAGATCAGGCGTGCTCAAGGGGGTGTGGCCGTAAGCGAGAGCAAGGCTCGCTGGCACCCTTCTTATAGAGAGGACAGCTCCGTCACCTCTTTTACGACGCTGCTTTTTTCTTGCTTCCTTCCAATGAGGACGGAGCTGCGGGAGAAAGGGCGCTATAGAGGATCGCTGTGGAGAGCTGCTGCTGTGCTTTGACATCTGAGCTCTGTGGAAAACGATCTCAATACAATTCTGAAAAACGCGACTCCCCGAACGCCAGCCGAACAAGTCTCCACAGCCGAAGCGCTGTGTCTCTTTTCAGCTGGCGATAAACCTTTCCTCGATCCTTTGCGGACTTGTAAAACTGTTCATGATCAGAATAAAAAACGCTCACGCTAATACACAAGCACCCGTGTCTCGCCAAAGCTGACAAATAAACAGACGGACAAGCCGCACTGCACGTGTGAACAGGGGAATGAGCGAGCGAGCGGGGATAGGGCGCCTCCTGCGCTTAAAAGCTTACAGCACCTGGTATTCCCAGGCGGTCTCCCATCCAAGTACTAACCAGGCCCATCCCTGTTTAGCTTCCGAGATCAGACGAGATCAGGCGTGCTCAAGGGGGTGTGGCCGTAAGCGAGAGCAAGGCTCGCTGGCACCCTTCTTATAGAGAGGACAGCTCCGTCACCTCTTTTACGACGCTGCTTTTTTTCCCTTGCGTTTTTCTCTTCTTCCCACGTTCTCTCTCTTCACTGCCTTCGTCCCCGCTCTATTTCACTTCAGCCTTTCACTCTTGCTTCCTTCCAATGAGGACGGAGCTGCGGGAGAAAGGGCGCTATAGAGGATCGCTGTGGAGAGCTGCTGCTGTGCTTTGACATCTGAGCTCTGTGGAAAACGATCTCAATACAATTCTGAAAAACGCGACTCCCCGAACGCCAGCCGAACAAGTCTCCACAGCCGAAGCGCTGTGTCTCTTTTCAGCTGGCGATAAACCTTTCCTCGATCCTTTGCGGACTTGTAAAACTGTTCATGATCAGAATAAAAAACGCTCACGCTAATACACAAGCACCCGTGTCTCGCCAAAGCTGACAAATAAACAGACGGACAAGCCGCACTGCACGTGTGAACAGGGGAATGAGCGAGCGAGCGGGGATAGGGCGCCTCCTGCGCTTAAAAGCTTACAGCACCTGGTATTCCCAGGCGGTCTCCCATCCAAGTACTAACCAGGCCCATCCCTGTTTAGCTTCCGAGATCAGACGAGATCAGGCGTGCTCAAGGGGGTGTGGCCGTAAGCGAGAGCAAGGCTCGCTGGCACCCTTCTTATAGAGAGGACAGCTCCGTCACCTCTTTTACGACGCTGCTTTTTTCTTGCTTCCTTCCAATGAGGACGGAGCTGCGGGAGAAAGGGCGCTATAGAGGATCGCTGTGGAGAGCTGCTGCTGTGCTTTGACATCTGAGCTCTGTGGAAAACGATCTCAATACAATTCTGAAAAACGCGACTCCCCGAACGCCAGCCGAACAAGTCTCCACAGCCGAAGCGCTGTGTCTCTTTTCAGCTGGCGATAAACCTTTCCTCGATCCTTTGCGGACTTGTAAAACTGTTCATGATCAGAATAAAAAACGCTCACGCTAATACACAAGCACCCGTGTCTCGCCAAAGCTGACAAATAAACAGACGGACAAGCCGCACTGCACGTGTGAACAGGGGAATGAGCGAGCGAGCGGGGATAGGGCGCCTCCTGCGCTTAAAAGCTTACAGCACCTGGTATTCCCAGGCGGTCTCCCATCCAAGTACTAACCAGGCCCATCCCTGTTTAGCTTCCGAGATCAGACGAGATCAGGCGTGCTCAAGGGGGTGTGGCCGTAAGCGAGAGCAAGGCTCGCTGGCACCCTTCTTATAGAGAGGACAGCTCCGTCACCTCTTTTACGACGCTGCTTTTTTCTTGCTTCCTTCCAATGAGGACGGAGCTGCGGGAGAAAGGGCGCTATAGAGGATCGCTGTGGAGAGCTGCTGCTGTGCTTTGACATCTGAGCTCTGTGGAAAACGATCTCAATACAATTCTGAAAAACGCGACTCCCCGAACGCCAGCCGAACAAGTCTCCACAGCCGAAGCGCTGTGTCTCTTTTCAGCTGGCGATAAACCTTTCCTCGATCCTTTGCGGACTTGTAAAACTGTTCATGATCAGAATAAAAAACGCTCACGCTAATACACAAGCACCCGTGTCTCGCCAAAGCTGACAAATAAACAGACGGACAAGCCGCACTGCACGTGTGAACAGGGGAATGAGCGAGCGAGCGGGGATAGGGCGCCTCCTGCGCTTAAAAGCTTACAGCACCTGGTATTCCCAGGCGGTCTCCCATCCAAGTACTAACCAGGCCCATCCCTGTTTAGCTTCCGAGATCAGACGAGATCAGGCGTGCTCAAGGGGGTGTGGCCGTAAGCGAGAGCAAGGCTCGCTGGCACCCTTCTTATAGAGAGGACAGCTCCGTCACCTCTTTTACGACGCTGCTTTTTTTCCCTTGCGTTTTTCTCTTCTTCCCACGTTCTCTCTCTTCACTGCCTTCGTCCCCGCTCTATTTCACTTCAGCCTTTCACTCTTGCTTCCTTCCAATGAGGACGGAGCTGCGGGAGAAAGGGCGCTATAGAGGATCGCTGTGGAGAGCTGCTGCTGTGCTTTGACATCTGAGCTCTGTGGAAAACGATCTCAATACAATTCTGAAAAACGCGACTCCCCGAACGCCAGCCGAACAAGTCTCCACAGCCGAAGCGCTGTGTCTCTTTTCAGCTGGCGATAAACCTTTCCTCGATCCTTTGCGGACTTGTAAAACTGTTCATGATCAGAATAAAAAACGCTCACGCTAATACACAAGCACCCGTGTCTCGCCAAAGCTGACAAATAAACAGACGGACAAGCCGCACTGCACGTGTGAACAGGGGAATGAGCGAGCGAGCGGGGATAGGGCGCCTCCTGCGCTTAAAAGCTTACAGCACCTGGTATTCCCAGGCGGTCTCCCACCCAAGTACTAACCAGGCCCATCCCTGTTTAGCTTCCGAGATCAGACGAGATCAGGCGTGCTCAAGGGGGTGTGGCCGCAAGCGAGAGCAAGGCTCGCTGGCACCCTTCTTATAGAGAGGACAGCTCCGTCACCTCTTTTACGACGCTGCTTTTTTTCCCTTGCGTTTTTCTCTTCTTCCCACGTTCTCTCTCTTCACTGCCTTCGTCCCCGCTCTATTTCACTTCAGCCTTTCACTCTTGCTTCCTTCCAATGAGGACGGAGCTGCGGGAGAAAGGGCGCTATAGAGGATCGCTGTGGAGAGCTGCTGCTGTGCTTTGACATCTGAGCTCTGTGGAAAACGATCTCAATACAATTCTGAAAAACGCGACTCCCCGAACGCCAGCCGAACAAGTCTCCACAGCCGAAGCGCTGTGTCTCTTTTCAGCTGGCGATAAACCTTTCCTCGATCCTTTGCGGACTTGTAAAACTGTTCATGATCAGAATAAAAAACGCTCACGCTAATACACAAGCACCCGTGTCTCGCCAAAGCTGACAAATAAACAGACGGACAAGCCGCACTGCACGTGTGAACAGGGGAATGAGCGAGCGAGCGGGGATAGGGCGCCTCCTGCGCTTAAAAGCTTACAGCACCTGGTATTCCCAGGCGGTCTCCCATCCAAGTACTAACCAGGCCCATCCCTGTTTAGCTTCCGAGATCAGACGAGATCAGGCGTGCTCAAGGGGGTGTGGCCGTAAGCGAGAGCAAGGCTCGCTGGCACCCTTCTTATAGAGAGGACAGCTCCGTCACCTCTTTTACGACGCTGCTTTTTTCTTGCTTCCTTCCAATGAGGACGGAGCTGCGGGAGAAAGGGCGCTATAGAGGATCGCTGTGGAGAGCTGCTGCTGTGCTTTGACATCTGAGCTCTTTGGAAAACGATCTCAATACAATTCTGAAAAACGCGACTCCCCGAACGCCAGCCGAACAAGTCTCCACAGCCGAAGCGCTGTGTCTCTTTTCAGCTGGCGATAAACCTTTCCTCGATCCTTTGCGGACTTGTAAAACTGTTCATGATCAGAATAAAAAACGCTCACGCTAATACACAAGCACCCGTGTCTCGCCAAAGCTGACAAATAAACAGACGGACAAGCCGCACTGCACGTGTGAACAGGGGAATGAGCGAGCGAGCGGGGATAGGGCGCCTCCTGCGCTTAAAAGCTTACAGCACCTGGTATTCCCAGGCGGTCTCCCATCCAAGTACTAACCAGGCCCATCCCTGTTTAGCTTCCGAGATCAGACGAGATCAGGCGTGCTCAAGGGGGTGTGGCCGTAAGCGAGAGCAAGGCTCGCTGGCACCCTTCTTATAGAGAGGACAGCTCCGTCACCTCTTTTACGACGCTGCTTTTTTTCCCTTGCGTTTTTCTCTTCTTCCCACGTTCTCTCTCTTCACTGCCTTCGTCCCCGCTCTATTTCACTTCAGCCTTTCACTCTTGCTTCCTTCCAATGAGGACGGAGCTGCGGGAGAAAGGGCGCTATAGAGGATCGCTGTGGAGAGCTGCTGCTGTGCTTTGACATCTGAGCTCTGTGGAAAACGATCTCAATACAATTCTGAAAAACGCGACTCCCCGAACGCCAGCCGAACAAGTCTCCACAGCCGAAGCGCTGTGTCTCTTTTCAGCTGGCGATAAACCTTTCCTCGATCCTTTGCGGACTTGTAAAACTGTTCATGATCAGAATAAAAAACGCTCACGCTAATACACAAGCACCCGTGTCTCGCCAAAGCTGACAAATAAACAGACGGACAAGCCGCACTGCACGTGTGAACAGGGGAATGAGCGAGCGAGCGGGGATAGGGCGCCTCCTGCGCTTAAAAGCTTACAGCACCTGGTATTCCCAGGCGGTCTCCCATCCAAGTACTAACCAGGCCCATCCCTGTTTAGCTTCCGAGATCAGACGAGATCAGGCGTGCTCAAGGGGGTGTGGCCGTAAGCGAGAGCAAGGCTCGCTGGCACCCTTCTTATAGAGAGGACAGCTCCGTCACCTCTTTTACGACGCTGCTTTTTTTCCCTTGCGTTTTTCTCTTCTTCCCACGTTCTCTCTCTTCACTGCCTTCGTCCCCGCTCTATTTCACTTCAGCCTTTCACTCTTGCTTCCTTCCAATGAGGACGGAGCTGCGGGAGAAAGGGCGCTATAGAGGATCGCTGTGGAGAGCTGCTGCTGTGCTTTGACATCTGAGCTCTGTGGAAAACGATCTCAATACAATTCTGAAAAACGCGACTCCCCGAACGCCAGCCGAACAAGTCTCCACAGCCGAAGCGCTGTGTCTCTTTTCAGCTGGCGATAAACCTTTCCTCGATCCTTTGCGGACTTGTAAAACTGTTCATGATCAGAATAAAAAACGCTCACGCTAATACACAAGCACCCGTGTCTCGCCAAAGCTGACAAATAAACAGACGGACAAGCCGCACTGCACGTGTGAACAGGGGAATGAGCGAGCGAGCGGGGATAGGGCGCCTCCTGCGCTTAAAAGCTTACAGCACCTGGTATTCCCAGGCGGTCTCCCATCCAAGTACTAACCAGGCCCATCCCTGTTTAGCTTCCGAGATCAGACGAGATCAGGCGTGCTCAAGGGGGTGTGGCCGTAAGCGAGAGCAAGGCTCGCTGGCACCCTTCTTATAGAGAGGACAGCTCCGTCACCTCTTTTACGACGCTGCTTTTTTCTTGCTTCCTTCCAATGAGGACGGAGCTGCGGGAGAAAGGGCGCTATAGAGGATCGCTGTGGAGAGCTGCTGCTGTGCTTTGACATCTGAGCTCTGTGGAAAACGATCTCAATACAATTCTGAAAAACGCGACTCCCCGAACGCCAGCCGAACAAGTCTCCACAGCCGAAGCGCTGTGTCTCTTTTCAGCTGGCGATAAACCTTTCCTCGATCCTTTGCGGACTTGTAAAACTGTTCATGATCAGAATAAAAAACGCTCACGCTAATACACAAGCACCCGTGTCTCGCCAAAGCTGACAAATAAACAGACGGACAAGCCGCACTGCACGTGTGAACAGGGGAATGAGCGAGCGAGCGGGGATAGGGCGCCTCCTGCGCTTAAAAGCTTACAGCACCTGGTATTCCCAGGCGGTCTCCCATCCAAGTACTAACCAGGCCCATCCCTGTTTAGCTTCCGAGATCAGACGAGATCAGGCGTGCTCAAGGGGGTGTGGCCGCAAGCGAGAGCCAGGCTCGCTGGCACCCTTCTTATAGAGAGGACAGCTCCGTCACCTCTTTTACGACGCTGCTTTTTTTCCCTTGCGTTTTTCTCTTCTTCCCACGTTCTCTCTCTTCACTGCCTTCGTCCCCGCTCTATTTCACTTCAGCCTTTCACTCTTGCTTCCTTCCAATGAGGACGGAGCTGCGGGAGAAAGGGCGCTATAGAGGATCGCTGTGGAGAGCTGCTGCTGTGCTTTGACATCTGAGCTCTGTGGAAAACGATCTCAATACAATTCTGAAAAACGCGACTCCCCGAACGCCAGCCGAACAAGTCTCCACAGCCGAAGCGCTGTGTCTCTTTTCAGCTGGCGATAAACCTTTCCTCGATCCTTTGCGGACTTGTAAAACTGTTCATGATCAGAATAAAAAACGCTCACGCTAATACACAAGCACCCGTGTCTCGCCAAAGCTGACAAATAAACAGACGGACAAGCCGCACTGCACGTGTGAACAGGGGAATGAGCGAGCGAGCGGGGATAGGGCGCCTCCTGCGCTTAAAAGCTTACAGCACCTGGTATTCCCAGGCGGTCTCCCATCCAAGTACTAACCAGGCCCATCCCTGTTTAGCTTCCGAGATCAGACGAGATCAGGCGTGCTCAAGGGGGTGTGGCCGTAAGCGAGAGCAAGGCTCGCTGGCACCCTTCTTATAGAGAGGACAGCTCCGTCACCTCTTTTACGACGCTGCTTTTTTTCCCTTGCGTTTTTCTCTTCTTCCCACGTTCTCTCTCTTCACTGCCTTCGTCCCCGCTCTATTTCACTTCAGCCTTTCACTCTTGCTTCCTTCCAATGAGGACGGAGCTGCGGGAGAAAGGGCGCTATAGAGGATCGCTGTGGAGAGCTGCTGCTGTGCTTTGACATCTGAGCTCTGTGGAAAACGATCTCAATACAATTCTGAAAAACGCGACTCCCCGAACGCCAGCCGAACAAGTCTCCACAGCCGAAGCGCTGTGTCTCTTTTCAGCTGGCGATAAACCTTTCCTCGATCCTTTGCGGACTTGTAAAACTGTTCATGATCAGAATAAAAAACGCTCACGCTAATACACAAGCACCCGTGTCTCGCCAAAGCTGACAAATAAACAGACGGACAAGCCGCACTGCACGTGTGAACAGGGGAATGAGCGAGCGAGCGGGGATAGGGCGCCTCCTGCGCTTAAAAGCTTACAGCACCTGGTATTCCCAGGCGGTCTCCCATCCAAGTACTAACCAGGCCCATCCCTGTTTAGCTTCCGAGATCAGACGAGATCAGGCGTGCTCAAGGGGGTGTGGCCGTAAGCGAGAGCAAGGCTCGCTGGCACCCTTCTTATAGAGAGGACAGCTCCGTCACCTCTTTTACGACGCTGCTTTTTTTCCCTTGCGTTTTTCTCTTCTTCCCACGTTCTCTCTCTTCACTGCCTTCGTCCCCGCTCTATTTCACTTCAGCCTTTCACTCTTGCTTCCTTCCAATGAGGACGGAGCTGCGGGAGAAAGGGCGCTATAGAGGATCGCTGTGGAGAGCTGCTGCTGTGCTTTGACATCTGAGCTCTGTGGAAAACGATCTCAATACAATTCTGAAAAACGCGACTCCCCGAACGCCAGCCGAACAAGTCTCCACAGCCGAAGCGCTGTGTCTCTTTTCAGCTGGCGATAAACCTTTCCTCGATCCTTTGCGGACTTGTAAAACTGTTCATGATCAGAATAAAAAACGCTCACGCTAATACACAAGCACCCGTGTCTCGCCAAAGCTGACAAATAAACAGACGGACAAGCCGCACTGCACGTGTGAACAGGGGAATGAGCGAGCGAGCGGGGATAGGGCGCCTCCTGCGCTTAAAAGCTTACAGCACCTGGTATTCCCAGGCGGTCTCCCATCCAAGTACTAACCAGGCCCATCCCTGTTTAGCTTCCGAGATCAGACGAGATCAGGCGTGCTCAAGGGGGTGTGGCCGTAAGCGAGAGCAAGGCTCGCTGGCACCCTTCTTATAGAGAGGACAGCTCCGTCACCTCTTTTACGACGCTGCTTTTTTCTTGCTTCCTTCCAATGAGGACGGAGCTGCGGGAGAAAGGGCGCTATAGAGGATCGCTGTGGAGAGCTGCTGCTGTGCTTTGACATCTGAGCTCTGTGGAAAACGATCTCAATACAATTCTGAAAAACGCGACTCCCCGAACGCCAGCCGAACAAGTCTCCACAGCCGAAGCGCTGTGTCTCTTTTCAGCTGGCGATAAACCTTTCCTCGATCCTTTGCGGACTTGTAAAACTGTTCATGATCAGAATAAAAAACGCTCACGCTAATACACAAGCACCCGTGTCTCGCCAAAGCTGACAAATAAACAGACGGACAAGCCGCACTGCACGTGTGAACAGGGGAATGAGCGAGCGAGCGGGGATAGGGCGCCTCCTGCGCTTAAAAGCTTACAGCACCTGGTATTCCCAGGCGGTCTCCCATCCAAGTACTAACCAGGCCCATCCCTGTTTAGCTTCCGAGATCAGACGAGATCAGGCGTGCTCAAGGGGGTGTGGCCGTAAGCGAGAGCAAGGCTCGCTGGCACCCTTCTTATAGAGAGGACAGCTCCGTCACCTCTTTTACGACGCTGCTTTTTTCTTGCTTCCTTCCAATGAGGACGGAGCTGCGGGAGAAAGGGCGCTATAGAGGATCGCTGTGGAGAGCTGCTGCTGTGCTTTGACATCTGAGCTCTGTGGAAAACGATCTCAATACAATTCTGAAAAACGCGACTCCCCGAACGCCAGCCGAACAAGTCTCCACAGCCGAAGCGCTGTGTCTCTTTTCAGCTGGCGATAAACCTTTCCTCGATCCTTTGCGGACTTGTAAAACTGTTCATGATCAGAATAAAAAACGCTCACGCTAATACACAAGCACCCGTGTCTCGCCAAAGCTGACAAATAAACAGACGGACAAGCCGCACTGCACGTGTGAACAGGGGAATGAGCGAGCGAGCGGGGATAGGGCGCCTCCTGCGCTTAAAAGCTTACAGCACCTGGTATTCCCAGGCGGTCTCCCATCCAAGTACTAACCAGGCCCATCCCTGTTTAGCTTCCGAGATCAGACGAGATCAGGCGTGCTCAAGGGGGTGTGGCCGTAAGCGAGAGCAAGGCTCGCTGGCACCCTTCTTATAGAGAGGACAGCTCCGTCACCTCTTTTACGACGCTGCTTTTTTCTTGCTTCCTTCCAATGAGGACGGAGCTGCGGGAGAAAGGGCGCTATAGAGGATCGCTGTGGAGAGCTGCTGCTGTGCTTTGACATCTGAGCTCTGTGGAAAACGATCTCAATACAATTCTGAAAAACGCGACTCCCCGAACGCCAGCCGAACAAGTCTCCACAGCCGAAGCGCTGTGTCTCTTTTCAGCTGGCGATAAACCTTTCCTCGATCCTTTGCGGACTTGTAAAACTGTTCATGATCAGAATAAAAAACGCTCACGCTAATACACAAGCACCCGTGTCTCGCCAAAGCTGACAAATAAACAGACGGACAAGCCGCACTGCACGTGTGAACAGGGGAATGAGCGAGCGAGCGGGGATAGGGCGCCTCCTGCGCTTAAAAGCTTACAGCACCTGGTATTCCCAGGCGGTCTCCCATCCAAGTACTAACCAGGCCCATCCCTGTTTAGCTTCCGAGATCAGACGAGATCAGGCGTGCTCAAGGGGGTGTGGCCGTAAGCGAGAGCAAGGCTCGCTGGCACCCTTCTTATAGAGAGGACAGCTCCGTCACCTCTTTTACGACGCTGCTTTTTTCTTGCTTCCTTCCAATGAGGACGGAGCTGCGGGAGAAAGGGCGCTATAGAGGATCGCTGTGGAGAGCTGCTGCTGTGCTTTGACATCTGAGCTCTGTGGAAAACGATCTCAATACAATTCTGAAAAACGCGACTCCCCGAACGCCAGCCGAACAAGTCTCCACAGCCGAAGCGCTGTGTCTCTTTTCAGCTGGCGATAAACCTTTCCTCGATCCTTTGCGGACTTGTAAAACTGTTCATGATCAGAATAAAAAACGCTCACGCTAATACACAAGCACCCGTGTCTCGCCAAAGCTGACAAATAAACAGACGGACAAGCCGCACTGCACGTGTGAACAGGGGAATGAGCGAGCGAGCGGGGATAGGGCGCCTCCTGCGCTTAAAAGCTTACAGCACCTGGTATTCCCAGGCGGTCTCCCATCCAAGTACTAACCAGGCCCATCCCTGTTTAGCTTCCGAGATCAGACGAGATCAGGCGTGCTCAAGGGGGTGTGGCCGTAAGCGAGAGCAAGGCTCGCTGGCACCCTTCTTATAGAGAGGACAGCTCCGTCACCTCTTTTACGACGCTGCTTTTTTCTTGCTTCCTTCCAATGAGGACGGAGCTGCGGGAGAAAGGGCGCTATAGAGGATCGCTGTGGAGAGCTGCTGCTGTGCTTTGACATCTGAGCTCTGTGGAAAACGATCTCAATACAATTATGAAAAACGCGACTCCCCGAACGCCAGCCGAACAAGTCTCCACAGCCGAAGCGCTGTGTCTCTTTTCAGCTGGCGATAAACCTTTCCTCGATCCTTTGCGGACTTGTAAAACTGTTCATGATCAGAATAAAAAACGCTCACGCTAATACACAAGCACCCGTGTCTCGCCAAAGCTGACAAATAAACAGACGGACAAGCCGCACTGCACGTGTGAACAGGGGAATGAGCGAGCGAGCGGGGATAGGGCGCCTCCTGCGCTTAAAAGCTTACAGCACCTGGTATTCCCAGGCGGTCTCCCATCCAAGTACTAACCAGGCCCATCCCTGTTTAGCTTCCGAGATCAGACGAGATCAGGCGTGCTCAAGGGGGTGTGGCCGTAAGCGAGAGCAAGGCTCGCTGGCACCCTTCTTATAGAGAGGACAGCTCCGTCACCTCTTTTACGACGCTGCTTTTTTCTTGCTTCCTTCCAATGAGGACGGAGCTGCGGGAGAAAGGGCGCTATAGAGGATCGCTGTGGAGAGCTGCTGCTGTGCTTTGACATCTGAGCTCTGTGGAAAACGATCTCAATACAATTCTGAAAAACGCGACTCCCCGAACGCCAGCCGAACAAGTCTCCACAGCCGAAGCGCTGTGTCTCTTTTCAGCTGGCGATAAACCTTTCCTCGATCCTTTGCGGACTTGTAAAACTGTTCATGATCAGAATAAAAAACGCTCACGCTAATACACAAGCACCCGTGTCTCGCCAAAGCTGACAAATAAACAGACGGACAAGCCGCACTGCACGTGTGAACAGGGGAATGAGCGAGCGAGCGGGGATAGGGCGCCTCCTGCGCTTAAAAGCTTACAGCACCTGGTATTCCCAGGCGGTCTCCCATCCAAGTACTAACCAGGCCCATCCCTGTTTAGCTTCCGAGATCAGACGAGATCAGGCGTGCTCAAGGGGGTGTGGCCGTAAGCGAGAGCAAGGCTCGCTGGCACCCTTCTTATAGAGAGGACAGCTCCGTCACCTCTTTTACGACGCTGCTTTTTTTCCCTTGCGTTTTTCTCTTCTTCCCACGTTCTCTCTCTTCACTGCCTTCGTCCCCGCTCTATTTCACTTCAGCCTTTCACTCTTGCTTCCTTCCAATGAGGACGGAGCTGCGGGAGAAAGGGCGCTATAGAGGATCGCTGTGGAGAGCTGCTGCTGTGCTTTGACATCTGAGCTCTGTGGAAAACGATCTCAATACAATTCTGAAAAACGCGACTCCCCGAACGCCAGCCGAACAAGTCTCCACAGCCGAAGCGCTGTGTCTCTTTTCAGCTGGCGATAAACCTTTCCTCGATCCTTTGCGGACTTGTAAAACTGTTCATGATCAGAATAAAAAACGCTCACGCTAATACACAAGCACCCGTGTCTCGCCAAAGCTGACAAATAAACAGACGGACAAGCCGCACTGCACGTGTGAACAGGGGAATGAGCGAGCGAGCGGGGATAGGGCGCCTCCTGCGCTTAAAAGCTTACAGCACCTGGTATTCCCAGGCGGTCTCCCATCCAAGTACTAACCAGGCCCATCCCTGTTTAGCTTCCGAGATCAGACGAGATCAGGCGTGCTCAAGGGGGTGTGGCCGTAAGCGAGAGCAAGGCTCGCTGGCACCCTTCTTATAGAGAGGACAGCTCCGTCACCTCTTTTACGACGCTGCTTTTTTCTTGCTTCCTTCCAATGAGGACGGAGCTGCGGGAGAAAGGGCGCTATAGAGGATCGCTGTGGAGAGCTGCTGCTGTGCTTTGACATCTGAGCTCTGTGGAAAACGATCTCAATACAATTCTGAAAAACGCGACTCCCCGAACGCCAGCCGAACAAGTCTCCACAGCCGAAGCGCTGTGTCTCTTTTCAGCTGGCGATAAACCTTTCCTCGATCCTTTGCGGACTTGTAAAACTGTTCATGATCAGAATAAAAAACGCTCACGCTAATACACAAGCACCCGTGTCTCGCCAAAGCTGACAAATAAACAGACGGACAAGCCGCACTGCACGTGTGAACAGGGGAATGAGCGAGCGAGCGGGGATAGGGCGCCTCCTGCGCTTAAAAGCTTACAGCACCTGGTATTCCCAGGCGGTCTCCCATCCAAGTACTAACCAGGCCCATCCCTGTTTAGCTTCCGAGATCAGACGAGATCAGGCGTGCTCAAGGGGGTGTGGCCGTAAGCGAGAGCAAGGCTCGCTGGCACCCTTCTTATAGAGAGGACAGCTCCGTCACCTCTTTTACGACGCTGCTTTTTTCTTGCTTCCTTCCAATGAGGACGGAGCTGCGGGAGAAAGGGCGCTATAGAGGATCGCTGTGGAGAGCTGCTGCTGTGCTTTGACATCTGAGCTCTGTGGAAAACGATCTCAATACAATTCTGAAAAACGCGACTCCCCGAACGCCAGCCGAACAAGTCTCCACAGCCGAAGCGCTGTGTCTCTTTTCAGCTGGCGATAAACCTTTCCTCGATCCTTTGCGGACTTGTAAAACTGTTCATGATCAGAATAAAAAACGCTCACGCTAATACACAAGCACCCGTGTCTCGCCAAAGCTGACAAATAAACAGACGGACAAGCCGCACTGCACGTGTGAACAGGGGAATGAGCGAGCGAGCGGGGATAGGGCGCCTCCTGCGCTTAAAAGCTTACAGCACCTGGTATTCCCAGGCGGTCTCCCATCCAAGTACTAACCAGGCCCATCCCTGTTTAGCTTCCGAGATCAGACGAGATCAGGCGTGCTCAAGGGGGTGTGGCCGTAAGCGAGAGCAAGGCTCGCTGGCACCCTTCTTATAGAGAGGACAGCTCCGTCACCTCTTTTACGACGCTGCTTTTTTTCCCTTGCGTTTTTCTCTTCTTCCCACGTTCTCTCTCTTCACTGCCTTCGTCCCCGCTCTATTTCACTTCAGCCTTTCACTCTTGCTTCCTTCCAATGAGGACGGAGCTGCGGGAGAAAGGGCGCTATAGAGGATCGCTGTGGAGAGCTGCTGCTGTGCTTTGACATCTGAGCTCTGTGGAAAACGATCTCAATACAATTCTGAAAAACGCGACTCCCCGAACGCCAGCCGAACAAGTCTCCACAGCCGAAGCGCTGTGTCTCTTTTCAGCTGGCGATAAACCTTTCCTCGATCCTTTGCGGACTTGTAAAACTGTTCATGATCAGAATAAAAAACGCTCACGCTAATACACAAGCACCCGTGTCTCGCCAAAGCTGACAAATAAACAGACGGACAAGCCGCACTGCACGTGTGAACAGGGGAATGAGCGAGCGAGCGGGGATAGGGCGCCTCCTGCGCTTAAAAGCTTACAGCACCTGGTATTCCCAGGCGGTCTCCCATCCAAGTACTAACCAGGCCCATCCCTGTTTAGCTTCCGAGATCAGACGAGATCAGGCGTGCTCAAGGGGGTGTGGCCGTAAGCGAGAGCAAGGCTCGCTGGCACCCTTCTTATAGAGAGGACAGCTCCGTCACCTCTTTTACGACGCTGCTTTTTTTCCCTTGCGTTTTTCTCTTCTTCCCACGTTCTCTCTCTTCACTGCCTTCGTCCCCGCTCTATTTCACTTCAGCCTTTCACTCTTGCTTCCTTCCAATGAGGACGGAGCTGCGGGAGAAAGGGCGCTATAGAGGATCGCTGTGGAGAGCTGCTGCTGTGCTTTGACATCTGAGCTCTGTGGAAAACGATCTCAATACAATTCTGAAAAACGCGACTCCCCGAACGCCAGCCGAACAAGTCTCCACAGCCGAAGCGCTGTGTCTCTTTTCAGCTGGCGATAAACCTTTCCTCGATCCTTTGCGGACTTGTAAAACTGTTCATGATCAGAATAAAAAACGCTCACGCTAATACACAAGCACCCGTGTCTCGCCAAAGCTGACAAATAAACAGACGGACAAGCCGCACTGCACGTGTGAACAGGGGAATGAGCGAGCGAGCGGGGATAGGGCGCCTCCTGCGCTTAAAAGCTTACAGCACCTGGTATTCCCAGGCGGTCTCCCATCCAAGTACTAACCAGGCCCATCCCTGTTTAGCTTCCGAGATCAGACGAGATCAGGCGTGCTCAAGGGGGTGTGGCCGTAAGCGAGAGCAAGGCTCGCTGGCACCCTTCTTATAGAGAGGACAGCTCCGTCACCTCTTTTACGACGCTGCTTTTTTTCCCTTGCGTTTTTCTCTTCTTCCCACGTTCTCTCTCTTCACTGCCTTCGTCCCCGCTCTATTTCACTTCAGCCTTTCACTCTTGCTTCCTTCCAATGAGGACGGAGCTGCGGGAGAAAGGGCGCTATAGAGGATCGCTGTGGAGAGCTGCTGCTGTGCTTTGACATCTGAGCTCTGTGGAAAACGATCTCAATACAATTCTGAAAAACGCGACTCCCCGAACGCCAGCCGAACAAGTCTCCACAGCCGAAGCGCTGTGTCTCTTTTCAGCTGGCGATAAACCTTTCCTCGATCCTTTGCGGACTTGTAAAACTGTTCATGATCAGAATAAAAAACGCTCACGCTAATACACAAGCACCCGTGTCTCGCCAAAGCTGACAAATAAACAGACGGACAAGCCGCACTGCACGTGTGAACAGGGGAATGAGCGAGCGAGCGGGGATAGGGCGCCTCCTGCGCTTAAAAGCTTACAGCACCTGGTATTCCCAGGCGGTCTCCCATCCAAGTACTAACCAGGCCCATCCCTGTTTAGCTTCCGAGATCAGACGAGATCAGGCGTGCTCAAGGGGGTGTGGCCGTAAGCGAGAGCAAGGCTCGCTGGCACCCTTCTTATAGAGAGGACAGCTCCGTCACCTCTTTTACGACGCTGCTTTTTTCTTGCTTCCTTCCAATGAGGACGGAGCTGCGGGAGAAAGGGCGCTATAGAGGATCGCTGTGGAGAGCTGCTGCTGTGCTTTGACATCTGAGCTCTGTGGAAAACGATCTCAATACAATTCTGAAAAACGCGACTCCCCGAACGCCAGCCGAACAAGTCTCCACAGCCGAAGCGCTGTGTCTCTTTTCAGCTGGCGATAAACCTTTCCTCGATCCTTTGCGGACTTGTAAAACTGTTCATGATCAGAATAAAAAACGCTCACGCTAATACACAAGCACCCGTGTCTCGCCAAAGCTGACAAATAAACAGACGGACAAGCCGCACTGCACGTGTGAACAGGGGAATGAGCGAGCGAGCGGGGATAGGGCGCCTCCTGCGCTTAAAAGCTTACAGCACCTGGTATTCCCAGGCGGTCTCCCATCCAAGTACTAACCAGGCCCATCCCTGTTTAGCTTCCGAGATCAGACGAGATCAGGCGTGCTCAAGGGGGTGTGGCCGTAAGCGAGAGCAAGGCTCGCTGGCACCCTTCTTATAGAGAGGACAGCTCCGTCACCTCTTTTACGACGCTGCTTTTTTCTTGCTTCCTTCCAATGAGGACGGAGCTGCGGGAGAAAGGGCGCTATAGAGGATCGCTGTGGAGAGCTGCTGCTGTGCTTTGACATCTGAGCTCTGTGGAAAACGATCTCAATACAATTCTGAAAAACGCGACTCCCCGAACGCCAGCCGAACAAGTCTCCACAGCCGAAGCGCTGTGTCTCTTTTCAGCTGGCGATAAACCTTTCCTCGATCCTTTGCGGACTTGTAAAACTGTTCATGATCAGAATAAAAAACGCTCACGCTAATACACAAGCACCCGTGTCTCGCCAAAGCTGACAAATAAACAGACGGACAAGCCGCACTGCACGTGTGAACAGGGGAATGAGCGAGCGAGCGGGGATAGGGCGCCTCCTGCGCTTAAAAGCTTACAGCACCTGGTATTCCCAGGCGGTCTCCCATCCAAGTACTAACCAGGCCCATCCCTGTTTAGCTTCCGAGATCAGACGAGATCAGGCGTGCTCAAGGGGGTGTGGCCGTAAGCGAGAGCAAGGCTCGCTGGCACCCTTCTTATAGAGAGGACAGCTCCGTCACCTCTTTTACGACGCTGCTTTTTTTCCCTTGCGTTTTTCTCTTCTTCCCACGTTCTCTCTCTTCACTGCCTTCGTCCCCGCTCTATTTCACTTCAGCCTTTCACTCTTGCTTCCTTCCAATGAGGACGGAGCTGCGGGAGAAAGGGCGCTATAGAGGATCGCTGTGGAGAGCTGCTGCTGTGCTTTGACATCTGAGCTCTGTGGAAAACGATCTCAATACAATTCTGAAAAACGCGACTCCCCGAACGCCAGCCGAACAAGTCTCCACAGCCGAAGCGCTGTGTCTCTTTTCAGCTGGCGATAAACCTTTCCTCGATCCTTTGCGGACTTGTAAAACTGTTCATGATCAGAATAAAAAACGCTCACGCTAATACACAAGCACCCGTGTCTCGCCAAAGCTGACAAATAAACAGACGGACAAGCCGCACTGCACGTGTGAACAGGGGAATGAGCGAGCGAGCGGGGATAGGGCGCCTCCTGCGCTTAAAAGCTTACAGCACCTGGTATTCCCAGGCGGTCTCCCATCCAAGTACTAACCAGGCCCATCCCTGTTTAGCTTCCGAGATCAGACGAGATCAGGCGTGCTCAAGGGGGTGTGGCCGTAAGCGAGAGCAAGGCTCGCTGGCACCCTTCTTATAGAGAGGACAGCTCCGTCACCTCTTTTACGACGCTGCTTTTTTTCCCTTGCGTTTTTCTCTTCTTCCCACGTTCTCTCTCTTCACTGCCTTCGTCCCCGCTCTATTTCACTTCAGCCTTTCACTCTTGCTTCCTTCCAATGAGGACGGAGCTGCGGGAGAAAGGGCGCTATAGAGGATCGCTGTGGAGAGCTGCTGCTGTGCTTTGACATCTGAGCTCTGTGGAAAACGATCTCAATACAATTCTGAAAAACGCGACTCCCCGAACGCCAGCCGAACAAGTCTCCACAGCCGAAGCGCTGTGTCTCTTTTCAGCTGGCGATAAACCTTTCCTCGATCCTTTGCGGACTTGTAAAACTGTTCATGATCAGAATAAAAAACGCTCACGCTAATACACAAGCACCCGTGTCTCGCCAAAGCTGACAAATAAACAGACGGACAAGCCGCACTGCACGTGTGAACAGGGGAATGAGCGAGCGAGCGGGGATAGGGCGCCTCCTGCGCTTAAAAGCTTACAGCACCTGGTATTCCCAGGCGGTCTCCCATCCAAGTACTAACCAGGCCCATCCCTGTTTAGCTTCCGAGATCAGACGAGATCAGGCGTGCTCAAGGGGGTGTGGCCGTAAGCGAGAGCAAGGCTCGCTGGCACCCTTCTTATAGAGAGGACAGCTCCGTCACCTCTTTTACGACGCTGCTTTTTTTCCCTTGCGTTTTTCTCTTCTTCCCACGTTCTCTCTCTTCACTGCCTTCGTCCCCGCTCTATTTCACTTCAGCCTTTCACTCTTGCTTCCTTCCAATGAGGACGGAGCTGCGGGAGAAAGGGCGCTATAGAGGATCGCTGTGGAGAGCTGCTGCTGTGCTTTGACATCTGAGCTCTGTGGAAAACGATCTCAATACAATTCTGAAAAACGCGACTCCCCGAACGCCAGCCGAACAAGTCTCCACAGCCGAAGCGCTGTGTCTCTTTTCAGCTGGCGATAAACCTTTCCTCGATCCTTTGCGGACTTGTAAAACTGTTCATGATCAGAATAAAAAACGCTCACGCTAATACACAAGCACCCGTGTCTCGCCAAAGCTGACAAATAAACAGACGGACAAGCCGCACTGCACGTGTGAACAGGGGAATGAGCGAGCGAGCGGGGATAGGGCGCCTCCTGCGCTTAAAAGCTTACAGCACCTGGTATTCCCAGGCGGTCTCCCATCCAAGTACTAACCAGGCCCATCCCTGTTTAGCTTCCGAGATCAGACGAGATCAGGCGTGCTCAAGGGGGTGTGGCCGTAAGCGAGAGCAAGGCTCGCTGGCACCCTTCTTATAGAGAGGACAGCTCCGTCACCTCTTTTACGACGCTGCTTTTTTCTTGCTTCCTTCCAATGAGGACGGAGCTGCGGGAGAAAGGGCGCTATAGAGGATCGCTGTGGAGAGCTGCTGCTGTGCTTTGACATCTGAGCTCTGTGGAAAACGATCTCAATACAATTCTGAAAAACGCGACTCCCCGAACGCCAGCCGAACAAGTCTCCACAGCCGAAGCGCTGTGTCTCTTTTCAGCTGGCGATAAACCTTTCCTCGATCCTTTGCGGACTTGTAAAACTGTTCATGATCAGAATAAAAAACGCTCACGCTAATACACAAGCACCCGTGTCTCGCCAAAGCTGACAAATAAACAGACGGACAAGCCGCACTGCACGTGTGAACAGGGGAATGAGCGAGCGAGCGGGGATAGGGCGCCTCCTGCGCTTAAAAGCTTACAGCACCTGGTATTCCCAGGCGGTCTCCCATCCAAGTACTAACCAGGCCCATCCCTGTTTAGCTTCCGAGATCAGACGAGATCAGGCGTGCTCAAGGGGGTGTGGCCGTAAGCGAGAGCAAGGCTCGCTGGCACCCTTCTTATAGAGAGGACAGCTCCGTCACCTCTTTTACGACGCTGCTTTTTTCTTGCTTCCTTCCAATGAGGACGGAGCTGCGGGAGAAAGGGCGCTATAGAGGATCGCTGTGGAGAGCTGCTGCTGTGCTTTGACATCTGAGCTCTGTGGAAAACGATCTCAATACAATTCTGAAAAACGCGACTCCCCGAACGCCAGCCGAACAAGTCTCCACAGCCGAAGCGCTGTGTCTCTTTTCAGCTGGCGATAAACCTTTCCTCGATCCTTTGCGGACTTGTAAAACTGTTCATGATCAGAATAAAAAACGCTCACGCTAATACACAAGCACCCGTGTCTCGCCAAAGCTGACAAATAAACAGACGGACAAGCCGCACTGCACGTGTGAACAGGGGAATGAGCGAGCGAGCGGGGATAGGGCGCCTCCTGCGCTTAAAAGCTTACAGCACCTGGTATTCCCAGGCGGTCTCCCATCCAAGTACTAACCAGGCCCATCCCTGTTTAGCTTCCGAGATCAGACGAGATCAGGCGTGCTCAAGGGGGTGTGGCCGTAAGCGAGAGCAAGGCTCGCTGGCACCCTTCTTATAGAGAGGACAGCTCCGTCACCTCTTTTACGACGCTGCTTTTTTTCCCTTGCGTTTTTCTCTTCTTCCCACGTTCTCTCTCTTCACTGCCTTCGTCCCCGCTCTATTTCACTTCAGCCTTTCACTCTTGCTTCCTTCCAATGAGGACGGAGCTGCGGGAGAAAGGGCGCTATAGAGGATCGCTGTGGAGAGCTGCTGCTGTGCTTTGACATCTGAGCTCTGTGGAAAACGATCTCAATACAATTCTGAAAAACGCGACTCCCCGAACGCCAGCCGAACAAGTCTCCACAGCCGAAGCGCTGTGTCTCTTTTCAGCTGGCGATAAACCTTTCCTCGATCCTTTGCGGACTTGTAAAACTGTTCATGATCAGAATAAAAAACGCTCACGCTAATACACAAGCACCCGTGTCTCGCCAAAGCTGACAAATAAACAGACGGACAAGCCGCACTGCACGTGTGAACAGGGGAATGAGCGAGCGAGCGGGGATAGGGCGCCTCCTGCGCTTAAAAGCTTACAGCACCTGGTATTCCCAGGCGGTCTCCCATCCAAGTACTAACCAGGCCCATCCCTGTTTAGCTTCCGAGATCAGACGAGATCAGGCGTGCTCAAGGGGGTGTGGCCGTAAGCGAGAGCAAGGCTCGCTGGCACCCTTCTTATAGAGAGGACAGCTCCGTCACCTCTTTTACGACGCTGCTTTTTTTCCCTTGCGTTTTTCTCTTCTTCCCACGTTCTCTCTCTTCACTGCCTTCGTCCCCGCTCTATTTCACTTCAGCCTTTCACTCTTGCTTCCTTCCAATGAGGACGGAGCTGCGGGAGAAAGGGCGCTATAGAGGATCGCTGTGGAGAGCTGCTGCTGTGCTTTGACATCTGAGCTCTGTGGAAAACGATCTCAATACAATTCTGAAAAACGCGACTCCCCGAACGCCAGCCGAACAAGTCTCCACAGCCGAAGCGCTGTGTCTCTTTTCAGCTGGCGATAAACCTTTCCTCGATCCTTTGCGGACTTGTAAAACTGTTCATGATCAGAATAAAAAACGCTCACGCTAATACACAAGCACCCGTGTCTCGCCAAAGCTGACAAATAAACAGACGGACAAGCCGCACTGCACGTGTGAACAGGGGAATGAGCGAGCGAGCGGGGATAGGGCGCCTCCTGCGCTTAAAAGCTTACAGCACCTGGTATTCCCAGGCGGTCTCCCATCCAAGTACTAACCAGGCCCATCCCTGTTTAGCTTCCGAGATCAGACGAGATCAGGCGTGCTCAAGGGGGTGTGGCCGTAAGCGAGAGCAAGGCTCGCTGGCACCCTTCTTATAGAGAGGACAGCTCCGTCACCTCTTTTACGACGCTGCTTTTTTTCCCTTGCGTTTTTCTCTTCTTCCCACGTTCTCTCTCTTCACTGCCTTCGTCCCCGCTCTATTTCACTTCAGCCTTTCACTCTTGCTTCCTTCCAATGAGGACGGAGCTGCGGGAGAAAGGGCGCTATAGAGGATCGCTGTGGAGAGCTGCTGCTGTGCTTTGACATCTGAGCTCTGTGGAAAACGATCTCAATACAATTCTGAAAAACGCGACTCCCCGAACGCCAGCCGAACAAGTCTCCACAGCCGAAGCGCTGTGTCTCTTTTCAGCTGGCGATAAACCTTTCCTCGATCCTTTGCGGACTTGTAAAACTGTTCATGATCAGAATAAAAAACGCTCACGCTAATACACAAGCACCCGTGTCTCGCCAAAGCTGACAAATAAACAGACGGACAAGCCGCACTGCACGTGTGAACAGGGGAATGAGCGAGCGAGCGGGGATAGGGCGCCTCCTGCGCTTAAAAGCTTACAGCACCTGGTATTCCCAGGCGGTCTCCCATCCAAGTACTAACCAGGCCCATCCCTGTTTAGCTTCCGAGATCAGACGAGATCAGGCGTGCTCAAGGGGGTGTGGCCGTAAGCGAGAGCAAGGCTCGCTGGCACCCTTCTTATAGAGAGGACAGCTCCGTCACCTCTTTTACGACGCTGCTTTTTTCTTGCTTCCTTCCAATGAGGACGGAGCTGCGGGAGAAAGGGCGCTATAGAGGATCGCTGTGGAGAGCTGCTGCTGTGCTTTGACATCTGAGCTCTGTGGAAAACGATCTCAATACAATTCTGAAAAACGCGACTCCCCGAACGCCAGCCGAACAAGTCTCCACAGCCGAAGCGCTGTGTCTCTTTTCAGCTGGCGATAAACCTTTCCTCGATCCTTTGCGGACTTGTAAAACTGTTCATGATCAGAATAAAAAACGCTCACGCTAATACACAAGCACCCGTGTCTCGCCAAAGCTGACAAATAAACAGACGGACAAGCCGCACTGCACGTGTGAACAGGGGAATGAGCGAGCGAGCGGGGATAGGGCGCCTCCTGCGCTTAAAAGCTTACAGCACCTGGTATTCCCAGGCGGTCTCCCATCCAAGTACTAACCAGGCCCATCCCTGTTTAGCTTCCGAGATCAGACGAGATCAGGCGTGCTCAAGGGGGTGTGGCCGTAAGCGAGAGCAAGGCTCGCTGGCACCCTTCTTATAGAGAGGACAGCTCCGTCACCTCTTTTACGACGCTGCTTTTTTCTTGCTTCCTTCCAATGAGGACGGATCTGCGGGAGAAAGGGCGCTATAGAGGATCGCTGTGGAGAGCTGCTGCTGTGCTTTGACATCTGAGCTCTGTGGAAAACGATCTCAATACAATTCTGAAAAACGCGACTCCCCGAACGCCAGCCGAACAAGTCTCCACAGCCGAAGCGCTGTGTCTCTTTTCAGCTGGCGATAAACCTTTCCTCGATCCTTTGCGGACTTGTAAAACTGTTCATGATCAGAATAAAAAACGCTCACGCTAATACACAAGCACCCGTGTCTCGCCAAAGCTGACAAATAAACAGACGGACAAGCCGCACTGCACGTGTGAACAGGGGAATGAGCGAGCGAGCGGGGATAGGGCGCCTCCTGCGCTTAAAAGCTTACAGCACCTGGTATTCCCAGGCGGTCTCCCATCCAAGTACTAACCAGGCCCATCCCTGTTTAGCTTCCGAGATCAGACGAGATCAGGCGTGCTCAAGGGGGTGTGGCCGTAAGCGAGAGCAAGGCTCGCTGGCACCCTTCTTATAGAGAGGACAGCTCCGTCACCTCTTTTACGACGCTGCTTTTTTTCCCTTGCGTTTTTCTCTTCTTCCCACGTTCTCTCTCTTCACTGCCTTCGTCCCCGCTCTATTTCACTTCAGCCTTTCACTCTTGCTTCCTTCCAATGAGGACGGAGCTGCGGGAGAAAGGGCGCTATAGAGGATCGCTGTGGAGAGCTGCTGCTGTGCTTTGACATCTGAGCTCTGTGGAAAACGATCTCAATACAATTCTGAAAAACGCGACTCCCCGAACGCCAGCCGAACAAGTCTCCACAGCCGAAGCGCTGTGTCTCTTTTCAGCTGGCGATAAACCTTTCCTCGATCCTTTGCGGACTTGTAAAACTGTTCATGATCAGAATAAAAAACGCTCACGCTAATACACAAGCACCCGTGTCTCGCCAAAGCTGACAAATAAACAGACGGACAAGCCGCACTGCACGTGTGAACAGGGGAATGAGCGAGCGAGCGGGGATAGGGCGCCTCCTGCGCTTAAAAGCTTACAGCACCTGGTATTCCCAGGCGGTCTCCCATCCAAGTACTAACCAGGCCCATCCCTGTTTAGCTTCCGAGATCAGACGAGATCAGGCGTGCTCAAGGGGGTGTGGCCGTAAGCGAGAGCAAGGCTCGCTGGCACCCTTCTTATAGAGAGGACAGCTCCGTCACCTCTTTTACGACGCTGCTTTTTTCTTGCTTCCTTCCAATGAGGACGGAGCTGCGGGAGAAAGGGCGCTATAGAGGATCGCTGTGGAGAGCTGCTGCTGTGCTTTGACATCTGAGCTCTGTGGAAAACGATCTCAATACAATTCTGAAAAACGCGACTCCCCGAACGCCAGCCGAACAAGTCTCCACAGCCGAAGCGCTGTGTCTCTTTTCAGCTGGCGATAAACCTTTCCTCGATCCTTTGCGGACTTGTAAAACTGTTCATGATCAGAATAAAAAACGCTCACGCTAATACACAAGCACCCGTGTCTCGCCAAAGCTGACAAATAAACAGACGGACAAGCCGCACTGCACGTGTGAACAGGGGAATGAGCGAGCGAGCGGGGATAGGGCGCCTCCTGCGCTTAAAAGCTTACAGCACCTGGTATTCCCAGGCGGTCTCCCATCCAAGTACTAACCAGGCCCATCCCTGTTTAGCTTCCGAGATCAGACGAGATCAGGCGTGCTCAAGGGGGTGTGGCCGTAAGCGAGAGCAAGGCTCGCTGGCACCCTTCTTATAGAGAGGACAGCTCCGTCACCTCTTTTACGACGCTGCTTTTTTCTTGCTTCCTTCCAATGAGGACGGAGCTGCGGGAGAAAGGGCGCTATAGAGGATCGCTGTGGAGAGCTGCTGCTGTGCTTTGACATCTGAGCTCTGTGGAAAACGATCTCAATACAATTCTGAAAAACGCGACTCCCCGAACGCCAGCCGAACAAGTCTCCACAGCCGAAGCGCTGTGTCTCTTTTCAGCTGGCGAGAAACCTTTCCTCGATCCTTTGCGGACTTGTAAAACTGTTCATGATCAGAATAAAAAACGCTCACGCTAATACACAAGCACCCGTGTCTCGCCAAAGCTGACAAATAAACAGACGGACAAGCCGCACTGCACGTGTGAACAGGGGAATGAGCGAGCGAGCGGGGATAGGGCGCCTCCTGCGCTTAAAAGCTTACAGCACCTGGTATTCCCAGGCGGTCTCCCATCCAAGTACTAACCAGGCCCATCCCTGTTTAGCTTCCGAGATCAGACGAGATCAGGCGTGCTCAAGGGGGTGTGGCCGTAAGCGAGAGCAAGGCTCGCTGGCACCCTTCTTATAGAGAGGACAGCTCCGTCACCTCTTTTACGACGCTGCTTTTTTCTTGCTTCCTTCCAATGAGGACGGAGCTGCGGGAGAAAGGGCGCTATAGAGGATCGCTGTGGAGAGCTGCTGCTGTGCTTTGACATCTGAGCTCTGTGGAAAACGATCTCAATACAATTCTGAAAAACGCGACTCCCCGAACGCCAGCCGAACAAGTCTCCACAGCCGAAGCGCTGTGTCTCTTTTCAGCTGGCGATAAACCTTTCCTCGATCCTTTGCGGACTTGTAAAACTGTTCATGATCAGAATAAAAAACGCTCACGCTAATACACAAGCACCCGTGTCTCGCCAAAGCTGACAAATAAACAGACGGACAAGCCGCACTGCACGTGTGAACAGGGGAATGAGCGAGCGAGCGGGGATAGGGCGCCTCCTGCGCTTAAAAGCTTACAGCACCTGGTATTCCCAGGCGGTCTCCCATCCAAGTACTAACCAGGCCCATCCCTGTTTAGCTTCCGAGATCAGACGAGATCAGGCGTGCTCAAGGGGGTGTGGCCGTAAGCGAGAGCAAGGCTCGCTGGCACCCTTCTTATAGAGAGGACAGCTCCGTCACCTCTTTTACGACGCTGCTTTTTTTCCCTTGCGTTTTTCTCTTCTTCCCACGTTCTCTCTCTTCACTGCCTTCGTCCCCGCTCTATTTCACTTCAGCCTTTCACTCTTGCTTCCTTCCAATGAGGACGGAGCTGCGGGAGAAAGGGCGCTATAGAGGATCGCTGTGGAGAGCTGCTGCTGTGCTTTGACATCTGAGCTCTGTGGAAAACGATCTCAATACAATTCTGAAAAACGCGACTCCCCGAACGCCAGCCGAACAAGTCTCCACAGCCGAAGCGCTGTGTCTCTTTTCAGCTGGCGATAAACCTTTCCTCGATCCTTTGCGGACTTGTAAAACTGTTCATGATCAGAATAAAAAACGCTCACGCTAATACACAAGCACCCGTGTCTCGCCAAAGCTGACAAATAAACAGACGGACAAGCCGCACTGCACGTGTGAACAGGGGAATGAGCGAGCGAGCGGGGATAGGGCGCCTCCTGCGCTTAAAAGCTTACAGCACCTGGTATTCCCAGGCGGTCTCCCATCCAAGTACTAACCAGGCCCATCCCTGTTTAGCTTCCGAGATCAGACGAGATCAGGCGTGCTCAAGGGGGTGTGGCCGTAAGCGAGAGCAAGGCTCGCTGGCACCCTTCTTATAGAGAGGACAGCTCCGTCACCTCTTTTACGACGCTGCTTTTTTTCCCTTGCGTTTTTCTCTTCTTCCCACGTTCTCTCTCTTCACTGCCTTCGTCCCCGCTCTATTTCACTTCAGCCTTTCACTCTTGCTTCCTTCCAATGAGGACGGAGCTGCGGGAGAAAGGGCGCTATAGAGGATCGCTGTGGAGAGCTGCTGCTGTGCTTTGACATCTGAGCTCTGTGGAAAACGATCTCAATACAATTCTGAAAAACGCGACTCCCCGAACGCCAGCCGAACAAGTCTCCACAGCCGAAGCGCTGTGTCTCTTTTCAGCTGGCGATAAACCTTTCCTCGATCCTTTGCGGACTTGTAAAACTGTTCATGATCAGAATAAAAAACGCTCACGCTAATACACAAGCACCCGTGTCTCGCCAAAGCTGACAAATAAACAGACGGACAAGCCGCACTGCACGTGTGAACAGGGGAATGAGCGAGCGAGCGGGGATAGGGCGCCTCCTGCGCTTAAAAGCTTACAGCACCTGGTATTCCCAGGCGGTCTCCCATCCAAGTACTAACCAGGCCCATCCCTGTTTAGCTTCCGAGATCAGACGAGATCAGGCGTGCTCAAGGGGGTGTGGCCGTAAGCGAGAGCAAGGCTCGCTGGCACCCTTCTTATAGAGAGGACAGCTCCGTCACCTCTTTTACGACGCTGCTTTTTTTCCCTTGCGTTTTTCTCTTCTTCCCACGTTCTCTCTCTTCACTGCCTTCGTCCCCGCTCTATTTCACTTCAGCCTTTCACTCTTGCTTCCTTCCAATGAGGACGGAGCTGCGGGAGAAAGGGCGCTATAGAGGATCGCTGTGGAGAGCTGCTGCTGTGCTTTGACATCTGAGCTCTGTGGAAAACGATCTCAATACAATTCTGAAAAACGCGACTCCCCGAACGCCAGCCGAACAAGTCTCCACAGCCGAAGCGCTGTGTCTCTTTTCAGCTGGCGATAAACCTTTCCTCGATCCTTTGCGGACTTGTAAAACTGTTCATGATCAGAATAAAAAACGCTCACGCTAATACACAAGCACCCGTGTCTCGCCAAAGCTGACAAATAAACAGACGGACAAGCCGCACTGCACGTGTGAACAGGGGAATGAGCGAGCGAGCGGGGATAGGGCGCCTCCTGCGCTTAAAAGCTTACAGCACCTGGTATTCCCAGGCGGTCTCCCATCCAAGTACTAACCAGGCCCATCCCTGTTTAGCTTCCGAGATCAGACGAGATCAGGCGTGCTCAAGGGGGTGTGGCCGCAAGCGAGAGCCAGGCTCGCTGGCACCCTTCTTATAGAGAGGACAGCTCCGTCACCTCTTTTACGACGCTGCTTTTTTTCCCTTGCGTTTTTCTCTTCTTCCCACGTTCTCTCTCTTCACTGCCTTCGTCCCCGCTCTATTTCACTTCAGCCTTTCACTCTTGCTTCCTTCCAATGAGGACGGAGCTGCGGGAGAAAGGGCGCTATAGAGGATCGCTGTGGAGAGCTGCTGCTGTGCTTTGACATCTGAGCTCTGTGGAAAACGATCTCAATACAATTCTGAAAAACGCGACTCCCCGAACGCCAGCCGAACAAGTCTCCACAGCCGAAGCGCTGTGTCTCTTTTCAGCTGGCGATAAACCTTTCCTCGATCCTTTGCGGACTTGTAAAACTGTTCATGATCAGAATAAAAAACGCTCACGCTAATACACAAGCACCCGTGTCTCGCCAAAGCTGACAAATAAACAGACGGACAAGCCGCACTGCACGTGTGAACAGGGGAATGAGCGAGCGAGCGGGGATAGGGCGCCTCCTGCGCTTAAAAGCTTACAGCACCTGGTATTCCCAGGCGGTCTCCCATCCAAGTACTAACCAGGCCCATCCCTGTTTAGCTTCCGAGATCAGACGAGATCAGGCGTGCTCAAGGGGGTGTGGCCGTAAGCGAGAGCAAGGCTCGCTGGCACCCTTCTTATAGAGAGGACAGCTCCGTCACCTCTTTTACGACGCTGCTTTTTTCTTGCTTCCTTCCAATGAGGACGGAGCTGCGGGAGAAAGGGCGCTATAGAGGATCGCTGTGGAGAGCTGCTGCTGTGCTTTGACATCTGAGCTCTGTGGAAAACGATCTCAATACAATTATGAAAAACGCGACTCCCCGAACGCCAGCCGAACAAGTCTCCACAGCCGAAGCGCTGTGTCTCTTTTCAGCTGGCGATAAACCTTTCCTCGATCCTTTGCGGACTTGTAAAACTGTTCATGATCAGAATAAAAAACGCTCACGCTAATACACAAGCACCCGTGTCTCGCCAAAGCTGACAAATAAACAGACGGACAAGCCGCACTGCACGTGTGAACAGGGGAATGAGCGAGCGAGCGGGGATAGGGCGCCTCCTGCGCTTAAAAGCTTACAGCACCTGGTATTCCCAGGCGGTCTCCCATCCAAGTACTAACCAGGCCCATCCCTGTTTAGCTTCCGAGATCAGACGAGATCAGGCGTGCTCAAGGGGGTGTGGCCGTAAGCAAGAGCAAGGCTCGCTGGCACCCTTCTTATAGAGAGGACAGCTCCGTCACCTCTTTTACGACGCTGCTTTTTTTCCCTTGCGTTTTTCTCTTCTTCCCACGTTCTCTCTCTTCACTGCCTTCGTCCCCGCTCTATTTCACTTCAGCCTTTCACTCTTGCTTCCTTCCAATGAGGACGGAGCTGCGGGAGAAAGGGCGCTATAGAGGATCGCTGTGGAGAGCTGCTGCTGTGCTTTGACATCTGAGCTCTGTGGAAAACGATCTCAATACAATTATGAAAAACGCGACTCCCCGAACGCCAGCCGAACAAGTCTCCACAGCCGAAGCGATGTGTCTCTTTTCAGCTGGCGATAAACCTTTCCTCGATCCTTTGCGGACTTGTAAAACTGTTCATGATCAGAATAAAAAACGCTCACGCTAATACACAAGCACCCGTGTCTCGCCAAAGCTGACAAATAAACAGACGGACAAGCCGCACTGCACGTGTGAACAGGGGAATGAGCGAGCGAGCGGGGATAGGGCGCCTCCTGCGCTTAAAAGCTTACAGCACCTGGTATTCCCAGGCGGTCTCCCATCCAAGTACTAACCAGGCCCATCCCTGTTTAGCTTCCGAGATCAGACGAGATCAGGCGTGCTCAAGGGGGTGTGGCCGTAAGCGAGAGCAAGGCTCGCTGGCACCCTTCTTATAGAGAGGACAGCTCCGTCACCTCTTTTACGACGCTGCTTTTTTCTTGCTTCCTTCCAATGAGGACGGAGCTGCGGGAGAAAGGGCGCTATAGAGGATCGCTGTGGAGAGCTGCTGCTGTGCTTTGACATCTGAGCTCTGTGGAAAACGATCTCAATACAATTCTGAAAAACGCGACTCCCCGAACGCCAGCCGAACAAGTCTCCACAGCCGAAGCGCTGTGTCTCTTTTCAGCTGGCGATAAACCTTTCCTCGATCCTTTGCGGACTTGTAAAACTGTTCATGATCAGAATAAAAAACGCTCACGCTAATACACAAGCACCCGTGTCTCGCCAAAGCTGACAAATAAACAGACGGACAAGCCGCACTGCACGTGTGAACAGGGGAATGAGCGAGCGAGCGGGGATAGGGCGCCTCCTGCGCTTAAAAGCTTACAGCACCTGGTATTCCCAGGCGGTCTCCCATCCAAGTACTAACCAGGCCCATCCCTGTTTAGCTTCCGAGATCAGACGAGATCAGGCGTGCTCAAGGGGGTGTGGCCGCAAGCGAGAGCCAGGCTCGCTGGCACCCTTCTTATAGAGAGGACAGCTCCGTCACCTCTTTTACGACGCTGCTTTTTTTCCCTTGCGTTTTTCTCTTCTTCCCACGTTCTCTCTCTTCACTGCCTTCGTCCCCGCTCTATTTCACTTCAGCCTTTCACTCTTGCTTCCTTCCAATGAGGACGGAGCTGCGGGAGAAAGGGCGCTATAGAGGATCGCTGTGGAGAGCTGCTGCTGTGCTTTGACATCTGAGCTCTGTGGAAAACGATCTCAATACAATTCTGAAAAACGCGACTCCCCGAACGCCAGCCGAACAAGTCTCCACAGCCGAAGCGCTGTGTCTCTTTTCAGCTGGCGATAAACCTTTCCTCGATCCTTTGCGGACTTGTAAAACTGTTCATGATCAGAATAAAAAACGCTCACGCTAATACACAAGCACCCGTGTCTCGCCAAAGCTGACAAATAAACAGACGGACAAGCCGCACTGCACGTGTGAACAGGGGAATGAGCGAGCGAGCGGGGATAGGGCGCCTCCTGCGCTTAAAAGCTTACAGCACCTGGTATTCCCAGGCGGTCTCCCATCCAAGTACTAACCAGGCCCATCCCTGTTTAGCTTCCGAGATCAGACGAGATCAGGCGTGCTCAAGGGGGTGTGGCCGTAAGCGAGAGCAAGGCTCGCTGGCACCCTTCTTATAGAGAGGACAGCTCCGTCACCTCTTTTACGACGCTGCTTTTTTCTTGCTTCCTTCCAATGAGGACGGAGCTGCGGGAGAAAGGGCGCTATAGAGGATCGCTGTGGAGAGCTGCTGCTGTGCTTTGACATCTGAGCTCTGTGGAAAACGATCTCAATACAATTCTGAAAAACGCGACTCCCCGAACGCCAGCCGAACAAGTCTCCACAGCCGAAGCGCTGTGTCTCTTTTCAGCTGGCGATAAACCTTTCCTCGATCCTTTGCGGACTTGTAAAACTGTTCATGATCAGAATAAAAAACGCTCACGCTAATACACAAGCACCCGTGTCTCGCCAAAGCTGACAAATAAACAGACGGACAAGCCGCACTGCACGTGTGAACAGGGGAATGAGCGAGCGAGCGGGGATAGGGCGCCTCCTGCGCTTAAAAGCTTACAGCACCTGGTATTCCCAGGCGGTCTCCCATCCAAGTACTAACCAGGCCCATCCCTGTTTAGCTTCCGAGATCAGACGAGATCAGGCGTGCTCAAGGGGGTGTGGCCGTAAGCGAGAGCAAGGCTCGCTGGCACCCTTCTTATAGAGAGGACAGCTCCGTCACCTCTTTTACGACGCTGCTTTTTTCTTGCTTCCTTCCAATGAGGACGGAGCTGCGGGAGAAAGGGCGCTATAGAGGATCGCTGTGGAGAGCTGCTGCTGTGCTTTGACATCTGAGCTCTGTGGAAAACGATCTCAATACAATTCTGAAAAACGCGACTCCCCGAACGCCAGCCGAACAAGTCTCCACAGCCGAAGCGCTGTGTCTCTTTTCAGCTGGCGATAAACCTTTCCTCGATCCTTTGCGGACTTGTAAAACTGTTCATGATCAGAATAAAAAACGCTCACGCTAATACACAAGCACCCGTGTCTCGCCAAAGCTGACAAATAAACAGACGGACAAGCCGCACTGCACGTGTGAACAGGGGAATGAGCGAGCGAGCGGGGATAGGGCGCCTCCTGCGCTTAAAAGCTTACAGCACCTGGTATTCCCAGGCGGTCTCCCATCCAAGTACTAACCAGGCCCATCCCTGTTTAGCTTCCGAGATCAGACGAGATCAGGCGTGCTCAAGGGGGTGTGGCCGTAAGCGAGAGCAAGGCTCGCTGGCACCCTTCTTATAGAGAGGACAGCTCCGTCACCTCTTTTACGACGCTGCTTTTTTCTTGCTTCCTTCCAATGAGGACGGAGCTGCGGGAGAAAGGGCGCTATAGAGGATCGCTGTGGAGAGCTGCTGCTGTGCTTTGACATCTGAGCTCTGTGGAAAACGATCTCAATACAATTCTGAAAAACGCGACTCCCCGAACGCCAGCCGAACAAGTCTCCACAGCCGAAGCGCTGTGTCTCTTTTCAGCTGGCGATAAACCTTTCCTCGATCCTTTGCGGACTTGTAAAACTGTTCATGATCAGAATAAAAAACGCTCACGCTAATACACAAGCACCCGTGTCTCGCCAAAGCTGACAAATAAACAGACGGACAAGCCGCACTGCACGTGTGAACAGGGGAATGAGCGAGCGAGCGGGGATAGGGCGCCTCCTGCGCTTAAAAGCTTACAGCACCTGGTATTCCCAGGCGGTCTCCCATCCAAGTACTAACCAGGCCCATCCCTGTTTAGCTTCCGAGATCAGACGAGATCAGGCGTGCTCAAGGGGGTGTGGCCGTAAGCGAGAGCAAGGCTCGCTGGCACCCTTCTTATAGAGAGGACAGCTCCGTCACCTCTTTTACGACGCTGCTTTTTTTCCCTTGCGTTTTTCTCTTCTTCCCACGTTCTCTCTCTTCACTGCCTTCGTCCCCGCTCTATTTCACTTCAGCCTTTCACTCTTGCTTCCTTCCAATGAGGACGGAGCTGCGGGAGAAAGGGCGCTATAGAGGATCGCTGTGGAGAGCTGCTGCTGTGCTTTGACATCTGAGCTCTGTGGAAAACGATCTCAATACAATTCTGAAAAACGCGACTCCCCGAACGCCAGCCGAACAAGTCTCCACAGCCGAAGCGCTGTGTCTCTTTTCAGCTGGCGATAAACCTTTCCTCGATCCTTTGCGGACTTGTAAAACTGTTCATGATCAGAATAAAAAACGCTCACGCTAATACACAAGCACCCGTGTCTCGCCAAAGCTGACAAATAAACAGACGGACAAGCCGCACTGCACGTGTGAACAGGGGAATGAGCGAGCGAGCGGGGATAGGGCGCCTCCTGCGCTTAAAAGCTTACAGCACCTGGTATTCCCAGGCGGTCTCCCATCCAAGTACTAACCAGGCCCATCCCTGTTTAGCTTCCGAGATCAGACGAGATCAGGCGTGCTCAAGGGGGTGTGGCCGTAAGCGAGAGCAAGGCTCGCTGGCACCCTTCTTATAGAGAGGACAGCTCCGTCACCTCTTTTACGACGCTGCTTTTTTTCCCTTGCGTTTTTCTCTTCTTCCCACGTTCTCTCTCTTCACTGCCTTCGTCCCCGCTCTATTTCACTTCAGCCTTTCACTCTTGCTTCCTTCCAATGAGGACGGAGCTGCGGGAGAAAGGGCGCTATAGAGGATCGCTGTGGAGAGCTGCTGCTGTGCTTTGACATCTGAGCTCTGTGGAAAACGATCTCAATACAATTCTGAAAAACGCGACTCCCCGAACGCCAGCCGAACAAGTCTCCACAGCCGAAGCGCTGTGTCTCTTTTCAGCTGGCGATAAACCTTTCCTCGATCCTTTGCGGACTTGTAAAACTGTTCATGATCAGAATAAAAAACGCTCACGCTAATACACAAGCACCCGTGTCTCGCCAAAGCTGACAAATAAACAGACGGACAAGCCGCACTGCACGTGTGAACAGGGGAATGAGCGAGCGAGCGGGGATAGGGCGCCTCCTGCGCTTAAAAGCTTACAGCACCTGGTATTCCCAGGCGGTCTCCCATCCAAGTACTAACCAGGCCCATCCCTGTTTAGCTTCCGAGATCAGACGAGATCAGGCGTGCTCAAGGGGGTGTGGCCGTAAGCGAGAGCAAGGCTCGCTGGCACCCTTCTTATAGAGAGGACAGCTCCGTCACCTCTTTTACGACGCTGCTTTTTTTCCCTTGCGTTTTTCTCTTCTTCCCACGTTCTCTCTCTTCACTGCCTTCGTCCCCGCTCTATTTCACTTCAGCCTTTCACTCTTGCTTCCTTCCAATGAGGACGGAGCTGCGGGAGAAAGGGCGCTATAGAGGATCGCTGTGGAGAGCTGCTGCTGTGCTTTGACATCTGAGCTCTGTGGAAAACGATCTCAATACAATTCTGAAAAACGCGACTCCCCGAACGCCAGCCGAACAAGTCTCCACAGCCGAAGCGCTGTGTCTCTTTTCAGCTGGCGATAAACCTTTCCTCGATCCTTTGCGGACTTGTAAAACTGTTCATGATCAGAATAAAAAACGCTCACGCTAATACACAAGCACCCGTGTCTCGCCAAAGCTGACAAATAAACAGACGGACAAGCCGCACTGCACGTGTGAACAGGGGAATGAGCGAGCGAGCGGGGATAGGGCGCCTCCTGCGCTTAAAAGCTTACAGCACCTGGTATTCCCAGGCGGTCTCCCATCCAAGTACTAACCAGGCCCATCCCTGTTTAGCTTCCGAGATCAGACGAGATCAGGCGTGCTCAAGGGGGTGTGGCCGTAAGCGAGAGCAAGGCTCGCTGGCACCCTTCTTATAGAGAGGACAGCTCCGTCACCTCTTTTACGACGCTGCTTTTTTTCCCTTGCGTTTTTCTCTTCTTCCCACGTTCTCTCTCTTCACTGCCTTCGTCCCCGCTCTATTTCACTTCAGCCTTTCACTCTTGCTTCCTTCCAATGAGGACGGAGCTGCGGGAGAAAGGGCGCTATAGAGGATCGCTGTGGAGAGCTGCTGCTGTGCTTTGACATCTGAGCTCTGTGGAAAACGATCTCAATACAATTCTGAAAAACGCGACTCCCCGAACGCCAGCCGAACAAGTCTCCACAGCCGAAGCGCTGTGTCTCTTTTCAGCTGGCGATAAACCTTTCCTCGATCCTTTGCGGACTTGTAAAACTGTTCATGATCAGAATAAAAAACGCTCACGCTAATACACAAGCACCCGTGTCTCGCCAAAGCTGACAAATAAACAGACGGACAAGCCGCACTGCACGTGTGAACAGGGGAATGAGCGAGCGAGCGGGGATAGGGCGCCTCCTGCGCTTAAAAGCTTACAGCACCTGGTATTCCCAGGCGGTCTCCCATCCAAGTACTAACCAGGCCCATCCCTGTTTAGCTTCCGAGATCAGACGAGATCAGGCGTGCTCAAGGGGGTGTGGCCGTAAGCGAGAGCAAGGCTCGCTGGCACCCTTCTTATAGAGAGGACAGCTCCGTCACCTCTTTTACGACGCTGCTTTTTTCTTGCTTCCTTCCAATGAGGACGGAGCTGCGGGAGAAAGGGCGCTATAGAGGATCGCTGTGGAGAGCTGCTGCTGTGCTTTGACATCTGAGCTCTGTGGAAAACGATCTCAATACAATTCTGAAAAACGCGACTCCCCGAACGCCAGCCGAACAAGTCTCCACAGCCGAAGCGCTGTGTCTCTTTTCAGCTGGCGATAAACCTTTCCTCGATCCTTTGCGGACTTGTAAAACTGTTCATGATCAGAATAAAAAACGCTCACGCTAATACACAAGCACCCGTGTCTCGCCAAAGCTGACAAATAAACAGACGGACAAGCCGCACTGCACGTGTGAACAGGGGAATGAGCGAGCGAGCGGGGATAGGGCGCCTCCTGCGCTTAAAAGCTTACAGCACCTGGTATTCCCAGGCGGTCTCCCATCCAAGTACTAACCAGGCCCATCCCTGTTTAGCTTCCGAGATCAGACGAGATCAGGCGTGCTCAAGGGGGTGTGGCCGTAAGCGAGAGCAAGGCTCGCTGGCACCCTTCTTATAGAGAGGACAGCTCCGTCACCTCTTTTACGACGCTGCTTTTTTTCCCTTGCGTTTTTCTCTTCTTCCCACGTTCTCTCTCTTCACTGCCTTCGTCCCCGCTCTATTTCACTTCAGCCTTTCACTCTTGCTTCCTTCCAATGAGGACGGAGCTGCGGGAGAAAGGGCGCTATAGAGGATCGCTGTGGAGAGCTGCTGCTGTGCTTTGACATCTGAGCTCTGTGGAAAACGATCTCAATACAATTCTGAAAAACGCGACTCCCCGAACGCCAGCCGAACAAGTCTCCACAGCCGAAGCGCTGTGTCTCTTTTCAGCTGGCGATAAACCTTTCCTCGATCCTTTGCGGACTTGTAAAACTGTTCATGATCAGAATAAAAAACGCTCACGCTAATACACAAGCACCCGTGTCTCGCCAAAGCTGACAAATAAACAGACGGACAAGCCGCACTGCACGTGTGAACAGGGGAATGAGCGAGCGAGCGGGGATAGGGCGCCTCCTGCGCTTAAAAGCTTACAGCACCTGGTATTCCCAGGCGGTCTCCCATCCAAGTACTAACCAGGCCCATCCCTGTTTAGCTTCCGAGATCAGACGAGATCAGGCGTGCTCAAGGGGGTGTGGCCGTAAGCGAGAGCAAGGCTCGCTGGCACCCTTCTTATAGAGAGGACAGCTCCGTCACCTCTTTTACGACGCTGCTTTTTTCTTGCTTCCTTCCAATGAGGACGGAGCTGCGGGAGAAAGGGCGCTATAGAGGATCGCTGTGGAGAGCTGCTGCTGTGCTTTGACATCTGAGCTCTGTGGAAAACGATCTCAATACAATTCTGAAAAACGCGACTCCCCGAACGCCAGCCGAACAAGTCTCCACAGCCGAAGCGCTGTGTCTCTTTTCAGCTGGCGATAAACCTTTCCTCGATCCTTTGCGGACTTGTAAAACTGTTCATGATCAGAATAAAAAACGCTCACGCTAATACACAAGCACCCGTGTCTCGCCAAAGCTGACAAATAAACAGACGGACAAGCCGCACTGCACGTGTGAACAGGGGAATGAGCGAGCGAGCGGGGATAGGGCGCCTCCTGCGCTTAAAAGCTTACAGCACCTGGTATTCCCAGGCGGTCTCCCATCCAAGTACTAACCAGGCCCATCCCTGTTTAGCTTCCGAGATCAGACGAGATCAGGCGTGCTCAAGGGGGTGTGGCCGTAAGCGAGAGCAAGGCTCGCTGGCACCCTTCTTATAGAGAGGACAGCTCCGTCACCTCTTTTACGACGCTGCTTTTTTTCCCTTGCGTTTTTCTCTTCTTCCCACGTTCTCTCTCTTCACTGCCTTCGTCCCCGCTCTATTTCACTTCAGCCTTTCACTCTTGCTTCCTTCCAATGAGGACGGAGCTGCGGGAGAAAGGGCGCTATAGAGGATCGCTGTGGAGAGCTGCTGCTGTGCTTTGACATCTGAGCTCTGTGGAAAACGATCTCAATACAATTCTGAAAAACGCGACTCCCCGAACGCCAGCCGAACAAGTCTCCACAGCCGAAGCGCTGTGTCTCTTTTCAGCTGGCGATAAACCTTTCCCTTGAGTTTTTCTTCTTCCCGACGTTCTCTCTCTTCACTGCCTTCGTCCCCTGCTCTATTTCACTTCAGCCTTTCACTCTTGCTTCCTTCCAATGAGGACGGAGCTGCGGGAGAAAGGGCGCTATAGAGGATCGCTGTGGAGAGCTGCTGCTGTGCTTTGACATCTGAGCTCCCAGCCGAACAAGTCTCCACAGGCCGAGCGCTGTGTCTCTTCGCTAATACACAAGCACCCGTGTCTCGCCAAAGCTGACAAATAAACAGGGACAAGCCGTGCACTGTGAAAACCAGGCCCATCCCTAGCAAGGCTCGCTGGCACCCTTCTTATAGAGAGGACAGCTCCGTCACCTCTTTTACGACGCTGCTTTTTTTCCCTTGCGTTTTTCTCTTCTTCCCACGTTCTCTCTCTTCACTGCCTTCGTCCCCGCTCTATTTCACTTCAGCCTTTCACTCTTGCTTCCTTCCAATGAGGACGGAGCTGCGGGAGAAAGGGCGCTATAGAGGATCGCTGTGGAGAGCTGCTGCTGTGCTTTGACATCTGAGCTCTGTGGAAAACGATCTCAATACAATTCTGAAAAACGCGACTCCCCGAACGCCAGCCGAACAAGTCTCCACAGCCGAAGCGCTGTGTCTCTTTTCAGCTGGCGATAAACCTTTCCTCGATCCTTTGCGGACTTGTAAAACTGTTCATGATCAGAATAAAAAACGCTCACGCTAATACACAAGCACCCGTGTCTCGCCAAAGCTGACAAATAAACAGACGGACAAGCCGCACTGCACGTGTGAACAGGGGAATGAGCGAGCGAGCGGGGATAGGGCGCCTCCTGCGCTTAAAAGCTTACAGCACCTGGTATTCCCAGGCGGTCTCCCATCCAAGTACTAACCAGGCCCATCCCTGTTTAGCTTCCGAGATCAGACGAGATCAGGCGTGCTCAAGGGGGTGTGGCCGTAAGCGAGAGCAAGGCTCGCTGGCACCCTTCTTATAGAGAGGACAGCTCCGTCACCTCTTTTACGACGCTGCTTTTTTTCCCTTGCGTTTTTCTCTTCTTCCCACGTTCTCTCTCTTCACTGCCTTCGTCCCCGCTCTATTTCACTTCAGCCTTTCACTCTTGCTTCCTTCCAATGAGGACGGAGCTGCGGGAGAAAGGGCGCTATAGAGGATCGCTGTGGAGAGCTGCTGCTGTGCTTTGACATCTGAGCTCTGTGGAAAACGATCTCAATACAATTCTGAAAAACGCGACTCCCCGAACGCCAGCCGAACAAGTCTCCACAGCCGAAGCGCTGTGTCTCTTTTCAGCTGGCGATAAACCTTTCCTCGATCCTTTGCGGACTTGTAAAACTGTTCATGATCAGAATAAAAAACGCTCACGCTAATACACAAGCACCCGTGTCTCGCCAAAGCTGACAAATAAACAGACGGACAAGCCGCACTGCACGTGTGAACAGGGGAATGAGCGAGCGAGCGGGGATAGGGCGCCTCCTGCGCTTAAAAGCTTACAGCACCTGGTATTCCCAGGCGGTCTCCCATCCAAGTACTAACCAGGCCCATCCCTGTTTAGCTTCCGAGATCAGACGAGATCAGGCGTGCTCAAGGGGGTGTGGCCGTAAGCGAGAGCAAGGCTCGCTGGCACCCTTCTTATAGAGAGGACAGCTCCGTCACCTCTTTTACGACGCTGCTTTTTTTCCCTTGCGTTTTTCTCTTCTTCCCACGTTCTCTCTCTTCACTGCCTTCGTCCCCGCTCTATTTCACTTCAGCCTTTCACTCTTGCTTCCTTCCAATGAGGACGGAGCTGCGGGAGAAAGGGCGCTATAGAGGATCGCTGTGGAGAGCTGCTGCTGTGCTTTGACATCTGAGCTCTGTGGAAAACGATCTCAATACAATTCTGAAAAACGCGACTCCCCGAACGCCAGCCGAACAAGTCTCCACAGCCGAAGCGCTGTGTCTCTTTTCAGCTGGCGATAAACCTTTCCTCGATCCTTTGCGGACTTGTAAAACTGTTCATGATCAGAATAAAAAACGCTCACGCTAATACACAAGCACCCGTGTCTCGCCAAAGCTGACAAATAAACAGACGGACAAGCCGCACTGCACGTGTGAACAGGGGAATGAGCGAGCGAGCGGGGATAGGGCGCCTCCTGCGCTTAAAAGCTTACAGCACCTGGTATTCCCAGGCGGTCTCCCATCCAAGTACTAACCAGGCCCATCCCTGTTTAGCTTCCGAGATCAGACGAGATCAGGCGTGCTCAAGGGGGTGTGGCCGGAAGCGAGAGCAAGGCTCGCTGGCACCCTTCTTATAGAGAGGACAGCTCCGTCACCTCTTTTACGACGCTGCTTTTTTTCCCTTGCGTTTTTCTCTTCTTCCCACGTTCTCTCTCTTCACTGCCTTCGTCCCCGCTCTATTTCACTTCAGCCTTTCACTCTTGCTTCCTTCCAATGAGGACGGAGCTGCGGGAGAAAGGGCGCTATAGAGGATCGCTGTGGAGAGCTGCTGCTGTGCTTTGACATCTGAGCTCTGTGGAAAACGATCTCAATACAATTCTGAAAAACGCGACTCCCCGAACGCCAGCCGAACAAGTCTCCACAGCCGAAGCGCTGTGTCTCTTTTCAGCTGGCGATAAACCTTTCCTCGATCCTTTGCGGACTTGTAAAACTGTTCATGATCAGAATAAAAAACGCTCACGCTAATACACAAGCACCCGTGTCTCGCCAAAGCTGACAAATAAACAGACGGACAAGCCGCACTGCACGTGTGAACAGGGGAATGAGCGAGCGAGCGGGGATAGGGCGCCTCCTGCGCTTAAAAGCTTACAGCACCTGGTATTCCCAGGCGGTCTCCCATCCAAGTACTAACCAGGCCCATCCCTGTTTAGCTTCCGAGATCAGACGAGATCAGGCGTGCTCAAGGGGGTGTGGCCGTAAGCGAGAGCAAGGCTCGCTGGCACCCTTCTTATAGAGAGGACAGCTCCGTCACCTCTTTTACGACGCTGCTTTTTTCTTGCTTCCTTCCAATGAGGACGGAGCTGCGGGAGAAAGGGCGCTATAGAGGATCGCTGTGGAGAGCTGCTGCTGTGCTTTGACATCTGAGCTCTGTGGAAAACGATCTCAATACAATTCTGAAAAACGCGACTCCCCGAACGCCAGCCGAACAAGTCTCCACAGCCGAAGCGCTGTGTCTCTTTTCAGCTGGCGATAAACCTTTCCTCGATCCTTTGCGGACTTGTAAAACTGTTCATGATCAGAATAAAAAACGCTCACGCTAATACACAAGCACCCGTGTCTCGCCAAAGCTGACAAATAAACAGACGGACAAGCCGCACTGCACGTGTGAACAGGGGAATGAGCGAGCGAGCGGGGATAGGGCGCCTCCTGCGCTTAAAAGCTTACAGCACCTGGTATTCCCAGGCGGTCTCCCATCCAAGTACTAACCAGGCCCATCCCTGTTTAGCTTCCGAGATCAGACGAGATCAGGCGTGCTCAAGGGGGTGTGGCCGTAAGCGAGAGCAAGGCTCGCTGGCACCCTTCTTATAGAGAGGACAGCTCCGTCACCTCTTTTACGACGCTGCTTTTTTTCCCTTGCGTTTTTCTCTTCTTCCCACGTTCTCTCTCTTCACTGCCTTCGTCCCCGCTCTATTTCACTTCAGCCTTTCACTCTTGCTTCCTTCCAATGAGGACGGAGCTGCGGGAGAAAGGGCGCTATAGAGGATCGCTGTGGAGAGCTGCTGCTGTGCTTTGACATCTGAGCTCTGTGGAAAACGATCTCAATACAATTCTGAAAAACGCGACTCCCCGAACGCCAGCCGAACAAGTCTCCACAGCCGAAGCGCTGTGTCTCTTTTCAGCTGGCGATAAACCTTTCCTCGATCCTTTGCGGACTTGTAAAACTGTTCATGATCAGAATAAAAAACGCTCACGCTAATACACAAGCACCCGTGTCTCGCCAAAGCTGACAAATAAACAGACGGACAAGCCGCACTGCACGTGTGAACAGGGGAATGAGCGAGCGAGCGGGGATAGGGCGCCTCCTGCGCTTAAAAGCTTACAGCACCTGGTATTCCCAGGCGGTCTCCCATCCAAGTACTAACCAGGCCCATCCCTGTTTAGCTTCCGAGATCAGACGAGATCAGGCGTGCTCAAGGGGGTGTGGCCGTAAGCGAGAGCAAGGCTCGCTGGCACCCTTCTTATAGAGAGGACAGCTCCGTCACCTCTTTTACGACGCTGCTTTTTTTCCCTTGCGTTTTTCTCTTCTTCCCACGTTCTCTCTCTTCACTGCCTTCGTCCCCGCTCTATTTCACTTCAGCCTTTCACTCTTGCTTCCTTCCAATGAGGACGGAGCTGCGGGAGAAAGGGCGCTATAGAGGATCGCTGTGGAGAGCTGCTGCTGTGCTTTGACATCTGAGCTCTGTGGAAAACGATCTCAATACAATTCTGAAAAACGCGACTCCCCGAACGCCAGCCGAACAAGTCTCCACAGCCGAAGCGCTGTGTCTCTTTTCAGCTGGCGATAAACCTTTCCTCGATCCTTTGCGGACTTGTAAAACTGTTCATGATCAGAATAAAAAACGCTCACGCTAATACACAAGCACCCGTGTCTCGCCAAAGCTGACAAATAAACAGACGGACAAGCCGCACTGCACGTGTGAACAGGGGAATGAGCGAGCGAGCGGGGATAGGGCGCCTCCTGCGCTTAAAAGCTTACAGCACCTGGTATTCCCAGGCGGTCTCCCATCCAAGTACTAACCAGGCCCATCCCTGTTTAGCTTCCGAGATCAGACGAGATCAGGCGTGCTCAAGGGGGTGTGGCCGTAAGCGAGAGCAAGGCTCGCTGGCACCCTTCTTATAGAGAGGACAGCTCCGTCACCTCTTTTACGACGCTGCTTTTTTTCCCTTGCGTTTTTCTCTTCTTCCCACGTTCTCTCTCTTCACTGCCTTCGTCCCCGCTCTATTTCACTTCAGCCTTTCACTCTTGCTTCCTTCCAATGAGGACGGAGCTGCGGGAGAAAGGGCGCTATAGAGGATCGCTGTGGAGAGCTGCTGCTGTGCTTTGACATCTGAGCTCTGTGGAAAACGATCTCAATACAATTCTGAAAAACGCGACTCCCCGAACGCCAGCCGAACAAGTCTCCACAGCCGAAGCGCTGTGTCTCTTTTCAGCTGGCGATAAACCTTTCCTCGATCCTTTGCGGACTTGTAAAACTGTTCATGATCAGAATAAAAAACGCTCACGCTAATACACAAGCACCCGTGTCTCGCCAAAGCTGACAAATAAACAGACGGACAAGCCGCACTGCACGTGTGAACAGGGGAATGAGCGAGCGAGCGGGGATAGGGCGCCTCCTGCGCTTAAAAGCTTACAGCACCTGGTATTCCCAGGCGGTCTCCCATCCAAGTACTAACCAGGCCCATCCCTGTTTAGCTTCCGAGATCAGACGAGATCAGGCGTGCTCAAGGGGGTGTGGCCGTAAGCGAGAGCAAGGCTCGCTGGCACCCTTCTTATAGAGAGGACAGCTCCGTCACCTCTTTTACGACGCTGCTTTTTTTCCCTTGCGTTTTTCTCTTCTTCCCACGTTCTCTCTCTTCACTGCCTTCGTCCCCGCTCTATTTCACTTCAGCCTTTCACTCTTGCTTCCTTCCAATGAGGACGGAGCTGCGGGAGAAAGGGCGCTATAGAGGATCGCTGTGGAGAGCTGCTGCTGTGCTTTGACATCTGAGCTCTGTGGAAAACGATCTCAATACAATTCTGAAAAACGCGACTCCCCGAACGCCAGCCGAACAAGTCTCCACAGCCGAAGCGCTGTGTCTCTTTTCAGCTGGCGATAAACCTTTCCTCGATCCTTTGCGGACTTGTAAAACTGTTCATGATCAGAATAAAAAACGCTCACGCTAATACACAAGCACCCGTGTCTCGCCAAAGCTGACAAATAAACAGACGGACAAGCCGCACTGCACGTGTGAACAGGGGAATGAGCGAGCGAGCGGGGATAGGGCGCCTCCTGCGCTTAAAAGCTTACAGCACCTGGTATTCCCAGGCGGTCTCCCATCCAAGTACTAACCAGGCCCATCCCTGTTTAGCTTCCGAGATCAGACGAGATCAGGCGTGCTCAAGGGGGTGTGGCCGTAAGCGAGAGCAAGGCTCGCTGGCACCCTTCTTATAGAGAGGACAGCTCCGTCACCTCTTTTACGACGCTGCTTTTTTTCCCTTGCGTTTTTCTCTTCTTCCCACGTTCTCTCTCTTCACTGCCTTCGTCCCCGCTCTATTTCACTTCAGCCTTTCACTCTTGCTTCCTTCCAATGAGGACGGAGCTGCGGGAGAAAGGGCGCTATAGAGGATCGCTGTGGAGAGCTGCTGCTGTGCTTTGACATCTGAGCTCTGTGGAAAACGATCTCAATACAATTCTGAAAAACGCGACTCCCCGAACGCCAGCCGAACAAGTCTCCACAGCCGAAGCGCTGTGTCTCTTTTCAGCTGGCGATAAACCTTTCCTCGATCCTTTGCGGACTTGTAAAACTGTTCATGATCAGAATAAAAAACGCTCACGCTAATACACAAGCACCCGTGTCTCGCCAAAGCTGACAAATAAACAGACGGACAAGCCGCACTGCACGTGTGAACAGGGGAATGAGCGAGCGAGCGGGGATAGGGCGCCTCCTGCGCTTAAAAGCTTACAGCACCTGGTATTCCCAGGCGGTCTCCCATCCAAGTACTAACCAGGCCCATCCCTGTTTAGCTTCCGAGATCAGACGAGATCAGGCGTGCTCAAGGGGGTGTGGCCGTAAGCGAGAGCAAGGCTCGCTGGCACCCTTCTTATAGAGAGGACAGCTCCGTCACCTCTTTTACGACGCTGCTTTTTTCTTGCTTCCTTCCAATGAGGACGGAGCTGCGGGAGAAAGGGCGCTATAGAGGATCGCTGTGGAGAGCTGCTGCTGTGCTTTGACATCTGAGCTCTGTGGAAAACGATCTCAATACAATTCTGAAAAACGCGACTCCCCGAACGCCAGCCGAACAAGTCTCCACAGCCGAAGCGCTGTGTCTCTTTTCAGCTGGCGATAAACCTTTCCTCGATCCTTTGCGGACTTGTAAAACTGTTCATGATCAGAATAAAAAACGCTCACGCTAATACACAAGCACCCGTGTCTCGCCAAAGCTGACAAATAAACAGACGGACAAGCCGCACTGCACGTGTGAACAGGGGAATGAGCGAGCGAGCGGGGATAGGGCGCCTCCTGCGCTTAAAAGCTTACAGCACCTGGTATTCCCAGGCGGTCTCCCATCCAAGTACTAACCAGGCCCATCCCTGTTTAGCTTCCGAGATCAGACGAGATCAGGCGTGCTCAAGGGGGTGTGGCCGTAAGCGAGAGCAAGGCTCGCTGGCACCCTTCTTATAGAGAGGACAGCTCCGTCACCTCTTTTACGACGCTGCTTTTTTTCCCTTGCGTTTTTCTCTTCTTCCCACGTTCTCTCTCTTCACTGCCTTCGTCCCCGCTCTATTTCACTTCAGCCTTTCACTCTTGCTTCCTTCCAATGAGGACGGAGCTGCGGGAGAAAGGGCGCTATAGAGGATCGCTGTGGAGAGCTGCTGCTGTGCTTTGACATCTGAGCTCTGTGGAAAACGATCTCAATACAATTCTGAAAAACGCGACTCCCCGAACGCCAGCCGAACAAGTCTCCACAGCCGAAGCGCTGTGTCTCTTTTCAGCTGGCGATAAACCTTTCCTCGATCCTTTGCGGACTTGTAAAACTGTTCATGATCAGAATAAAAAACGCTCACGCTAATACACAAGCACCCGTGTCTCGCCAAAGCTGACAAATAAACAGACGGACAAGCCGCACTGCACGTGTGAACAGGGGAATGAGCGAGCGAGCGGGGATAGGGCGCCTCCTGCGCTTAAAAGCTTACAGCACCTGGTATTCCCAGGCGGTCTCCCATCCAAGTACTAACCAGGCCCATCCCTGTTTAGCTTCCGAGATCAGACGAGATCAGGCGTGCTCAAGGGGGTGTGGCCGTAAGCGAGAGCAAGGCTCGCTGGCACCCTTCTTATAGAGAGGACAGCTCCGTCACCTCTTTTACGACGCTGCTTTTTTTCCCTTGCGTTTTTCTCTTCTTCCCACGTTCTCTCTCTTCACTGCCTTCGTCCCCGCTCTATTTCACTTCAGCCTTTCACTCTTGCTTCCTTCCAATGAGGACGGAGCTGCGGGAGAAAGGGCGCTATAGAGGATCGCTGTGGAGAGCTGCTGCTGTGCTTTGACATCTGAGCTCTGTGGAAAACGATCTCAATACAATTCTGAAAAACGCGACTCCCCGAACGCCAGCCGAACAAGTCTCCACAGCCGAAGCGCTGTGTCTCTTTTCAGCTGGCGATAAACCTTTCCTCGATCCTTTGCGGACTTGTAAAACTGTTCATGATCAGAATAAAAAACGCTCACGCTAATACACAAGCACCCGTGTCTCGCCAAAGCTGACAAATAAACAGACGGACAAGCCGCACTGCACGTGTGAACAGGGGAATGAGCGAGCGAGCGGGGATAGGGCGCCTCCTGCGCTTAAAAGCTTACAGCACCTGGTATTCCCAGGCGGTCTCCCATCCAAGTACTAACCAGGCCCATCCCTGTTTAGCTTCCGAGATCAGACGAGATCAGGCGTGCTCAAGGGGGTGTGGCCGTAAGCGAGAGCAAGGCTCGCTGGCACCCTTCTTATAGAGAGGACAGCTCCGTCACCTCTTTTACGACGCTGCTTTTTTCTTGCTTCCTTCCAATGAGGACGGAGCTGCGGGAGAAAGGGCGCTATAGAGGATCGCTGTGGAGAGCTGCTGCTGTGCTTTGACATCTGAGCTCTGTGGAAAACGATCTCAATACAATTCTGAAAAACGCGACTCCCCGAACGCCAGCCGAACAAGTCTCCACAGCCGAAGCGCTGTGTCTCTTTTCAGCTGGCGATAAACCTTTCCTCGATCCTTTGCGGACTTGTAAAACTGTTCATGATCAGAATAAAAAACGCTCACGCTAATACACAAGCACCCGTGTCTCGCCAAAGCTGACAAATAAACAGACGGACAAGCCGCACTGCACGTGTGAACAGGGGAATGAGCGAGCGAGCGGGGATAGGGCGCCTCCTGCGCTTAAAAGCTTACAGCACCTGGTATTCCCAGGCGGTCTCCCATCCAAGTACTAACCAGGCCCATCCCTGTTTAGCTTCCGAGATCAGACGAGATCAGGCGTGCTCAAGGGGGTGTGGCCGTAAGCGAGAGCAAGGCTCGCTGGCACCCTTCTTATAGAGAGGACAGCTCCGTCACCTCTTTTACGACGCTGCTTTTTTCTTGCTTCCTTCCAATGAGGACGGAGCTGCGGGAGAAAGGGCGCTATAGAGGATCGCTGTGGAGAGCTGCTGCTGTGCTTTGACATCTGAGCTCTGTGGAAAACGATCTCAATACAATTCTGAAAAACGCGACTCCCCGAACGCCAGCCGAACAAGTCTCCACAGCCGAAGCGCTGTGTCTCTTTTCAGCTGGCGATAAACCTTTCCTCGATCCTTTGCGGACTTGTAAAACTGTTCATGATCAGAATAAAAAACGCTCACGCTAATACACAAGCACCCGTGTCTCGCCAAAGCTGACAAATAAACAGACGGACAAGCCGCACTGCACGTGTGAACAGGGGAATGAGCGAGCGAGCGGGGATAGGGCGCCTCCTGCGCTTAAAAGCTTACAGCACCTGGTATTCCCAGGCGGTCTCCCATCCAAGTACTAACCAGGCCCATCCCTGTTTAGCTTCCGAGATCAGACGAGATCAGGCGTGCTCAAGGGGGTGTGGCCGTAAGCGAGAGCAAGGCTCGCTGGCACCCTTCTTATAGAGAGGACAGCTCCGTCACCTCTTTTACGACGCTGCTTTTTTCTTGCTTCCTTCCAATGAGGACGGAGCTGCGGGAGAAAGGGCGCTATAGAGGATCGCTGTGGAGAGCTGCTGCTGTGCTTTGACATCTGAGCTCTGTGGAAAACGATCTCAATACAATTCTGAAAAACGCGACTCCCCGAACGCCAGCCGAACAAGTCTCCACAGCCGAAGCGCTGTGTCTCTTTTCAGCTGGCGATAAACCTTTCCTCGATCCTTTGCGGACTTGTAAAACTGTTCATGATCAGAATAAAAAACGCTCACGCTAATACACAAGCACCCGTGTCTCGCCAAAGCTGACAAATAAACAGACGGACAAGCCGCACTGCACGTGTGAACAGGGGAATGAGCGAGCGAGCGGGGATAGGGCGCCTCCTGCGCTTAAAAGCTTACAGCACCTGGTATTCCCAGGCGGTCTCCCATCCAAGTACTAACCAGGCCCATCCCTGTTTAGCTTCCGAGATCAGACGAGATCAGGCGTGCTCAAGGGGGTGTGGCCGTAAGCGAGAGCAAGGCTCGCTGGCACCCTTCTTATAGAGAGGACAGCTCCGTCACCTCTTTTACGACGCTGCTTTTTTTCCCTTGCGTTTTTCTCTTCTTCCCACGTTCTCTCTCTTCACTGCCTTCGTCCCCGCTCTATTTCACTTCAGCCTTTCACTCTTGCTTCCTTCCAATGAGGACGGAGCTGCGGGAGAAAGGGCGCTATAGAGGATCGCTGTGGAGAGCTGCTGCTGTGCTTTGACATCTGAGCTCTGTGGAAAACGATCTCAATACAATTCTGAAAAACGCGACTCCCCGAACGCCAGCCGAACAAGTCTCCACAGCCGAAGCGCTGTGTCTCTTTTCAGCTGGCGATAAACCTTTCCTCGATCCTTTGCGGACTTGTAAAACTGTTCATGATCAGAATAAAAAACGCTCACGCTAATACACAAGCACCCGTGTCTCGCCAAAGCTGACAAATAAACAGACGGACAAGCCGCACTGCACGTGTGAACAGGGGAATGAGCGAGCGAGCGGGGATAGGGCGCCTCCTGCGCTTAAAAGCTTACAGCACCTGGTATTCCCAGGCGGTCTCCCATCCAAGTACTAACCAGGCCCATCCCTGTTTAGCTTCCGAGATCAGACGAGATCAGGCGTGCTCAAGGGGGTGTGGCCGTAAGCGAGAGCAAGGCTCGCTGGCACCCTTCTTATAGAGAGGACAGCTCCGTCACCTCTTTTACGACGCTGCTTTTTTTCCCTTGCGTTTTTCTCTTCTTCCCACGTTCTCTCTCTTCACTGCCTTCGTCCCCGCTCTATTTCACTTCAGCCTTTCACTCTTGCTTCCTTCCAATGAGGACGGAGCTGCGGGAGAAAGGGCGCTATAGAGGATCGCTGTGGAGAGCTGCTGCTGTGCTTTGACATCTGAGCTCTGTGGAAAACGATCTCAATACAATTCTGAAAAACGCGACTCCCCGAACGCCAGCCGAACAAGTCTCCACAGCCGAAGCGCTGTGTCTCTTTTCAGCTGGCGATAAACCTTTCCTCGATCCTTTGCGGACTTGTAAAACTGTTCATGATCAGAATAAAAAACGCTCACGCTAATACACAAGCACCCGTGTCTCGCCAAAGCTGACAAATAAACAGACGGACAAGCCGCACTGCACGTGTGAACAGGGGAATGAGCGAGCGAGCGGGGATAGGGCGCCTCCTGCGCTTAAAAGCTTACAGCACCTGGTATTCCCAGGCGGTCTCCCATCCAAGTACTAACCAGGCCCATCCCTGTTTAGCTTCCGAGATCAGACGAGATCAGGCGTGCTCAAGGGGGTGTGGCCGTAAGCGAGAGCAAGGCTCGCTGGCACCCTTCTTATAGAGAGGACAGCTCCGTCACCTCTTTTACGACGCTGCTTTTTTCTTGCTTCCTTCCAATGAGGACGGAGCTGCGGGAGAAAGGGCGCTATAGAGGATCGCTGTGGAGAGCTGCTGCTGTGCTTTGACATCTGAGCTCTGTGGAAAACGATCTCAATACAATTCTGAAAAACGCGACTCCCCGAACGCCAGCCGAACAAGTCTCCACAGCCGAAGCGCTGTGTCTCTTTTCAGCTGGCGATAAACCTTTCCTCGATCCTTTGCGGACTTGTAAAACTGTTCATGATCAGAATAAAAAACGCTCACGCTAATACACAAGCACCCGTGTCTCGCCAAAGCTGACAAATAAACAGACGGACAAGCCGCACTGCACGTGTGAACAGGGGAATGAGCGAGCGAGCGGGGATAGGGCGCCTCCTGCGCTTAAAAGCTTACAGCACCTGGTATTCCCAGGCGGTCTCCCATCCAAGTACTAACCAGGCCCATCCCTGTTTAGCTTCCGAGATCAGACGAGATCAGGCGTGCTCAAGGGGGTGTGGCCGTAAGCGAGAGCAAGGCTCGCTGGCACCCTTCTTATAGAGAGGACAGCTCCGTCACCTCTTTTACGACGCTGCTTTTTTCTTGCTTCCTTCCAATGAGGACGGAGCTGCGGGAGAAAGGGCGCTATAGAGGATCGCTGTGGAGAGCTGCTGCTGTGCTTTGACATCTGAGCTCTGTGGAAAACGATCTCAATACAATTCTGAAAAACGCGACTCCCCGAACGCCAGCCGAACAAGTCTCCACAGCCGAAGCGCTGTGTCCTCTTTTCAGCTGGCGATAAACCTTTCCTCGATCCTTTGCGGACTTGTAAAACTGTTCATGATCAGAATAAAAAACGCTCACGCTAATACACAAGCACCCGTGTCTCGCCAAAGCTGACAAATAAACAGACGGACAAGCCGCACTGCACGTGTGAACAGGGGAATGAGCGAGCGAGCGGGGATAGGGCGCCTCCTGCGCTTAAAAGCTTACAGCACCTGGTATTCCCAGGCGGTCTCCCATCCAAGTACTAACCAGGCCCATCCCTGTTTAGCTTCCGAGATCAGACGAGATCAGGCGTGCTCAAGGGGGTGTGGCCGTAAGCGAGAGCAAGGCTCGCTGGCACCCTTCTTATAGAGAGGACAGCTCCGTCACCTCTTTTACGACGCTGCTTTTTTTCCCTTGCGTTTTTCTCTTCTTCCCACGTTCTCTCTCTTCACTGCCTTCGTCCCCGCTCTATTTCACTTCAGCCTTTCACTCTTGCTTCCTTCCAATGAGGACGGAGCTGCGGGAGAAAGGGCGCTATAGAGGATCGCTGTGGAGAGCTGCTGCTGTGCTTTGACATCTGAGCTCTGTGGAAAACGATCTCAATACAATTCTGAAAAACGCGACTCCCCGAACGCCAGCCGAACAAGTCTCCACAGCCGAAGCGCTGTGTCTCTTTTCAGCTGGCGATAAACCTTTCCTCGATCCTTTGCGGACTTGTAAAACTGTTCATGATCAGAATAAAAAACGCTCACGCTAATACACAAGCACCCGTGTCTCGCCAAAGCTGACAAATAAACAGACGGACAAGCCGCACTGCACGTGTGAACAGGGGAATGAGCGAGCGAGCGGGGATAGGGCGCCTCCTGCGCTTAAAAGCTTACAGCACCTGGTATTCCCAGGCGGTCTCCCATCCAAGTACTAACCAGGCCCATCCCTGTTTAGCTTCCGAGATCAGACGAGATCAGGCGTGCTCAAGGGGGTGTGGCCGTAAGCGAGAGCAAGGCTCGCTGGCACCCTTCTTATAGAGAGGACAGCTCCGTCACCTCTTTTACGACGCTGCTTTTTTCTTGCTTCCTTCCAATGAGGACGGAGCTGCGGGAGAAAGGGCGCTATAGAGGATCGCTGTGGAGAGCTGCTGCTGTGCTTTGACATCTGAGCTCTGTGGAAAACGATCTCAATACAATTCTGAAAAACGCGACTCCCCGAACGCCAGCCGAACAAGTCTCCACAGCCGAAGCGCTGTGTCTCTTTTCAGCTGGCGATAAACCTTTCCTCGATCCTTTGCGGACTTGTAAAACTGTTCATGATCAGAATAAAAAACGCTCACGCTAATACACAAGCACCCGTGTCTCGCCAAAGCTGACAAATAAACAGACGGACAAGCCGCACTGCACGTGTGAACAGGGGAATGAGCGAGCGAGCGGGGATAGGGCGCCTCCTGCGCTTAAAAGGCTTACAGCACCTGGTATTCCCAGGCGGTCTCCCATCCAAGTACTAACCAGGCCCATCCCTGTTTAGCTTCCGAGATCAGACGAGATCAGGCGTGCTCAAGGGGGTGTGGCCGTAAGCGAGAGCAAGGCTCGCTGGCACCCTTCTTATAGAGAGGACAGCTCCGTCACCTCTTTTACGACGCTGCTTTTTTCTTGCTTCCTTCCAATGAGGACGGAGCTGCGGGAGAAAGGGCGCTATAGAGGATCGCTGTGGAGAGCTGCTGCTGTGCTTTGACATCTGAGCTCTGTGGAAAACGATCTCAATACAATTCTGAAAAACGCGACTCCCCGAACGCCAGTCGAACAAGTCTCCACAGCCGAAGCGCTGTGTCTCTTTTCAGCTGGCGATAAACCTTTCCTCGATCCTTTGCGGACTTGTAAAACTGTTCATGATCAGAATAAAAAACGCTCACGCTAATACACAAGCACCCGTGTCTCGCCAAAGCTGACAAATAAACAGACGGACAAGCCGCACTGCACGTGTGAACAGGGGAATGAGCGAGCGAGCGGGGATAGGGCGCCTCCTGCGCTTAAAAGCTTACAGCACCTGGTATTCCCAGGCGGTCTCCCATCCAAGTACTAACCAGGCCCATCCCTGTTTAGCTTCCGAGATCAGACGAGATCAGGCGTGCTCAAGGGGGTGTGGCCGTAAGCGAGAGCAAGGCTCGCTGGCACCCTTCTTATAGAGAGGACAGCTCCGTCACCTCTTTTACGACGCTGCTTTTTTTCCTTGCGTTTTTCTCTTCTTCCCCACGTTCTCTCTCTTCACTGCCTTCGTCCCCGCTCTATTTCACTTCAGCCTTTCACTCTTGCTTCCTTCCAATGAGGACGGAGCTGCGGGAGAAAGGGCGCTATAGAGGATCGCTGTGGAGAGCTGCTGCTGTGCTTTGACATCTGAGCTCTGTGGAAAACGATCTCAATACAATTCTGAAAAACGCGACTCCCCGAACGCCAGCCGAACAAGTCTCCACAGCCGAAGCGCTGTGTCTCTTTTCAGCTGGCGATAAACCTTTCCTCGATCCTTTGCGGACTTGTAAAACTGTTCATGATCAGAATAAAAAACGCTCACGCTAATACACAAGCACCCGTGTCTCGCCAAAGCTGACAAATAAACAGACGGACAAGCCGCACTGCACGTGTGAACAGGGGAATGAGCGAGCGAGCGGGGATAGGGCGCCTCCTGCGCTTAAAAGCTTACAGCACCTGGTATTCCCAGGCGGTCTCCCATCCAAGTACTAACCAGGCCCATCCCTGTTTAGCTTCCGAGATCAGACGAGATCAGGCGTGCTCAAGGGGGTGTGGCCGTAAGCGAGAGCAAGGCTCGCTGGCACCCTTCTTATAGAGAGGACAGCTCCGTCACCTCTTTTACGACGCTGCTTTTTTCTTGCTTCCTTCCAATGAGGACGGAGCTGCGGGAGAAAGGGCGCTATAGAGGATCGCTGTGGAGAGCTGCTGCTGTGCTTTGACATCTGAGCTCTGTGGAAAACGATCTCAATACAATTCTGAAAAACGCGACTCCCCGAACGCCAGCCGAACAAGTCTCCACAGCCGAAGCGCTGTGTCTCTTTTCAGCTGGCGATAAACCTTTCCTCGATCCTTTGCGGACTTGTAAAACTGTTCATGATCAGAATAAAAAACGCTCACGCTAATACACAAGCACCCGTGTCTCGCCAAAGCTGACAAATAAACAGACGGACAAGCCGCACTGCACGTGTGAACAGGGGAATGAGCGAGCGAGCGGGATAGGGCGCCTCCTGCGCTTAAAAGCTTACAGCACCTGGTATTCCCAGGCGGTCTCCCATCCAAGTACTAACCAGGCCCATCCCTGTTTAGCTTCCGAGATCAGACGAGATCAGGCGTGCTCAAGGGGGTGTGGCCGTAAGCGAGAGCAAGGCTCGCTGGCACCCTTCTTATAGAGAGGACAGCTCCGTCACCTCTTTTACGACGCTGCTTTTTTCTTGCTTCCTTCCAATGAGGACGGAGCTGCGGGAGAAAGGGCGCTATAGAGGATCGCTGTGGAGAGCTGCTGCTGTGCTTTGACATCTGAGCTCTGTGGAAAACGATCTCAATACAATTCTGAAAAACGCGACTCCCCGAACGCCAGCCGAACAAGTCTCCACAGCCGAAGCGCTGTGTCTCTTTTCAGCTGGCGATAAACCTTTCCTCGATCCTTTGCGGACTTGTAAAACTGTTCATGATCAGAATAAAAAACGCTCACGCTAATACACAAGCACCCGTGTCTCGCCAAAGCTGACAAATAAACAGACGGACAAGCCGCACTGCACGTGTGAACAGGGGAATGAGCGAGCGAGCGGGGATAGGGCGCCTCCTGCGCTTAAAAGCTTACAGCACCTGGTATTCCCAGGCGGTCTCCCATCCAAGTACTAACCAGGCCCATCCCTGTTTAGCTTCCGAGATCAGACGAGATCAGGCGTGCTCAAGGGGGTGTGGCCGGAAGCGAGAGCAAGGCTCGCTGGCACCCTTCTTATAGAGAGGACAGCTCCGTCACCTCTTTTACGACGCTGTTTTTTTCCCTTGCGTTTTTCTCTTCTTCCCACGTTCTCTCTCTTCACTGCCTTCGTCCCCGCTCTATTTCACTTCAGCCTTTCACTCTTGCTTCCTTCCAATGAGGACGGAGCTGCGGGAGAAAGGGCGCTATAGAGGATCGCTGTGGAGAGCTGCTGCTGTGCTTTGACATCTGAGCTCTGTGGAAAACGATCTCAATACAATTCTGAAAAACGCGACTCCCCGAACGCCAGCCGAACAAGTCTCCACAGCCGAAGCGCTGTGTCTCTTTTCAGCTGGCGATAAACCTTTCCTCGATCCTTTGCGGACTTGTAAAACTGTTCATGATCAGAATAAAAAACGCTCACGCTAATACACAAGCACCCGTGTCTCGCCAAAGCTGACAAATAAACAGACGGACAAGCCGCACTGCACGTGTGAACAGGGGAATGAGCGAGCGAGCGGGGATAGGGCGCCTCCTGCGCTTAAAAGCTTACAGCACCTGGTATTCCCAGGCGGTCTCCCATCCAAGTACTAACCAGGCCCATCCCTGTTTAGCTTCCGAGATCAGACAAGATCAGGCGTGCTCAAGGGGGTGTGGCCGTAAGCGAGAGCAAGGCTCGCTGGCACCCTTCTTATAGAGAGGACAGCTCCGTCACCTCTTTTACGACGCTGCTTTTTTCTTGCTTCCTTCCAATGAGGACGGAGCTGCGGGAGAAAGGGCGCTATAGAGGATCGCTGTGGAGAGCTGCTGCTGTGCTTTGACATCTGAGCTCTGTGGAAAACGATCTCAATACAATTCTGAAAAACGCGACTCCCCGAACGCCAGCCGAACAAGTCTCCACAGCCGAAGCGCTGTGTCTCTTTTCAGCTGGCGATAAACCTTTCCTCGATCCTTTGCGGACTTGTAAAACTGTTCATGATCAGAATAAAAAACGCTCACGCTAATACACAAGCACCCGTGTCTCGCCAAAGCTGACAAATAAACAGACGGACAAGCCGCACTGCACGTGTGAACAGGGGAATGAGCGAGCGAGCGGGGATAGGGCGCCTCCTGCGCTTAAAAGCTTACAGCACCTGGTATTCCCAGGCGGTCTCCCATCCAAGTACTAACCAGGCCCATCCCTGTTTAGCTTCCGAGATCAGACGAGATCAGGCGTGCTCAAGGGGGTGTGGCCGTAAGCGAGAGCAAGGCTCGCTGGCACCCTTCTTATAGAGAGGACAGCTCCGTCACCTCTTTTACGACGCTGCTTTTTTCTTGCTTCCTTCCAATGAGGACGGAGCTGCGGGAGAAAGGGCGCTATAGAGGATCGCTGTGGAGAGCTGCTGCTGTGCTTTGACATCTGAGCTCTGTGGAAAACGATCTCAATACAATTCTGAAAAACGCGACTCCCCGAACGCCAGCCGAACAAGTCTCCACAGCCGAAGCGCTGTGTCTCTTTTCAGCTGGCGATAAACCTTTCCTCGATCCTTTGCGGACTTGTAAAACTGTTCATGATCAGAATAAAAAACGCTCACGCTAATACACAAGCACCCGTGTCTCGCCAAAGCTGACAAATAAACAGACGGACAAGCCGCACTGCACGTGTGAACAGGGGAATGAGCGAGCGAGCGGGGATAGGGCGCCTCCTGCGCTTAAAAGCTTACAGCACCTGGTATTCCCAGGCGGTCTCCCATCCAAGTACTAACCAGGCCCATCCCTGTTTAGCTTCCGAGATCAGACGAGATCAGGCGTGCTCAAGGGGGTGTGGCCGTAAGCGAGAGCAAGGCTCGCTGGCACCCTTCTTATAGAGAGGACAGCTCCGTCACCTCTTTTACGACGCTGCTTTTTTTCCCTTGCGTTTTTCTCTTCTTCCCACGTTCTCTCTCTTCACTGCCTTCGTCCCCGCTCTATTTCACTTCAGCCTTTCACTCTTGCTTCCTTCCAATGAGGACGGAGCTGCGGGAGAAAGGGCGCTATAGAGGATCGCTGTGGAGAGCTGCTGCTGTGCTTTGACATCTGAGCTCTGTGGAAAACGATCTCAATACAATTCTGAAAAACGCGACTCCCCGAACGCCAGCCGAACAAGTCTCCACAGCCGAAGCGCTGTGTCTCTTTTCAGCTGGCGATAAACCTTTCCTCGATCCTTTGCGGACTTGTAAAACTGTTCATGATCAGAATAAAAAACGCTCACGCTAATACACAAGCACCCGTGTCTCGCCAAAGCTGACAAATAAACAGACGGACAAGCCGCACTGCACGTGTGAACAGGGGAATGAGCGAGCGAGCGGGGATAGGGCGCCTCCTGCGCTTAAAAGCTTACAGCACCTGGTATTCCCAGGCGGTCTCCCATCCAAGTACTAACCAGGCCCATCCCTGTTTAGCTTCCGAGATCAGACGAGATCAGGCGTGCTCAAGGGGGTGTGGCCGTAAGCGAGAGCAAGGCTCGCTGGCACCCTTCTTATAGAGAGGACAGCTCCGTCACCTCTTTTACGACGCTGCTTTTTTTCCCTTGCGTTTTTCTCTTCTTCCCACGTTCTCTCTCTTCACTGCCTTCGTCCCCGCTCTATTTCACTTCAGCCTTTCACTCTTGCTTCCTTCCAATGAGGACGGAGCTGCGGGAGAAAGGGCGCTATAGAGGATCGCTGTGGAGAGCTGCTGCTGTGCTTTGACATCTGAGCTCTGTGGAAAACGATCTCAATACAATTCTGAAAAACGCGACTCCCCGAACGCCAGCCGAACAAGTCTCCACAGCCGAAGCGCTGTGTCTCTTTTCAGCTGGCGATAAACCTTTCCTCGATCCTTTGCGGACTTGTAAAACTGTTCATGATCAGAATAAAAAACGCTCACGCTAATACACAAGCACCCGTGTCTCGCCAAAGCTGACAAATAAACAGACGGACAAGCCGCACTGCACGTGTGAACAGGGGAATGAGCGAGCGAGCGGGGATAGGGCGCCTCCTGCGCTTAAAAGCTTACAGCACCTGGTATTCCCAGGCGGTCTCCCATCCAAGTACTAACCAGGCCCATCCCTGTTTAGCTTCCGAGATCAGACGAGATCAGGCGTGCTCAAGGGGGTGTGGCCGTAAGCGAGAGCAAGGCTCGCTGGCACCCTTCTTATAGAGAGGACAGCTCCGTCACCTCTTTTACGACGCTGCTTTTTTCTTGCTTCCTTCCAATGAGGACGGAGCTGCGGGAGAAAGGGCGCTATAGAGGATCGCTGTGGAGAGCTGCTGCTGTGCTTTGACATCTGAGCTCTGTGGAAAACGATCTCAATACAATTCTGAAAAACGCGACTCCCCGAACGCCAGCCGAACAAGTCTCCACAGCCGAAGCGCTGTGTCTCTTTTCAGCTGGCGATAAACCTTTCCTCGATCCTTTGCGGACTTGTAAAACTGTTCATGATCAGAATAAAAAACGCTCACGCTAATACACAAGCACCCGTGTCTCGCCAAAGCTGACAAATAAACAGACGGACAAGCCGCACTGCACGTGTGAACAGGGGAATGAGCGAGCGAGCGGGGATAGGGCGCCTCCTGCGCTTAAAAGCTTACAGCACCTGGTATTCCCAGGCGGTCTCCCATCCAAGTACTAACCAGGCCCATCCCTGTTTAGCTTCCGAGATCAGACGAGATCAGGCGTGCTCAAGGGGGTGTGGCCGCAAGCGAGAGCAAGGCTCGCTGGCACCCTTCTTATAGAGAGGACAGCTCCGTCACCTCTTTTACGACGCTGCTTTTTTTCCCTTGCGTTTTTCTCTTCTTCCCACGTTCTCTCTCTTCACTGCCTTCGTCCCCGCTCTATTTCACTTCAGCCTTTCACTCTTGCTTCCTTCCAATGAGGACGGAGCTGCGGGAGAAAGGGCGCTATAGAGGATCGCTGTGGAGAGCTGCTGCTGTGCTTTGACATCTGAGCTCTGTGGAAAACGATCTCAATACAATTCTGAAAAACGCGACTCCCCGAACGCCAGCCGAACAAGTCTCCACAGCCGAAGCGCTGTGTCTCTTTTCAGCTGGCGATAAACCTTTCCTCGATCCTTTGCGGACTTGTAAAACTGTTCATGATCAGAATAAAAAACGCTCACGCTAATACACAAGCACCCGTGTCTCGCCAAAGCTGACAAATAAACAGACGGACAAGCCGCACTGCACGTGTGAACAGGGGAATGAGCGAGCGAGCGGGGATAGGGCGCCTCCTGCGCTTAAAAGCTTACAGCACCTGGTATTCCCAGGCGGTCTCCCATCCAAGTACTAACCAGGCCCATCCCTGTTTAGCTTCCGAGATCAGACGAGATCAGGCGTGCTCAAGGGGGTGTGGCCGTAAGCGAGAGCAAGGCTCGCTGGCACCCTTCTTATAGAGAGGACAGCTCCGTCACCTCTTTTACGACGCTGCTTTTTTTCCCTTGCGTTTTTCTCTTCTTCCCACGTTCTCTCTCTTCACTGCCTTCGTCCCCGCTCTATTTCACTTCAGCCTTTCACTCTTGCTTCCTTCCAATGAGGACGGAGCTGCGGGAGAAAGGGCGCTATAGAGGATCGCTGTGGAGAGCTGCTGCTGTGCTTTGACATCTGAGCTCTGTGGAAAACGATCTCAATACGATTCTGAAAAACGCGACTCCCCGAACGCCAGCCGAACAAGTCTCCACAGCCGAAGCGCTGTGTCTCTTTTCAGCTGGCGATAAACCTTTCCTCGATCCTTTGCGGACTTGTAAAACTGTTCATGATCAGAATAAAAAACGCTCACGCTAATACACAAGCACCCGTGTCTCGCCAAAGCTGACAAATAAACAGACGGACAAGCCGCACTGCACGTGTGAACAGGGGAATGAGCGAGCGAGCGGGGATAGGGCGCCTCCTGCGCTTAAAAGCTTACAGCACCTGGTATTCCCAGGCGGTCTCCCATCCAAGTACTAACCAGGCCCATCCCTGTTTAGCTTCCGAGATCAGACGAGATCAGGCGTGCTCAAGGGGGTGCGGCCGTAAGCGAGAGCAAGGCTCGCTGGCACCCTTCTTATAGAGAGGACAGCTCCGTCACCTCTTTTACGACGCTGCTTTTTTTCCCTTGCGTTTTTCTCTTCTTCCCACGTTCTCTCTCTTCACTGCCTTCGTCCCCGCTCTATTTCACTTCAGCCTTTCACTCTTGCTTCCTTCCAATGAGGACGGAGCTGCGGGAGAAAGGGCGCTATAGAGGTTCGCTGTGGAGAGCTGCTGCTGTGCTTTGACATCTGAGCTCTGTGGAAAACGATCTCAATACAATTCTGAAAAACGCGACTCCCCGAACGCCAGCCGAACAAGTCTCCACAGCCGAAGCGCTGTGTCTCTTTTCAGCTGGCGATAAACCTTTCCTCGATCCTTTGCGGACTTGTAAAACTGTTCATGATCAGAATAAAAAACGCTCACGCTAATACACAAGCACCCGTGTCTCGCCAAAGCTGACAAATAAACAGACGGACAAGCCGCACTGCACGTGTGAACAGGGGAATGAGCGAGCGAGCGGGGATAGGGCGCCTCCTGCGCTTAAAAGCTTACAGCACCTGGTATTCCCAGGCGGTCTCCCATCCAAGTACTAACCAGGCCCATCCCTGTTTAGCTTCCGAGATCAGACGAGATCAGGCGTGCTCAAGGGGGTGTGGCCGTAAGCGAGAGCAAGGCTCGCTGGCACCCTTCTTATAGAGAGGACAGCTCCGTCACCTCTTTTACGACGCTGCTTTTTTCTTGCTTCCTTCCAATGAGGACGGAGCTGCGGGAGAAAGGGCGCTATAGAGGATCGCTGTGGAGAGCTGCTGCTGTGCTTTGACATCTGAGCTCTGTGGAAAACGATCTCAATACAATTCTGAAAAACGCGACTCCCCGAACGCCAGCCGAACAAGTCTCCACAGCCGAAGCGCTGTGTCTCTTTTCAGCTGGCGATAAACCTTTCCTCGATCCTTTGCGGACTTGTAAAACTGTTCATGATCAGAATAAAAAACGCTCACGCTAATACACAAGCACCCGTGTCTCGCCAAAGCTGACAAATAAACAGACGGACAAGCCGCACTGCACGTGTGAACAGGGGAATGAGCGAGCGAGCGGGGATAGGGCGCCTCCTGCGCTTAAAAGCTTACAGCACCTGGTATTCCCAGGCGGTCTCCCATCCAAGTACTAACCAGGCCCATCCCTGTTTAGCTTCCGAGATCAGACGAGATCAGGCGTGCTCAAGGGGGTGCGGCCGTAAGCGAGAGCAAGGCTCGCTGGCACCCTTCTTATAGAGAGGACAGCTCCGTCACCTCTTTTACGACGCTGCTTTTTTTCCCTTGCGTTTTTCTCTTCTTCCCACGTTCTCTCTCTTCACTGCCTTCGTCCCCGCTCTATTTCACTTCAGCCTTTCACTCTTGCTTCCTTCCAATGAGGACGGAGCTGCGGGAGAAAGGGCGCTATAGAGGTTCGCTGTGGAGAGCTGCTGCTGTGCTTTGACATCTGAGCTCTGTGGAAAACGATCTCAATACAATTCTGAAAAACGCGACTCCCCGAACGCCAGCCGAACAAGTCTCCACAGCCGAAGCGCTGTGTCTCTTTTCAGCTGGCGATAAACCTTTCCTCGATCCTTTGCGGACTTGTAAAACTGTTCATGATCAGAATAAAAAACGCTCACGCTAATACACAAGCACCCGTGTCTCGCCAAAGCTGACAAATAAACAGACGGACAAGCCGCACTGCACGTGTGAACAGGGGAATGAGCGAGCGAGCGGGGATAGGGCGCCTCCTGCGCTTAAAAGCTTACAGCACCTGGTATTCCCAGGCGGTCTCCCATCCAAGTACTAACCAGGCCCATCCCTGTTTAGCTTCCGAGATCAGACGAGATCAGGCGTGCTCAAGGGGGTGTGGCCGTAAGCGAGAGCAAGGCTCGCTGGCACCCTTCTTATAGAGAGGACAGCTCCGTCACCTCTTTTACGACGCTGCTTTTTTCTTGCTTCCTTCCAATGAGGACGGAGCTGCGGGAGAAAGGGCGCTATAGAGGATCGCTGTGGAGAGCTGCTGCTGTGCTTTGACATCTGAGCTCTGTGGAAAACGATCTCAATACAATTCTGAAAAACGCGACTCCCCGAACGCCAGCCGAACAAGTCTCCACAGCCGAAGCGCTGTGTCTCTTTTCAGCTGGCGATAAACCTTTCCTCGATCCTTTGCGGACTTGTAAAACTGTTCATGATCAGAATAAAAAACGCTCACGCTAATACACAAGCACCCGTGTCTCGCCAAAGCTGACAAATAAACAGACGGACAAGCCGCACTGCACGTGTGAACAGGGGAATGAGCGAGCGAGCGGGGATAGGGCGCCTCCTGCGCTTAAAAGCTTACAGCACCTGGTATTCCCAGGCGGTCTCCCATCCAAGTACTAACCAGGCCCATCCCTGTTTAGCTTCCGAGATCAGACGAGATCAGGCGTGCTCAAGGGGGTGTGGCCGTAAGCGAGAGCAAGGCTCGCTGGCACCCTTCTTATAGAGAGGACAGCTCCGTCACCTCTTTTACGACGCTGCTTTTTTTCCCTTGCGTTTTTCTCTTCTTCCCACGTTCTCTCTCTTCACTGCCTTCGTCCCCGCTCTATTTCACTTCAGCCTTTCACTCTTGCTTCCTTCCAATGAGGACGGAGCTGCGGGAGAAAGGGCGCTATAGAGGATCGCTGTGGAGAGCTGCTGCTGTGCTTTGACATCTGAGCTCTGTGGAAAACGATCTCAATACAATTCTGAAAAACGCGACTCCCCGAACGCCAGCCGAACAAGTCTCCACAGCCGAAGCGCTGTGTCTCTTTTCAGCTGGCGATAAACCTTTCCTCGATCCTTTGCGGACTTGTAAAACTGTTCATGATCAGAATAAAAAACGCTCACGCTAATACACAAGCACCCGTGTCTCGCCAAAGCTGACAAATAAACAGACGGACAAGCCGCACTGCACGTGTGAACAGGGGAATGAGCGAGCGAGCGGGGATAGGGCGCCTCCTGCGCTTAAAAGCTTACAGCACCTGGTATTCCCAGGCGGTCTCCCATCCAAGTACTAACCAGGCCCATCCCTGTTTAGCTTCCGAGATCAGACGAGATCAGGCGTGCTCAAGGGGGTGTGGCCGTAAGCGAGAGCAAGGCTCGCTGGCACCCTTCTTATAGAGAGGACAGCTCCGTCACCTCTTTTACGACGCTGCTTTTTTCTTGCTTCCTTCCAATGAGGACGGAGCTGCGGGAGAAAGGGCGCTATAGAGGATCGCTGTGGAGAGCTGCTGCTGTGCTTTGACATCTGAGCTCTGTGGAAAACGATCTCAATACAATTATGAAAAACGCGACTCCCCGAACGCCAGCCGAACAAGTCTCCACAGCCGAAGCGCTGTGTCTCTTTTCAGCTGGCGATAAACCTTTCCTCGATCCTTTGCGGACTTGTAAAACTGTTCATGATCAGAATAAAAAACGCTCACGCTAATACACAAGCACCCGTGTCTCGCCAAAGCTGACAAATAAACAGACGGACAAGCCGCACTGCACGTGTGAACAGGGGAATGAGCGAGCGAGCGGGGATAGGGCGCCTCCTGCGCTTAAAAGCTTACAGCACCTGGTATTCCCAGGCGGTCTCCCATCCAAGTACTAACCAGGCCCATCCCTGTTTAGCTTCCGAGATCAGACGAGATCAGGCGTGCTCAAGGGGGTGTGGCCGTAAGCGAGAGCAAGGCTCGCTGGCACCCTTCTTATAGAGAGGACAGCTCCGTCACCTCTTTTACGACGCTGCTTTTTTTCCCTTGCGTTTTTCTCTTCTTCCCACGTTCTCTCTCTTCACTGCCTTCGTCCCCGCTCTATTTCACTTCAGCCTTTCACTCTTGCTTCCTTCCAATGAGGACGGAGCTGCGGGAGAAAGGGCGCTATAGAGGATCGCTGTGGAGAGCTGCTGCTGTGCTTTGACATCTGAGCTCTGTGGAAAACGATCTCAATACAATTCTGAAAAACGCGACTCCCCGAACGCCAGCCGAACAAGTCTCCACAGCCGAAGCGCTGTGTCTCTTTTCAGCTGGCGATAAACCTTTCCTCGATCCTTTGCGGACTTGTAAAACTGTTCATGATCAGAATAAAAAACGCTCACGCTAATACACAAGCACCCGTGTCTCGCCAAAGCTGACAAATAAACAGACGGACAAGCCGCACTGCACGTGTGAACAGGGGAATGAGCGAGCGAGCGGGGATAGGGCGCCTCCTGCGCTTAAAAGCTTACAGCACCTGGTATTCCCAGGCGGTCTCCCATCCAAGTACTAACCAGGCCCATCCCTGTTTAGCTTCCGAGATCAGACGAGATCAGGCGTGCTCAAGGGGGTGTGGCCGTAAGCGAGAGCAAGGCTCGCTGGCACCCTTCTTATAGAGAGGACAGCTCCGTCACCTCTTTTACGACGCTGCTTTTTTCTTGCTTCCTTCCAATGAGGACGGAGCTGCGGGAGAAAGGGCGCTATAGAGGATCGCTGTGGAGAGCTGCTGCTGTGCTTTGACATCTGAGCTCTGTGGAAAACGATCTCAATACAATTCTGAAAAACGCGACTCCCCGAACGCCAGCCGAACAAGTCTCCACAGCCGAAGCGCTGTGTCTCTTTTCAGCTGGCGATAAACCTTTCCTCGATCCTTTGCGGACTTGTAAAACTGTTCATGATCAGAATAAAAAACGCTCACGCTAATACACAAGCACCCGTGTCTCGCCAAAGCTGACAAATAAACAGACGGACAAGCCGCACTGCACGTGTGAACAGGGGAATGAGCGAGCGAGCGGGGATAGGGCGCCTCCTGCGCTTAAAAGCTTACAGCACCTGGTATTCCCAGGCGGTCTCCCATCCAAGTACTAACCAGGCCCATCCCTGTTTAGCTTCCGAGATCAGACGAGATCAGGCGTGCTCAAGGGGGTGTGGCCGTAAGCGAGAGCAAGGCTCGCTGGCACCCTTCTTATAGAGAGGACAGCTCCGTCACCTCTTTTACGACGCTGCTTTTTTTCCCTTGCGTTTTTCTCTTCTTCCCACGTTCTCTCTCTTCACTGCCTTCGTCCCCGCTCTATTTCACTTCAGCCTTTCACTCTTGCTTCCTTCCAATGAGGACGGAGCTGCGGGAGAAAGGGCGCTATAGAGGATCGCTGTGGAGAGCTGCTGCTGTGCTTTGACATCTGAGCTCTGTGGAAAACGATCTCAATACAATTCTGAAAAACGCGACTCCCCGAACGCCAGCCGAACAAGTCTCCACAGCCGAAGCGCTGTGTCTCTTTTCAGCTGGCGATAAACCTTTCCTCGATCCTTTGCGGACTTGTAAAACTGTTCATGATCAGAATAAAAAACGCTCACGCTAATACACAAGCACCCGTGTCTCGCCAAAGCTGACAAATAAACAGACGGACAAGCCGCACTGCACGTGTGAACAGGGGAATGAGCGAGCGAGCGGGGATAGGGCGCCTCCTGCGCTTAAAAGCTTACAGCACCTGGTATTCCCAGGCGGTCTCCCATCCAAGTACTAACCAGGCCCATCCCTGTTTAGCTTCCGAGATCAGACGAGATCAGGCGTGCTCAAGGGGGTGTGGCCGTAAGCGAGAGCAAGGCTCGCTGGCACCCTTCTTATAGAGAGGACAGCTCCGTCACCTCTTTTACGACGCTGCTTTTTTCTTGCTTCCTTCCAATGAGGACGGAGCTGCGGGAGAAAGGGCGCTATAGAGGATCGCTGTGGAGAGCTGCTGCTGTGCTTTGACATCTGAGCTCTGTGGAAAACGATCTCAATACAATTCTGAAAAACGCGACTCCCCGAACGCCAGCCGAACAAGTCTCCACAGCCGAAGCGCTGTGTCTCTTTTCAGCTGGCGATAAACCTTTCCTCGATCCTTTGCGGACTTGTAAAACTGTTCATGATCAGAATAAAAAACGCTCACGCTAATACACAAGCACCCGTGTCTCGCCAAAGCTGACAAATAAACAGACGGACAAGCCGCACTGCACGTGTGAACAGGGGAATGAGCGAGCGAGCGGGGATAGGGCGCCTCCTGCGCTTAAAAGCTTACAGCACCTGGTATTCCCAGGCGGTCTCCCATCCAAGTACTAACCAGGCCCATCCCTGTTTAGCTTCCGAGATCAGACGAGATCAGGCGTGCTCAAGGGGGTGTGGCCGTAAGCGAGAGCAAGGCTCGCTGGCACCCTTCTTATAGAGAGGACAGCTCCGTCACCTCTTTTACGACGCTGCTTTTTTCTTGCTTCCTTCCAATGAGGACGGAGCTGCGGGAGAAAGGGCGCTATAGAGGATCGCTGTGGAGAGCTGCTGCTGTGCTTTGACATCTGAGCTCTGTGGAAAACGATCTCAATACAATTCTGAAAAACGCGACTCCCCGAACGCCAGCCGAACAAGTCTCCACAGCCGAAGCGCTGTGTCTCTTTTCAGCTGGCGATAAACCTTTCCTCGATCCTTTGCGGACTTGTAAAACTGTTCATGATCAGAATAAAAAACGCTCACGCTAATACACAAGCACCCGTGTCTCGCCAAAGCTGACAAATAAACAGACGGACAAGCCGCACTGCACGTGTGAACAGGGGAATGAGCGAGCGAGCGGGGATAGGGCGCCTCCTGCGCTTAAAAGCTTACAGCACCTGGTATTCCCAGGCGGTCTCCCATCCAAGTACTAACCAGGCCCATCCCTGTTTAGCTTCCGAGATCAGACGAGATCAGGCGTGCTCAAGGGGGTGTGGCCGTAAGCGAGAGCAAGGCTCGCTGGCACCCTTCTTATAGAGAGGACAGCTCCGTCACCTCTTTTACGACGCTGCTTTTTTCTTGCTTCCTTCCAATGAGGACGGAGCTGCGGGAGAAAGGGCGCTATAGAGGATCGCTGTGGAGAGCTGCTGCTGTGCTTTGACATCTGAGCTCTGTGGAAAACGATCTCAATACAATTCTGAAAAACGCGACTCCCCGAACGCCAGCCGAACAAGTCTCCACAGCCGAAGCGCTGTGTCTCTTTTCAGCTGGCGAGAAACCTTTCCTCGATCCTTTGCGGACTTGTAAAACTGTTCATGATCAGAATAAAAAACGCTCACGCTAATACACAAGCACCCGTGTCTCGCCAAAGCTGACAAATAAACAGACGGACAAGCCGCACTGCACGTGTGAACAGGGGAATGAGCGAGCGAGCGGGGATAGGGCGCCTCCTGCGCTTAAAAGCTTACAGCACCTGGTATTCCCAGGCGGTCTCCCATCCAAGTACTAACCAGGCCCATCCCTGTTTAGCTTCCGAGATCAGACGAGATCAGGCGTGCTCAAGGGGGTGTGGCCGTAAGCGAGAGCAAGGCTCGCTGGCACCCTTCTTATAGAGAGGACAGCTCCGTCACCTCTTTTACGACGCTGCTTTTTTTCCCTTGCGTTTTTCTCTTCTTCCCACGTTCTCTCTCTTCACTGCCTTCGTCCCCGCTCTATTTCACTTCAGCCTTTCACTCTTGCTTCCTTCCAATGAGGACGGAGCTGCGGGAGAAAGGGCGCTATAGAGGATCGCTGTGGAGAGCTGCTGCTGTGCTTTGACATCTGAGCTCTGTGGAAAACGATCTCAATACAATTCTGAAAAACGCGACTCCCCGAACGCCAGCCGAACAAGTCTCCACAGCCGAAGCGCTGTGTCTCTTTTCAGCTGGCGATAAACCTTTCCTCGATCCTTTGCGGACTTGTAAAACTGTTCATGATCAGAATAAAAAACGCTCACGCTAATACACAAGCACCCGTGTCTCGCCAAAGCTGACAAATAAACAGACGGACAAGCCGCACTGCACGTGTGAACAGGGGAATGAGCGAGCGAGCGGGGATAGGGCGCCTCCTGCGCTTAAAAGCTTACAGCACCTGGTATTCCCAGGCGGTCTCCCATCCAAGTACTAACCAGGCCCATCCCTGTTTAGCTTCCGAGATCAGACGAGATCAGGCGTGCTCAAGGGGGTGTGGCCGTAAGCGAGAGCAAGGCTCGCTGGCACCCTTCTTATAGAGAGGACAGCTCCGTCACCTCTTTTACGACGCTGCTTTTTTCTTGCTTCCTTCCAATGAGGACGGAGCTGCGGGAGAAAGGGCGCTATAGAGGATCGCTGTGGAGAGCTGCTGCTGTGCTTTGACATCTGAGCTCTGTGGAAAACGATCTCAATACAATTCTGAAAAACGCGACTCCCCGAACGCCAGCCGAACAAGTCTCCACAGCCGAAGCGCTGTGTCTCTTTTCAGCTGGCGATAAACCTTTCCTCGATCCTTTGCGGACTTGTAAAACTGTTCATGATCAGAATAAAAAACGCTCACGCTAATACACAAGCACCCGTGTCTCGCCAAAGCTGACAAATAAACAGACGGACAAGCCGCACTGCACGTGTGAACAGGGGAATGAGCGAGCGAGCGGGGATAGGGCGCCTCCTGCGCTTAAAAGCTTACAGCACCTGGTATTCCCAGGCGGTCTCCCATCCAAGTACTAACCAGGCCCATCCCTGTTTAGCTTCCGAGATCAGACGAGATCAGGCGTGCTCAAGGGGGTGTGGCCGTAAGCGAGAGCAAGGCTCGCTGGCACCCTTCTTATAGAGAGGACAGCTCCGTCACCTCTTTTACGACGCTGCTTTTTTTCCCTTGCGTTTTTCTCTTCTTCCCACGTTCTCTCTCTTCACTGCCTTCGTCCCCGCTCTATTTCACTTCAGCCTTTCACTCTTGCTTCCTTCCAATGAGGACGGAGCTGCGGGAGAAAGGGCGCTATAGAGGATCGCTGTGGAGAGCTGCTGCTGTGCTTTGACATCTGAGCTCTGTGGAAAACGATCTCAATACAATTCTGAAAAACGCGACTCCCCGAACGCCAGCCGAACAAGTCTCCACAGCCGAAGCGCTGTGTCTCTTTTCAGCTGGCGAGAAACCTTTCCTCGATCCTTTGCGGACTTGTAAAACTGTTCATGATCAGAATAAAAAACGCTCACGCTAATACACAAGCACCCGTGTCTCGCCAAAGCTGACAAATAAACAGACGGACAAGCCGCACTGCACGTGTGAACAGGGGAATGAGCGAGCGAGCGGGGATAGGGCGCCTCCTGCGCTTAAAAGCTTACAGCACCTGGTATTCCCAGGCGGTCTCCCATCCAAGTACTAACCAGGCCCATCCCTGTTTAGCTTCCGAGATCAGACGAGATCAGGCGTGCTCAAGGGGGTGTGGCCGTAAGCGAGAGCAAGGCTCGCTGGCACCCTTCTTATAGAGAGGACAGCTCCGTCACCTCTTTTACGACGCTGCTTTTTTTCCCTTGCGTTTTTCTCTTCTTCCCACGTTCTCTCTCTTCACTGCCTTCGTCCCCGCTCTATTTCACTTCAGCCTTTCACTCTTGCTTCCTTCCAATGAGGACGGAGCTGCGGGAGAAAGGGCGCTATAGAGGATCGCTGTGGAGAGCTGCTGCTGTGCTTTGACATCTGAGCTCTGTGGAAAACGATCTCAATACAATTCTGAAAAACGCGACTCCCCGAACGCCAGCCGAACAAGTCTCCACAGCCGAAGCGCTGTGTCTCTTTTCAGCTGGCGATAAACCTTTCCTCGATCCTTTGCGGACTTGTAAAACTGTTCATGATCAGAATAAAAAACGCTCACGCTAATACACAAGCACCCGTGTCTCGCCAAAGCTGACAAATAAACAGACGGACAAGCCGCACTGCACGTGTGAACAGGGGAATGAGCGAGCGAGCGGGGATAGGGCGCCTCCTGCGCTTAAAAGCTTACAGCACCTGGTATTCCCAGGCGGTCTCCCATCCAAGTACTAACCAGGCCCATCCCTGTTTAGCTTCCGAGATCAGACGAGATCAGGCGTGCTCAAGGGGGTGTGGCCGTAAGCGAGAGCAAGGCTCGCTGGCACCCTTCTTATAGAGAGGACAGCTCCGTCACCTCTTTTACGACGCTGCTTTTTTCTTGCTTCCTTCCAATGAGGACGGAGCTGCGGGAGAAAGGGCGCTATAGAGGATCGCTGTGGAGAGCTGCTGCTGTGCTTTGACATCTGAGCTCTGTGGAAAACGATCTCAATACAATTCTGAAAAACGCGACTCCCCGAACGCCAGCCGAACAAGTCTCCACAGCCGAAGCGCTGTGTCTCTTTTCAGCTGGCGATAAACCTTTCCTCGATCCTTTGCGGACTTGTAAAACTGTTCATGATCAGAATAAAAAACGCTCACGCTAATACACAAGCACCCGTGTCTCGCCAAAGCTGACAAATAAACAGACGGACAAGCCGCACTGCACGTGTGAACAGGGGAATGAGCGAGCGAGCGGGGATAGGGCGCCTCCTGCGCTTAAAAGCTTACAGCACCTGGTATTCCCAGGCGGTCTCCCATCCAAGTACTAACCAGGCCCATCCCTGTTTAGCTTCCGAGATCAGACGAGATCAGGCGTGCTCAAGGGGGTGTGGCCGTAAGCGAGAGCAAGGCTCGCTGGCACCCTTCTTATAGAGAGGACAGCTCCGTCACCTCTTTTACGACGCTGCTTTTTTTCCCTTGCGTTTTTCTCTTCTTCCCACGTTCTCTCTCTTCACTGCCTTCGTCCCCGCTCTATTTCACTTCAGCCTTTCACTCTTGCTTCCTTCCAATGAGGACGGAGCTGCGGGAGAAAGGGCGCTATAGAGGATCGCTGTGGAGAGCTGCTGCTGTGCTTTGACATCTGAGCTCTGTGGAAAACGATCTCAATACAATTCTGAAAAACGCGACTCCCCGAACGCCAGCCGAACAAGTCTCCACAGCCGAAGCGCTGTGTCTCTTTTCAGCTGGCGATAAACCTTTCCTCGATCCTTTGCGGACTTGTAAAACTGTTCATGATCAGAATAAAAAACGCTCACGCTAATACACAAGCACCCGTGTCTCGCCAAAGCTGACAAATAAACAGACGGACAAGCCGCACTGCACGTGTGAACAGGGGAATGAGCGAGCGAGCGGGGATAGGGCGCCTCCTGCGCTTAAAAGCTTACAGCACCTGGTATTCCCAGGCGGTCTCCCATCCAAGTACTAACCAGGCCCATCCCTGTTTAGCTTCCGAGATCAGACGAGATCAGGCGTGCTCAAGGGGGTGTGGCCGTAAGCGAGAGCAAGGCTCGCTGGCACCCTTCTTATAGAGAGGACAGCTCCGTCACCTCTTTTACGACGCTGCTTTTTTCTTGCTTCCTTCCAATGAGGACGGAGCTGCGGGAGAAAGGGCGCTATAGAGGATCGCTGTGGAGAGCTGCTGCTGTGCTTTGACATCTGAGCTCTGTGGAAAACGATCTCAATACAATTCTGAAAAACGCAACTCCCCGAACGCCAGCCGAACAAGTCTCCACAGCCGAAGCGCTGTGTCTCTTTTCAGCTGGCGATAAACCTTTCCTCGATCCTTTGCGGACTTGTAAAACTGTTCATGATCAGAATAAAAAACGCTCACGCTAATACACAAGCACCCGTGTCTCGCCAAAGCTGACAAATAAACAGACGGACAAGCCGCACTGCACGTGTGAACAGGGGAATGAGCGAGCGAGCGGGGATAGGGCGCCTCCTGCGCTTAAAAGCTTACAGCACCTGGTATTCCCAGGCGGTCTCCCATCCAAGTACTAACCAGGCCCATCCCTGTTTAGCTTCCGAGATCAGACGAGATCAGGCGTGCTCAAGGGGGTGTGGCCGGAAGCGAGAGCAAGGCTCGCTGGCACCCTTCTTATAGAGAGGACAGCTCCGTCACCTCTTTTACGACGCTGCTTTTTTTCCCTTGCGTTTTTCTCTTCTTCCCACGTTCTCTCTCTTCACTGCCTTCGTCCCCGCTCTATTTCACTTCAGCCTTTCACTCTTGCTTCCTTCCAATGAGGACGGAGCTGCGGGAGAAAGGGCGCTATAGAGGATCGCTGTGGAGAGCTGCTGCTGTGCTTTGACATCTGAGCTCTGTGGAAAACGATCTCAATACAATTCTGAAAAACGCGACTCCCCGAACGCCAGCCGAACAAGTCTCCACAGCCGAAGCGCTGTGTCTCTTTTCAGCTGGCGATAAACCTTTCCTCGATCCTTTGCGGACTTGTAAAACTGTTCATGATCAGAATAAAAAACGCTCACGCTAATACACAAGCACCCGTGTCTCGCCAAAGCTGACAAATAAACAGACGGACAAGCCGCACTGCACGTGTGAACAGGGGAATGAGCGAGCGAGCGGGGATAGGGCGCCTCCTGCGCTTAAAAGCTTACAGCACCTGGTATTCCCAGGCGGTCTCCCATCCAAGTACTAACCAGGCCCATCCCTGTTTAGCTTCCGAGATCAGACGAGATCAGGCGTGCTCAAGGGGGTGTGGCCGGAAGCGAGAGCAAGGCTCGCTGGCACCCTTCTTATAGAGAGGACAGCTCCGTCACCTCTTTTACGACGCTGCTTTTTTTCCCTTGCGTTTTTCTCTTCTTCCCACGTTCTCTCTCTTCACTGCCTTCGTCCCCGCTCTATTTCACTTCAGCCTTTCACTCTTGCTTCCTTCCAATGAGGACGGAGCTGCGGGAGAAAGGGCGCTATAGAGGATCGCTGTGGAGAGCTGCTGCTGTGCTTTGACATCTGAGCTCTGTGGAAAACGATCTCAATACAATTCTGAAAAACGCGACTCCCCGAACGCCAGCCGAACAAGTCTCCACAGCCGAAGCGCTGTGTCTCTTTTCAGCTGGCGATAAACCTTTCCTCGATCCTTTGCGGACTTGTAAAACTGTTCATGATCAGAATAAAAAACGCTCACGCTAATACACAAGCACCCGTGTCTCGCCAAAGCTGACAAATAAACAGACGGACAAGCCGCACTGCACGTGTGAACAGGGGAATGAGCGAGCGAGCGGGGATAGGGCGCCTCCTGCGCTTAAAAGCTTACAGCACCTGGTATTCCCAGGCGGTCTCCCATCCAAGTACTAACCAGGCCCATCCCTGTTTAGCTTCCGAGATCAGACGAGATCAGGCGTGCTCAAGGGGGTGTGGCCGTAAGCGAGAGCAAGGCTCGCTGGCACCCTTCTTATAGAGAGGACAGCTCCGTCACCTCTTTTACGACGCTGCTTTTTTCTTGCTTCCTTCCAATGAGGACGGAGCTGCGGGAGAAAGGGCGCTATAGAGGATCGCTGTGGAGAGCTGCTGCTGTGCTTTGACATCTGAGCTCTGTGGAAAACGATCTCAATACAATTCTGAAAAACGCGACTCCCCGAACGCCAGCCGAACAAGTCTCCACAGCCGAAGCGCTGTGTCTCTTTTCAGCTGGCGATAAACCTTTCCTCGATCCTTTGCGGACTTGTAAAACTGTTCATGATCAGAATAAAAAACGCTCACGCTAATACACAAGCACCCGTGTCTCGCCAAAGCTGACAAATAAACAGACGGACAAGCCGCACTGCACGTGTGAACAGGGGAATGAGCGAGCGAGCGGGGATAGGGCGCCTCCTGCGCTTAAAAGCTTACAGCACCTGGTATTCCCAGGCGGTCTCCCATCCAAGTACTAACCAGGCCCATCCCTGTTTAGCTTCCGAGATCAGACGAGATCAGGCGTGCTCAAGGGGGTGTGGCCGTAAGCGAGAGCAAGGCTCGCTGGCACCCTTCTTATAGAGAGGACAGCTCCGTCACCTCTTTTACGACGCTGCTTTTTTTCCCTTGCGTTTTTCTCTTCTTCCCACGTTCTCTCTCTTCACTGCCTTCGTCCCCGCTCTATTTCACTTCAGCCTTTCACTCTTGCTTCCTTCCAATGAGGACGGAGCTGCGGGAGAAAGGGCGCTATAGAGGATCGCTGTGGAGAGCTGCTGCTGTGCTTTGACATCTGAGCTCTGTGGAAAACGATCTCAATACAATTCTGAAAAACGCGACTCCCCGAACGCCAGCCGAACAAGTCTCCACAGCCGAAGCGCTGTGTCTCTTTTCAGCTGGCGATAAACCTTTCCTCGATCCTTTGCGGACTTGTAAAACTGTTCATGATCAGAATAAAAAACGCTCACGCTAATACACAAGCACCCGTGTCTCGCCAAAGCTGACAAATAAACAGACGGACAAGCCGCACTGCACGTGTGAACAGGGGAATGAGCGAGCGAGCGGGGATAGGGCGCCTCCTGCGCTTAAAAGCTTACAGCACCTGGTATTCCCAGGCGGTCTCCCATCCAAGTACTAACCAGGCCCATCCCTGTTTAGCTTCCGAGATCAGACGAGATCAGGCGTGCTCAAGGGGGTGTGGCCGTAAGCGAGAGCAAGGCTCGCTGGCACCCTTCTTATAGAGAGGACAGCTCCGTCACCTCTTTTACGACGCTGCTTTTTTCTTGCTTCCTTCCAATGAGGACGGAGCTGCGGGAGAAAGGGCGCTATAGAGGATCGCTGTGGAGAGCTGCTGCTGTGCTTTGACATCTGAGCTCTGTGGAAAACGATCTCAATACAATTCTGAAAAACGCGACTCCCCGAACGCCAGCCGAACAAGTCTCCACAGCCGAAGCGCTGTGTCTCTTTTCAGCTGGCGATAAACCTTTCCTCGATCCTTTGCGGACTTGTAAAACTGTTCATGATCAGAATAAAAAACGCTCACGCTAATACACAAGCACCCGTGTCTCGCCAAAGCTGACAAATAAACAGACGGACAAGCCGCACTGCACGTGTGAACAGGGGAATGAGCGAGCGAGCGGGGATAGGGCGCCTCCTGCGCTTAAAAGCTTACAGCACCTGGTATTCCCAGGCGGTCTCCCATCCAAGTACTAACCAGGCCCATCCCTGTTTAGCTTCCGAGATCAGACGAGACCAGGCGTGCTCAAGGGGGTGTGGCCGTAAGCGAGAGCAAGGCTCGCTGGCACCCTTCTTATAGAGAGGACAGCTCCGTCACCTCTTTTACGACGCTGCTTTTTTTCCCTTGCGTTTTTCTCTTCTTCCCACGTTCTCTCTCTTCACTGCCTTCGTCCCCGCTCTATTTCACTTCAGCCTTTCACTCTTGCTTCCTTCCAATGAGGACGGAGCTGCGGGAGAAAGGGCGCTATAGAGGATCGCTGTGGAGAGCTGCTGCTGTGCTTTGACATCTGAGCTCTGTGGAAAACGATCTCAATACAATTCTGAAAAACGCGACTCCCCGAACGCCAGCCGAACAAGTCTCCACAGCCGAAGCGCTGTGTCTCTTTTCAGCTGGCGATAAACCTTTCCTCGATCCTTTGCGGACTTGTAAAACTGTTCATGATCAGAATAAAAAACGCTCACGCTAATACACAAGCACCCGTGTCTCGCCAAAGCTGACAAATAAACAGACGGACAAGCCGCACTGCACGTGTGAACAGGGGAATGAGCGAGCGAGCGGGGATAGGGCGCCTCCTGCGCTTAAAAGCTTACAGCACCTGGTATTCCCAGGCGGTCTCCCATCCAAGTACTAACCAGGCCCATCCCTGTTTAGCTTCCGAGATCAGACGAGATCAGGCGTGCTCAAGGGGGTGTGGCCGGAAGCGAGAGCAAGGCTCGCTGGCACCCTTCTTATAGAGAGGACAGCTCCGTCACCTCTTTTACGACGCTGCTTTTTTTCCCTTGCGTTTTTCTCTTCTTCCCACGTTCTCTCTCTTCACTGCCTTCGTCCCCGCTCTATTTCACTTCAGCCTTTCACTCTTGCTTCCTTCCAATGAGGACGGAGCTGCGGGAGAAAGGGCGCTATAGAGGATCGCTGTGGAGAGCTGCTGCTGTGCTTTGACATCTGAGCTCTGTGGAAAACGATCTCAATACAATTCTGAAAAACGCGACTCCCCGAACGCCAGCCGAACAAGTCTCCACAGCCGAAGCGCTGTGTCTCTTTTCAGCTGGCGATAAACCTTTCCTCGATCCTTTGCGGACTTGTAAAACTGTTCATGATCAGAATAAAAAACGCTCACGCTAATACACAAGCACCCGTGTCTCGCCAAAGCTGACAAATAAACAGACGGACAAGCCGCACTGCACGTGTGAACAGGGGAATGAGCGAGCGAGCGGGGATAGGGCGCCTCCTGCGCTTAAAAGCTTACAGCACCTGGTATTCCCAGGCGGTCTCCCATCCAAGTACTAACCAGGCCCATCCCTGTTTAGCTTCCGAGATCAGACGAGATCAGGCGTGCTCAAGGGGGTGTGGCCGGAAGCGAGAGCAAGGCTCGCTGGCACCCTTCTTATAGAGAGGACAGCTCCGTCACCTCTTTTACGACGCTGCTTTTTTCTTGCTTCCTTCCAATGAGGACGGAGCTGCGGGAGAAAGGGCGCTATAGAGGATCGCTGTGGAGAGCTGCTGCTGTGCTTTGACATCTGAGCTCTGTGGAAAACGATCTCAATACAATTCTGAAAAACGCGACTCCCCGAACGCCAGCCGAACAAGTCTCCACAGCCGAAGCGCTGTGTCTCTTTTCAGCTGGCGATAAACCTTTCCTCGATCCTTTGCGGACTTGTAAAACTGTTCATGATCAGAATAAAAAACGCTCACGCTAATACACAAGCACCCGTGTCTCGCCAAAGCTGACAAATAAACAGACGGACAAGCCGCACTGCACGTGTGAACAGGGGAATGAGCGAGCGAGCGGGGATAGGGCGCCTCCTGCGCTTAAAAGCTTACAGCACCTGGTATTCCCAGGCGGTCTCCCATCCAAGTACTAACCAGGCCCATCCCTGTTTAGCTTCCGAGATCAGACGAGATCAGGCGTGCTCAAGGGGGTGTGGCCGGAAGCGAGAGCAAGGCTCGCTGGCACCCTTCTTATAGAGAGGACAGCTCCGTCACCTCTTTTACGACGCTGCTTTTTTTCCCTTGCGTTTTTCTCTTCTTCCCACGTTCTCTCTCTTCACTGCCTTCGTCCCCGCTCTATTTCACTTCAGCCTTTCACTCTTGCTTCCTTCCAATGAGGACGGAGCTGCGGGAGAAAGGGCGCTATAGAGGATCGCTGTGGAGAGCTGCTGCTGTGCTTTGACATCTGAGCTCTGTGGAAAACGATCTCAATACAATTCTGAAAAACGCGACTCCCCGAACGCCAGCCGAACAAGTCTCCACAGCCGAAGCGCTGTGTCTCTTTTCAGCTGGCGATAAACCTTTCCTCGATCCTTTGCGGACTTGTAAAACTGTTCATGATCAGAATAAAAAACGCTCACGCTAATACACAAGCACCCGTGTCTCGCCAAAGCTGACAAATAAACAGACGGACAAGCCGCACTGCACGTGTGAACAGGGGAATGAGCGAGCGAGCGGGGATAGGGCGCCTCCTGCGCTTAAAAGCTTACAGCACCTGGTATTCCCAGGCGGTCTCCCATCCAAGTACTAACCAGGCCCATCCCTGTTTAGCTTCCGAGATCAGACGAGATCAGGCGTGCTCAAGGGGGTGTGGCCGTAAGCGAGAGCAAGGCTCGCTGGCACCCTTCTTATAGAGAGGACAGCTCCGTCACCTCTTTTACGACGCTGCTTTTTTTCCCTTGCGTTTTTCTCTTCTTCCCACGTTCTCTCTCTTCACTGCCTTCGTCCCCGCTCTATTTCACTTCAGCCTTTCACTCTTGCTTCCTTCCAATGAGGACGGAGCTGCGGGAGAAAGGGCGCTATAGAGGATCGCTGTGGAGAGCTGCTGCTGTGCTTTGACATCTGAGCTCTGTGGAAAACGATCTCAATACAATTCTGAAAAACGCGACTCCCCGAACGCCAGCCGAACAAGTCTCCACAGCCGAAGCGCTGTGTCTCTTTTCAGCTGGCGATAAACCTTTCCTCGATCCTTTGCGGACTTGTAAAACTGTTCATGATCAGAATAAAAAACGCTCACGCTAATACACAAGCACCCGTGTCTCGCCAAAGCTGACAAATAAACAGACGGACAAGCCGCACTGCACGTGTGAACAGGGGAATGAGCGAGCGAGCGGGGATAGGGCGCCTCCTGCGCTTAAAAGCTTACAGCACCTGGTATTCCCAGGCGGTCTCCCATCCAAGTACTAACCAGGCCCATCCCTGTTTAGCTTCCGAGATCAGACGAGATCAGGCGTGCTCAAGGGGGTGTGGCCGTAAGCGAGAGCAAGGCTCGCTGGCACCCTTCTTATAGAGAGGACAGCTCCGTCACCTCTTTTACGACGCTGCTTTTTTTCCCTTGCGTTTTTCTCTTCTTCCCACGTTCTCTCTCTTCACTGCCTTCGTCCCCGCTCTATTTCACTTCAGCCTTTCACTCTTGCTTCCTTCCAATGAGGACGGAGCTGCGGGAGAAAGGGCGCTATAGAGGATCGCTGTGGAGAGCTGCTGCTGTGCTTTGACATCTGAGCTCTGTGGAAAACGATCTCAATACAATTCTGAAAAACGCGACTCCCCGAACGCCAGCCGAACAAGTCTCCACAGCCGAAGCGCTGTGTCTCTTTTCAGCTGGCGATAAACCTTTCCTCGATCCTTTGCGGACTTGTAAAACTGTTCATGATCAGAATAAAAAACGCTCACGCTAATACACAAGCACCCGTGTCTCGCCAAAGCTGACAAATAAACAGACGGACAAGCCGCACTGCACGTGTGAACAGGGGAATGAGCGAGCGAGCGGGGATAGGGCGCCTCCTGCGCTTAAAAGCTTACAGCACCTGGTATTCCCAGGCGGTCTCCCATCCAAGTACTAACCAGGCCCATCCCTGTTTAGCTTCCGAGATCAGACGAGATCAGGCGTGCTCAAGGGGGTGTGGCCGTAAGCGAGAGCAAGGCTCGCTGGCACCCTTCTTATAGAGAGGACAGCTCCGTCACCTCTTTTACGACGCTGCTTTTTTCTTGCTTCCTTCCAATGAGGACGGAGCTGCGGGAGAAAGGGCGCTATAGAGGATCGCTGTGGAGAGCTGCTGCTGTGCTTTGACATCTGAGCTCTGTGGAAAACGATCTCAATACAATTCTGAAAAACGCGACTCCCCGAACGCCAGCCGAACAAGTCTCCACAGCCGAAGCGCTGTGTCTCTTTTCAGCTGGCGATAAACCTTTCCTCGATCCTTTGCGGACTTGTAAAACTGTTCATGATCAGAATAAAAAACGCTCACGCTAATACACAAGCACCCGTGTCTCGCCAAAGCTGACAAATAAACAGACGGACAAGCCGCACTGCACGTGTGAACAGGGGAATGAGCGAGCGAGCGGGGATAGGGCGCCTCCTGCGCTTAAAAGCTTACAGCACCTGGTATTCCCAGGCGGTCTCCCATCCAAGTACTAACCAGGCCCATCCCTGTTTAGCTTCCGAGATCAGACGAGATCAGGCGTGCTCAAGGGGGTGTGGCCGTAAGCGAGAGCAAGGCTCGCTGGCACCCTTCTTATAGAGAGGACAGCTCCGTCACCTCTTTTACGACGCTGCTTTTTTTCCCTTGCGTTTTTCTCTTCTTCCCACGTTCTCTCTCTTCACTGCCTTCGTCCCCGCTCTATTTCACTTCAGCCTTTCACTCTTGCTTCCTTCCAATGAGGACGGAGCTGCGGGAGAAAGGGCGCTATAGAGGATCGCTGTGGAGAGCTGCTGCTGTGCTTTGACATCTGAGCTCTGTGGAAAACGATCTCAATACAATTCTGAAAAACGCGACTCCCCGAACGCCAGCCGAACAAGTCTCCACAGCCGAAGCGCTGTGTCTCTTTTCAGCTGGCGATAAACCTTTCCTCGATCCTTTGCGGACTTGTAAAACTGTTCATGATCAGAATAAAAAACGCTCACGCTAATACACAAGCACCCGTGTCTCGCCAAAGCTGACAAATAAACAGACGGACAAGCCGCACTGCACGTGTGAACAGGGGAATGAGCGAGCGAGCGGGGATAGGGCGCCTCCTGCGCTTAAAAGCTTACAGCACCTGGTATTCCCAGGCGGTCTCCCATCCAAGTACTAACCAGGCCCATCCCTGTTTAGCTTCCGAGATCAGACGAGATCAGGCGTGCTCAAGGGGGTGTGGCCGTAAGCAAGAGCAAGGCTCGCTGGCACCCTTCTTATAGAGAGGACAGCTCCGTCACCTCTTTTACGACGCTGCTTTTTTTCCCTTGCGTTTTTCTCTTCTTCCCACGTTCTCTCTCTTCACTGCCTTCGTCCCCGCTCTATTTCACTTCAGCCTTTCACTCTTGCTTCCTTCCAATGAGGACGGAGCTGCGGGAGAAAGGGCGCTATAGAGGATCGCTGTGGAGAGCTGCTGCTGTGCTTTGACATCTGAGCTCTGTGGAAAACGATCTCAATACAATTCTGAAAAACGCGACTCCCCGAACGCCAGCCGAACAAGTCTCCACAGCCGAAGCGCTGTGTCTCTTTTCAGCTGGCGATAAACCTTTCCTCGATCCTTTGCGGACTTGTAAAACTGTTCATGATCAGAATAAAAAACGCTCACGCTAATACACAAGCACCCGTGTCTCGCCAAAGCTGACAAATAAACAGACGGACAAGCCGCACTGCACGTGTGAACAGGGGAATGAGCGAGCGAGCGGGGATAGGGCGCCTCCTGCGCTTAAAAGCTTACAGCACCTGGTATTCCCAGGCGGTCTCCCATCCAAGTACTAACCAGGCCCATCCCTGTTTAGCTTCCGAGATCAGACGAGATCAGGCGTGCTCAAGGGGGTGTGGCCGTAAGCGAGAGCAAGGCTCGCTGGCACCCTTCTTATAGAGAGGACAGCTCCGTCACCTCTTTTACGACGCTGCTTTTTTCTTGCTTCCTTCCAATGAGGACGGAGCTGCGGGAGAAAGGGCGCTATAGAGGATCGCTGTGGAGAGCTGCTGCTGTGCTTTGACATCTGAGCTCTGTGGAAAACGATCTCAATACAATTCTGAAAAACGCGACTCCCCGAACGCCAGCCGAACAAGTCTCCACAGCCGAAGCGCTGTGTCTCTTTTCAGCTGGCGATAAACCTTTCCTCGATCCTTTGCGGACTTGTAAAACTGTTCATGATCAGAATAAAAAACGCTCACGCTAATACACAAGCACCCGTGTCTCGCCAAAGCTGACAAATAAACAGACGGACAAGCCGCACTGCACGTGTGAACAGGGGAATGAGCGAGCGAGCGGGGATAGGGCGCCTCCTGCGCTTAAAAGCTTACAGCACCTGGTATTCCCAGGCGGTCTCCCATCCAAGTACTAACCAGGCCCATCCCTGTTTAGCTTCCGAGATCAGACGAGATCAGGCGTGCTCAAGGGGGTGTGGCCGTAAGCGAGAGTAAGGCTCGCTGGCACCCTTCTTATAGAGAGGACAGCTCCGTCACCTCTTTTACGACGCTGCTTTTTTTCCCTTGCGTTTTTCTCTTCTTCCCACGTTCTCTCTCTTCACTGCCTTCGTCCCCGCTCTATTTCACTTCAGCCTTTCACTCTTGCTTCCTTCCAATGAGGACGGAGCTGCGGGAGAAAGGGCGCTATAGAGGATCGCTGTGGAGAGCTGCTGCTGTGCTTTGACATCTGAGCTCTGTGGAAAACGATCTCAATACAATTCTGAAAAACGCGACTCCCCGAACGCCAGCCGAACAAGTCTCCACAGCCGAAGCGCTGTGTCTCTTTTCAGCTGGCGAGAAACCTTTCCTCGATCCTTTGCGGACTTGTAAAACTGTTCATGATCAGAATAAAAAACGCTCACGCTAATACACAAGCACCCGTGTCTCGCCAAAGCTGACAAATAAACAGACGGACAAGCCGCACTGCACGTGTGAACAGGGGAATGAGCGAGCGAGCGGGGATAGGGCGCCTCCTGCGCTTAAAAGCTTACAGCACCTGGTATTCCCAGGCGGTCTCCCATCCAAGTACTAACCAGGCCCATCCCTGTTTAGCTTCCGAGATCAGACGAGATCAGGCGTGCTCAAGGGGGTGTGGCCGTAAGCGAGAGCAAGGCTCGCTGGCACCCTTCTTATAGAGAGGACAGCTCCGTCACCTCTTTTACGACGCTGCTTTTTTCTTGCTTCCTTCCAATGAGGACGGAGCTGCGGGAGAAAGGGCGCTATAGAGGATCGCTGTGGAGAGCTGCTGCTGTGCTTTGACATCTGAGCTCTGTGGAAAACGATCTCAATACAATTCTGAAAAACGCGACTCCCCGAACGCCAGCCGAACAAGTCTCCACAGCCGAAGCGCTGTGTCTCTTTTCAGCTGGCGATAAACCTTTCCTCGATCCTTTGCGGACTTGTAAAACTGTTCATGATCAGAATAAAAAACGCTCACGCTAATACACAAGCACCCGTGTCTCGCCAAAGCTGACAAATAAACAGACGGACAAGCCGCACTGCACGTGTGAACAGGGGAATGAGCGAGCGAGCGGGGATAGGGCGCCTCCTGCGCTTAAAAGCTTACAGCACCTGGTATTCCCAGGCGGTCTCCCATCCAAGTACTAACCAGGCCCATCCCTGTTTAGCTTCCGAGATCAGACGAGATCAGGCGTGCTCAAGGGGGTGTGGCCGTAAGCGAGAGCAAGGCTCGCTGGCACCCTTCTTATAGAGAGGACAGCTCCGTCACCTCTTTTACGACGCTGCTTTTTTTCCCTTGCGTTTTTCTCTTCTTCCCACGTTCTCTCTCTTCACTGCCTTCGTCCCCGCTCTATTTCACTTCAGCCTTTCACTCTTGCTTCCTTCCAATGAGGACGGAGCTGCGGGAGAAAGGGCGCTATAGAGGATCGCTGTGGAGAGCTGCTGCTGTGCTTTGACATCTGAGCTCTGTGGAAAACGATCTCAATACAATTCTGAAAAACGCGACTCCCCGAACGCCAGCCGAACAAGTCTCCACAGCCGAAGCGCTGTGTCTCTTTTCAGCTGGCGATAAACCTTTCCTCGATCCTTTGCGGACTTGTAAAACTGTTCATGATCAGAATAAAAAACGCTCACGCTAATACACAAGCACCCGTGTCTCGCCAAAGCTGACAAATAAACAGACGGACAAGCCGCACTGCACGTGTGAACAGGGGAATGAGCGAGCGAGCGGGGATAGGGCGCCTCCTGCGCTTAAAAGCTTACAGCACCTGGTATTCCCAGGCGGTCTCCCATCCAAGTACTAACCAGGCCCATCCCTGTTTAGCTTCCGAGATCAGACGAGATCAGGCGTGCTCAAGGGGGTGTGGCCGTAAGCGAGAGCAAGGCTCGCTGGCACCCTTCTTATAGAGAGGACAGCTCCGTCACCTCTTTTACGACGCTGCTTTTTTTCCCTTGCGTTTTTCTCTTCTTCCCACGTTCTCTCTCTTCACTGCCTTCGTCCCCGCTCTATTTCACTTCAGCCTTTCACTCTTGCTTCCTTCCAATGAGGACGGAGCTGCGGGAGAAAGGGCGCTATAGAGGATCGCTGTGGAGAGCTGCTGCTGTGCTTTGACATCTGAGCTCTGTGGAAAACGATCTCAATACAATTCTGAAAAACGCGACTCCCCGAACGCCAGCCGAACAAGTCTCCACAGCCGAAGCGCTGTGTCTCTTTTCAGCTGGCGATAAACCTTTCCTCGATCCTTTGCGGACTTGTAAAACTGTTCATGATCAGAATAAAAAACGCTCACGCTAATACACAAGCACCCGTGTCTCGCCAAAGCTGACAAATAAACAGACGGACAAGCCGCACTGCACGTGTGAACAGGGGAATGAGCGAGCGAGCGGGGATAGGGCGCCTCCTGCGCTTAAAAGCTTACAGCACCTGGTATTCCCAGGCGGTCTCCCATCCAAGTACTAACCAGGCCCATCCCTGTTTAGCTTCCGAGATCAGACGAGATCAGGCGTGCTCAAGGGGGTGTGGCCGTAAGCGAGAGCAAGGCTCGCTGGCACCCTTCTTATAGAGAGGACAGCTCCGTCACCTCTTTTACGACGCTGCTTTTTTTCCCTTGCGTTTTTCTCTTCTTCCCACGTTCTCTCTCTTCACTGCCTTCGTCCCCGCTCTATTTCACTTCAGCCTTTCACTCTTGCTTCCTTCCAATGAGGACGGAGCTGCGGGAGAAAGGGCGCTATAGAGGATCGCTGTGGAGAGCTGCTGCTGTGCTTTGACATCTGAGCTCTGTGGAAAACGATCTCAATACAATTCTGAAAAACGCGACTCCCCGAACGCCAGCCGAACAAGTCTCCACAGCCGAAGCGCTGTGTCTCTTTTCAGCTGGCGATAAACCTTTCCTCGATCCTTTGCGGACTTGTAAAACTGTTCATGATCAGAATAAAAAACGCTCACGCTAATACACAAGCACCCGTGTCTCGCCAAAGCTGACAAATAAACAGACGGACAAGCCGCACTGCACGTGTGAACAGGGGAATGAGCGAGCGAGCGGGGATAGGGCGCCTCCTGCGCTTAAAAGCTTACAGCACCTGGTATTCCCAGGCGGTCTCCCATCCAAGTACTAACCAGGCCCATCCCTGTTTAGCTTCCGAGATCAGACGAGATCAGGCGTGCTCAAGGGGGTGTGGCCGTAAGCGAGAGCAAGGCTCGCTGGCACCCTTCTTATAGAGAGGACAGCTCCGTCACCTCTTTTACGACGCTGCTTTTTTCTTGCTTCCTTCCAATGAGGACGGAGCTGCGGGAGAAAGGGCGCTATAGAGGATCGCTGTGGAGAGCTGCTGCTGTGCTTTGACATCTGAGCTCTGTGGAAAACGATCTCAATACAATTCTGAAAAACGCGACTCCCCGAACGCCAGCCGAACAAGTCTCCACAGCCGAAGCGCTGTGTCTCTTTTCAGCTGGCGATAAACCTTTCCTCGATCCTTTGCGGACTTGTAAAACTGTTCATGATCAGAATAAAAAACGCTCACGCTAATACACAAGCACCCGTGTCTCGCCAAAGCTGACAAATAAACAGACGGACAAGCCGCACTGCACGTGTGAACAGGGGAATGAGCGAGCGAGCGGGGATAGGGCGCCTCCTGCGCTTAAAAGCTTACAGCACCTGGTATTCCCAGGCGGTCTCCCATCCAAGTACTAACCAGGCCCATCCCTGTTTAGCTTCCGAGATCAGACGAGATCAGGCGTGCTCAAGGGGGTGTGGCCGCAAGCGAGAGCCAGGCTCGCTGGCACCCTTCTTATAGAGAGGACAGCTCCGTCACCTCTTTTACGACGCTGCTTTTTTTCCCTTGCGTTTTTCTCTTCTTCCCACGTTCTCTCTCTTCACTGCCTTCGTCCCCGCTCTATTTCACTTCAGCCTTTCACTCTTGCTTCCTTCCAATGAGGACGGAGCTGCGGGAGAAAGGGCGCTATAGAGGATCGCTGTGGAGAGCTGCTGCTGTGCTTTGACATCTGAGCTCTGTGGAAAACGATCTCAATACAATTCTGAAAAACGCGACTCCCCGAACGCCAGCCGAACAAGTCTCCACAGCCGAAGCGCTGTGTCTCTTTTCAGCTGGCGATAAACCTTTCCTCGATCCTTTGCGGACTTGTAAAACTGTTCATGATCAGAATAAAAAACGCTCACGCTAATACACAAGCACCCGTGTCTCGCCAAAGCTGACAAATAAACAGACGGACAAGCCGCACTGCACGTGTGAACAGGGGAATGAGCGAGCGAGCGGGGATAGGGCGCCTCCTGCGCTTAAAAGCTTACAGCACCTGGTATTCCCAGGCGGTCTCCCATCCAAGTACTAACCAGGCCCATCCCTGTTTAGCTTCCGAGATCAGACGAGATCAGGCGTGCTCAAGGGGGTGTGGCCGTAAGCGAGAGCAAGGCTCGCTGGCACCCTTCTTATAGAGAGGACAGCTCCGTCACCTCTTTTACGACGCTGCTTTTTTCTTGCTTCCTTCCAATGAGGACGGAGCTGCGGGAGAAAGGGCGCTATAGAGGATCGCTGTGGAGAGCTGCTGCTGTGCTTTGACATCTGAGCTCTGTGGAAAACGATCTCAATACAATTCTGAAAAACGCGACTCCCCGAACGCCAGCCGAACAAGTCTCCACAGCCGAAGCGCTGTGTCTCTTTTCAGCTGGCGATAAACCTTTCCTCGATCCTTTGCGGACTTGTAAAACTGTTCATGATCAGAATAAAAAACGCTCACGCTAATACACAAGCACCCGTGTCTCGCCAAAGCTGACAAATAAACAGACGGACAAGCCGCACTGCACGTGTGAACAGGGGAATGAGCGAGCGAGCGGGGATAGGGCGCCTCCTGCGCTTAAAAGCTTACAGCACCTGGTATTCCCAGGCGGTCTCCCATCCAAGTACTAACCAGGCCCATCCCTGTTTAGCTTCCGAGATCAGACGAGATCAGGCGTGCTCAAGGGGGTGTGGCCGTAAGCGAGAGCAAGGCTCGCTGGCACCCTTCTTATAGAGAGGACAGCTCCGTCACCTCTTTTACGACGCTGCTTTTTTTCCCTTGCGTTTTTCTCTTCTTCCCACGTTCTCTCTCTTCACTGCCTTCGTCCCCGCTCTATTTCACTTCAGCCTTTCACTCTTGCTTCCTTCCAATGAGGACGGAGCTGCGGGAGAAAGGGCGCTATAGAGGATCGCTGTGGAGAGCTGCTGCTGTGCTTTGACATCTGAGCTCTGTGGAAAACGATCTCAATACAATTCTGAAAAACGCGACTCCCCGAACGCCAGCCGAACAAGTCTCCACAGCCGAAGCGCTGTGTCTCTTTTCAGCTGGCGATAAACCTTTCCTCGATCCTTTGCGGACTTGTAAAACTGTTCATGATCAGAATAAAAAACGCTCACGCTAATACACAAGCACCCGTGTCTCGCCAAAGCTGACAAATAAACAGACGGACAAGCCGCACTGCACGTGTGAACAGGGGAATGAGCGAGCGAGCGGGGATAGGGCGCCTCCTGCGCTTAAAAGCTTACAGCACCTGGTATTCCCAGGCGGTCTCCCATCCAAGTACTAACCAGGCCCATCCCTGTTTAGCTTCCGAGATCAGACGAGATCAGGCGTGCTCAAGGGGGTGTGGCCGTAAGCGAGAGCAAGGCTCGCTGGCACCCTTCTTATAGAGAGGACAGCTCCGTCACCTCTTTTACGACGCTGCTTTTTTCTTGCTTCCTTCCAATGAGGACGGAGCTGCGGGAGAAAGGGCGCTATAGAGGATCGCTGTGGAGAGCTGCTGCTGTGCTTTGACATCTGAGCTCTGTGGAAAACGATCTCAATACAATTCTGAAAAACGCGACTCCCCGAACGCCAGCCGAACAAGTCTCCACAGCCGAAGCGCTGTGTCTCTTTTCAGCTGGCGATAAACCTTTCCTCGATCCTTTGCGGACTTGTAAAACTGTTCATGATCAGAATAAAAAACGCTCACGCTAATACACAAGCACCCGTGTCTCGCCAAAGCTGACAAATAAACAGACGGACAAGCCGCACTGCACGTGTGAACAGGGGAATGAGCGAGCGAGCGGGGATAGGGCGCCTCCTGCGCTTAAAAGCTTACAGCACCTGGTATTCCCAGGCGGTCTCCCATCCAAGTACTAACCAGGCCCATCCCTGTTTAGCTTCCGAGATCAGACGAGATCAGGCGTGCTCAAGGGGGTGTGGCCGTAAGCGAGAGCAAGGCTCGCTGGCACCCTTCTTATAGAGAGGACAGCTCCGTCACCTCTTTTACGACGCTGCTTTTTTTCCCTTGCGTTTTTCTCTTCTTCCCACGTTCTCTCTCTTCACTGCCTTCGTCCCCGCTCTATTTCACTTCAGCCTTTCACTCTTGCTTCCTTCCAATGAGGACGGAGCTGCGGGAGAAAGGGCGCTATAGAGGATCGCTGTGGAGAGCTGCTGCTGTGCTTTGACATCTGAGCTCTGTGGAAAACGATCTCAATACAATTCTGAAAAACGCGACTCCCCGAACGCCAGCCGAACAAGTCTCCACAGCCGAAGCGCTGTGTCTCTTTTCAGCTGGCGATAAACCTTTCCTCGATCCTTTGCGGACTTGTAAAACTGTTCATGATCAGAATAAAAAACGCTCACGCTAATACACAAGCACCCGTGTCTCGCCAAAGCTGACAAATAAACAGACGGACAAGCCGCACTGCACGTGTGAACAGGGGAATGAGCGAGCGAGCGGGGATAGGGCGCCTCCTGCGCTTAAAAGCTTACAGCACCTGGTATTCCCAGGCGGTCTCCCATCCAAGTACTAACCAGGCCCATCCCTGTTTAGCTTCCGAGATCAGACGAGATCAGGCGTGCTCAAGGGGGTGTGGCCGTAAGCGAGAGCAAGGCTCGCTGGCACCCTTCTTATAGAGAGGACAGCTCCGTCACCTCTTTTACGACGCTGCTTTTTTCTTGCTTCCTTCCAATGAGGACGGAGCTGCGGGAGAAAGGGCGCTATAGAGGATCGCTGTGGAGAGCTGCTGCTGTGCTTTGACATCTGAGCTCTGTGGAAAACGATCTCAATACAATTCTGAAAAACGCGACTCCCCGAACGCCAGCCGAACAAGTCTCCACAGCCGAAGCGCTGTGTCTCTTTTCAGCTGGCGATAAACCTTTCCTCGATCCTTTGCGGACTTGTAAAACTGTTCATGATCAGAATAAAAAACGCTCACGCTAATACACAAGCACCCGTGTCTCGCCAAAGCTGACAAATAAACAGACGGACAAGCCGCACTGCACGTGTGAACAGGGGAATGAGCGAGCGAGCGGGGATAGGGCGCCTCCTGCGCTTAAAAGCTTACAGCACCTGGTATTCCCAGGCGGTCTCCCATCCAAGTACTAACCAGGCCCATCCCTGTTTAGCTTCCGAGATCAGACGAGATCAGGCGTGCTCAAGGGGGTGTGGCCGTAAGCGAGAGCAAGGCTCGCTGGCACCCTTCTTATAGAGAGGACAGCTCCGTCACCTCTTTTACGACGCTGCTTTTTTCTTGCTTCCTTCCAATGAGGACGGAGCTGCGGGAGAAAGGGCGCTATAGAGGATCGCTGTGGAGAGCTGCTGCTGTGCTTTGACATCTGAGCTCTGTGGAAAACGATCTCAATACAATTCTGAAAAACGCGACTCCCCGAACGCCAGCCGAACAAGTCTCCACAGCCGAAGCGCTGTGTCTCTTTTCAGCTGGCGATAAACCTTTCCTCGATCCTTTGCGGACTTGTAAAACTGTTCATGATCAGAATAAAAAACGCTCACGCTAATACACAAGCACCCGTGTCTCGCCAAAGCTGACAAATAAACAGACGGACAAGCCGCACTGCACGTGTGAACAGGGGAATGAGCGAGCGAGCGGGGATAGGGCGCCTCCTGCGCTTAAAAGCTTACAGCACCTGGTATTCCCAGGCGGTCTCCCATCCAAGTACTAACCAGGCCCATCCCTGTTTAGCTTCCGAGATCAGACGAGATCAGGCGTGCTCAAGGGGGTGTGGCCGGAAGCGAGAGCAAGGCTCGCTGGCACCCTTCTTATAGAGAGGACAGCTCCGTCACCTCTTTTACGACGCTGCTTTTTTTCCCTTGCGTTTTTCTCTTCTTCCCACGTTCTCTCTCTTCACTGCCTTCGTCCCCGCTCTATTTCACTTCAGCCTTTCACTCTTGCTTCCTTCCAATGAGGACGGAGCTGCGGGAGAAAGGGCGCTATAGAGGATCGCTGTGGAGAGCTGCTGCTGTGCTTTGACATCTGAGCTCTGTGGAAAACGATCTCAATACAATTCTGAAAAACGCGACTCCCCGAACGCCAGCCGAACAAGTCTCCACAGCCGAAGCGCTGTGTCTCTTTTCAGCTGGCGATAAACCTTTCCTCGATCCTTTGCGGACTTGTAAAACTGTTCATGATCAGAATAAAAAACGCTCACGCTAATACACAAGCACCCGTGTCTCGCCAAAGCTGACAAATAAACAGACGGACAAGCCGCACTGCACGTGTGAACAGGGGAATGAGCGAGCGAGCGGGGATAGGGCGCCTCCTGCGCTTAAAAGCTTACAGCACCTGGTATTCCCAGGCGGTCTCCCATCCAAGTACTAACCAGGCCCATCCCTGTTTAGCTTCCGAGATCAGACGAGATCAGGCGTGCTCAAGGGGGTGTGGCCGTAAGCGAGAGCAAGGCTCGCTGGCACCCTTCTTATAGAGAGGACAGCTCCGTCACCTCTTTTACGACGCTGCTTTTTTCTTGCTTCCTTCCAATGAGGACGGAGCTGCGGGAGAAAGGGCGCTATAGAGGATCGCTGTGGAGAGCTGCTGCTGTGCTTTGACATCTGAGCTCTGTGGAAAACGATCTCAATACAATTCTGAAAAACGCGACTCCCCGAACGCCAGCCGAACAAGTCTCCACAGCCGAAGCGCTGTGTCTCTTTTCAGCTGGCGATAAACCTTTCCTCGATCCTTTGCGGACTTGTAAAACTGTTCATGATCAGAATAAAAAACGCTCACGCTAATACACAAGCACCCGTGTCTCGCCAAAGCTGACAAATAAACAGACGGACAAGCCGCACTGCACGTGTGAACAGGGGAATGAGCGAGCGAGCGGGGATAGGGCGCCTCCTGCGCTTAAAAGCTTACAGCACCTGGTATTCCCAGGCGGTCTCCCATCCAAGTACTAACCAGGCCCATCCCTGTTTAGCTTCCGAGATCAGACGAGATCAGGCGTGCTCAAGGGGGTGTGGCCGTAAGCGAGAGCAAGGCTCGCTGGCACCCTTCTTATAGAGAGGACAGCTCCGTCACCTCTTTTACGACGCTGCTTTTTTCTTGCTTCCTTCCAATGAGGACGGAGCTGCGGGAGAAAGGGCGCTATAGAGGATCGCTGTGGAGAGCTGCTGCTGTGCTTTGACATCTGAGCTCTGTGGAAAACGATCTCAATACAATTCTGAAAAACGCGACTCCCCGAACGCCAGCCGAACAAGTCTCCACAGCCGAAGCGCTGTGTCTCTTTTCAGCTGGCGAGAAACCTTTCCTCGATCCTTTGCGGACTTGTAAAACTGTTCATGATCAGAATAAAAAACGCTCACGCTAATACACAAGCACCCGTGTCTCGCCAAAGCTGACAAATAAACAGACGGACAAGCCGCACTGCACGTGTGAACAGGGGAATGAGCGAGCGAGCGGGGATAGGGCGCCTCCTGCGCTTAAAAGCTTACAGCACCTGGTATTCCCAGGCGGTCTCCCATCCAAGTACTAACCAGGCCCATCCCTGTTTAGCTTCCGAGATCAGACGAGATCAGGCGTGCTCAAGGGGGTGTGGCCGTAAGCGAGAGCAAGGCTCGCTGGCACCCTTCTTATAGAGAGGACAGCTCCGTCACCTCTTTTACGACGCTGCTTTTTTTCCCTTGCGTTTTTCTCTTCTTCCCACGTTCTCTCTCTTCACTGCCTTCGTCCCCGCTCTATTTCACTTCAGCCTTTCACTCTTGCTTCCTTCCAATGAGGACGGAGCTGCGGGAGAAAGGGCGCTATAGAGGATCGCTGTGGAGAGCTGCTGCTGTGCTTTGACATCTGAGCTCTGTGGAAAACGATCTCAATACAATTCTGAAAAACGCGACTCCCCGAACGCCAGCCGAACAAGTCTCCACAGCCGAAGCGCTGTGTCTCTTTTCAGCTGGCGATAAACCTTTCCTCGATCCTTTGCGGACTTGTAAAACTGTTCATGATCAGAATAAAAAACGCTCACGCTAATACACAAGCACCCGTGTCTCGCCAAAGCTGACAAATAAACAGACGGACAAGCCGCACTGCACGTGTGAACAGGGGAATGAGCGAGCGAGCGGGGATAGGGCGCCTCCTGCGCTTAAAAGCTTACAGCACCTGGTATTCCCAGGCGGTCTCCCATCCAAGTACTAACCAGGCCCATCCCTGTTTAGCTTCCGAGATCAGACGAGATCAGGCGTGCTCAAGGGGGTGTGGCCGTAAGCGAGAGCAAGGCTCGCTGGCACCCTTCTTATAGAGAGGACAGCTCCGTCACCTCTTTTACGACGCTGCTTTTTTCTTGCTTCCTTCCAATGAGGACGGAGCTGCGGGAGAAAGGGCGCTATAGAGGATCGCTGTGGAGAGCTGCTGCTGTGCTTTGACATCTGAGCTCTGTGGAAAACGATCTCAATACAATTCTGAAAAACGCGACTCCCCGAACGCCAGCCGAACAAGTCTCCACAGCCGAAGCGCTGTGTCTCTTTTCAGCTGGCGATAAACCTTTCCTCGATCCTTTGCGGACTTGTAAAACTGTTCATGATCAGAATAAAAAACGCTCACGCTAATACACAAGCACCCGTGTCTCGCCAAAGCTGACAAATAAACAGACGGACAAGCCGCACTGCACGTGTGAACAGGGGAATGAGCGAGCGAGCGGGGATAGGGCGCCTCCTGCGCTTAAAAGCTTACAGCACCTGGTATTCCCAGGCGGTCTCCCATCCAAGTACTAACCAGGCCCATCCCTGTTTAGCTTCCGAGATCAGACGAGATCAGGCGTGCTCAAGGGGGTGTGGCCGTAAGCGAGAGCAAGGCTCGCTGGCACCCTTCTTATAGAGAGGACAGCTCCGTCACCTCTTTTACGACGCTGCTTTTTTTCCCTTGCGTTTTTCTCTTCTTCCCACGTTCTCTCTCTTCACTGCCTTCGTCCCCGCTCTATTTCACTTCAGCCTTTCACTCTTGCTTCCTTCCAATGAGGACGGAGCTGCGGGAGAAAGGGCGCTATAGAGGATCGCTGTGGAGAGCTGCTGCTGTGCTTTGACATCTGAGCTCTGTGGAAAACGATCTCAATACAATTCTGAAAAACGCGACTCCCCGAACGCCAGCCGAACAAGTCTCCACAGCCGAAGCGCTGTGTCTCTTTTCAGCTGGCGATAAACCTTTCCTCGATCCTTTGCGGACTTGTAAAACTGTTCATGATCAGAATAAAAAACGCTCACGCTAATACACAAGCACCCGTGTCTCGCCAAAGCTGACAAATAAACAGACGGACAAGCCGCACTGCACGTGTGAACAGGGGAATGAGCGAGCGAGCGGGGATAGGGCGCCTCCTGCGCTTAAAAGCTTACAGCACCTGGTATTCCCAGGCGGTCTCCCATCCAAGTACTAACCAGGCCCATCCCTGTTTAGCTTCCGAGATCAGACGAGATCAGGCGTGCTCAAGGGGGTGTGGCCGTAAGCGAGAGCAAGGCTCGCTGGCACCCTTCTTATAGAGAGGACAGCTCCGTCACCTCTTTTACGACGCTGCTTTTTTTCCCTTGCGTTTTTCTCTTCTTCCCACGTTCTCTCTCTTCACTGCCTTCGTCCCCGCTCTATTTCACTTCAGCCTTTCACTCTTGCTTCCTTCCAATGAGGACGGAGCTGCGGGAGAAAGGGCGCTATAGAGGATCGCTGTGGAGAGCTGCTGCTGTGCTTTGACATCTGAGCTCTGTGGAAAACGATCTCAATACAATTCTGAAAAACGCGACTCCCCGAACGCCAGCCGAACAAGTCTCCACAGCCGAAGCGCTGTGTCTCTTTTCAGCTGGCGATAAACCTTTCCTCGATCCTTTGCGGACTTGTAAAACTGTTCATGATCAGAATAAAAAACGCTCACGCTAATACACAAGCACCCGTGTCTCGCCAAAGCTGACAAATAAACAGACGGACAAGCCGCACTGCACGTGTGAACAGGGGAATGAGCGAGCGAGCGGGGATAGGGCGCCTCCTGCGCTTAAAAGCTTACAGCACCTGGTATTCCCAGGCGGTCTCCCATCCAAGTACTAACCAGGCCCATCCCTGTTTAGCTTCCGAGATCAGACGAGATCAGGCGTGCTCAAGGGGGTGTGGCCGTAAGCGAGAGCAAGGCTCGCTGGCACCCTTCTTATAGAGAGGACAGCTCCGTCACCTCTTTTACGACGCTGCTTTTTTCTTGCTTCCTTCCAATGAGGACGGAGCTGCGGGAGAAAGGGCGCTATAGAGGATCGCTGTGGAGAGCTGCTGCTGTGCTTTGACATCTGAGCTCTGTGGAAAACGATCTCAATACAATTCTGAAAAACGCGACTCCCCGAACGCCAGCCGAACAAGTCTCCACAGCCGAAGCGCTGTGTCTCTTTTCAGCTGGCGATAAACCTTTCCTCGATCCTTTGCGGACTTGTAAAACTGTTCATGATCAGAATAAAAAACGCTCACGCTAATACACAAGCACCCGTGTCTCGCCAAAGCTGACAAATAAACAGACGGACAAGCCGCACTGCACGTGTGAACAGGGGAATGAGCGAGCGAGCGGGGATAGGGCGCCTCCTGCGCTTAAAAGCTTACAGCACCTGGTATTCCCAGGCGGTCTCCCATCCAAGTACTAACCAGGCCCATCCCTGTTTAGCTTCCGAGATCAGACGAGATCAGGCGTGCTCAAGGGGGTGTGGCCGTAAGCGAGAGCAAGGCTCGCTGGCACCCTTCTTATAGAGAGGACAGCTCCGTCACCTCTTTTACGACGCTGCTTTTTTTCCCTTGCGTTTTTCTCTTCTTCCCACGTTCTCTCTCTTCACTGCCTTCGTCCCCGCTCTATTTCACTTCAGCCTTTCACTCTTGCTTCCTTCCAATGAGGACGGAGCTGCGGGAGAAAGGGCGCTATAGAGGATCGCTGTGGAGAGCTGCTGCTGTGCTTTGACATCTGAGCTCTGTGGAAAACGATCTCAATACAATTCTGAAAAACGCGACTCCCCGAACGCCAGCCGAACAAGTCTCCACAGCCGAAGCGCTGTGTCTCTTTTCAGCTGGCGATAAACCTTTCCTCGATCCTTTGCGGACTTGTAAAACTGTTCATGATCAGAATAAAAAACGCTCACGCTAATACACAAGCACCCGTGTCTCGCCAAAGCTGACAAATAAACAGACGGACAAGCCGCACTGCACGTGTGAACAGGGGAATGAGCGAGCGAGCGGGGATAGGGCGCCTCCTGCGCTTAAAAGCTTACAGCACCTGGTATTCCCAGGCGGTCTCCCATCCAAGTACTAACCAGGCCCATCCCTGTTTAGCTTCCGAGATCAGACGAGATCAGGCGTGCTCAAGGGGGTGTGGCCGTAAGCGAGAGCAAGGCTCGCTGGCACCCTTCTTATAGAGAGGACAGCTCCGTCACCTCTTTTACGACGCTGCTTTTTTCTTGCTTCCTTCCAATGAGGACGGAGCTGCGGGAGAAAGGGCGCTATAGAGGATCGCTGTGGAGAGCTGCTGCTGTGCTTTGACATCTGAGCTCTGTGGAAAACGATCTCAATACAATTCTGAAAAACGCGACTCCCCGAACGCCAGCCGAACAAGTCTCCACAGCCGAAGCGCTGTGTCTCTTTTCAGCTGGCGATAAACCTTTCCTCGATCCTTTGCGGACTTGTAAAACTGTTCATGATCAGAATAAAAAACGCTCACGCTAATACACAAGCACCCGTGTCTCGCCAAAGCTGACAAATAAACAGACGGACAAGCCGCACTGCACGTGTGAACAGGGGAATGAGCGAGCGAGCGGGGATAGGGCGCCTCCTGCGCTTAAAAGCTTACAGCACCTGGTATTCCCAGGCGGTCTCCCATCCAAGTACTAACCAGGCCCATCCCTGTTTAGCTTCCGAGATCAGACGAGATCAGGCGTGCTCAAGGGGGTGTGGCCGTAAGCGAGAGCAAGGCTCGCTGGCACCCTTCTTATAGAGAGGACAGCTCCGTCACCTCTTTTACGACGCTGCTTTTTTCTTGCTTCCTTCCAATGAGGACGGAGCTGCGGGAGAAAGGGCGCTATAGAGGATCGCTGTGGAGAGCTGCTGCTGTGCTTTGACATCTGAGCTCTGTGGAAAACGATCTCAATACAATTCTGAAAAACGCGACTCCCCGAACGCCAGCCGAACAAGTCTCCACAGCCGAAGCGCTGTGTCTCTTTTCAGCTGGCGATAAACCTTTCCTCGATCCTTTGCGGACTTGTAAAACTGTTCATGATCAGAATAAAAAACGCTCACGCTAATACACAAGCACCCGTGTCTCGCCAAAGCTGACAAATAAACAGACGGACAAGCCGCACTGCACGTGTGAACAGGGGAATGAGCGAGCGAGCGGGGATAGGGCGCCTCCTGCGCTTAAAAGCTTACAGCACCTGGTATTCCCAGGCGGTCTCCCATCCAAGTACTAACCAGGCCCATCCCTGTTTAGCTTCCGAGATCAGACGAGATCAGGCGTGCTCAAGGGGGTGTGGCCGTAAGCGAGAGCAAGGCTCGCTGGCACCCTTCTTATAGAGAGGACAGCTCCGTCACCTCTTTTACGACGCTGCTTTTTTTCCCTTGCGTTTTTCTCTTCTTCCCACGTTCTCTCTCTTCACTGCCTTCGTCCCCGCTCTATTTCACTTCAGCCTTTCACTCTTGCTTCCTTCCAATGAGGACGGAGCTGCGGGAGAAAGGGCGCTATAGAGGATCGCTGTGGAGAGCTGCTGCTGTGCTTTGACATCTGAGCTCTGTGGAAAACGATCTCAATACAATTCTGAAAAACGCGACTCCCCGAACGCCAGCCGAACAAGTCTCCACAGCCGAAGCGCTGTGTCTCTTTTCAGCTGGCGATAAACCTTTCCTCGATCCTTTGCGGACTTGTAAAACTGTTCATGATCAGAATAAAAAACGCTCACGCTAATACACAAGCACCCGTGTCTCGCCAAAGCTGACAAATAAACAGACGGACAAGCCGCACTGCACGTGTGAACAGGGGAATGAGCGAGCGAGCGGGGATAGGGCGCCTCCTGCGCTTAAAAGCTTACAGCACCTGGTATTCCCAGGCGGTCTCCCATCCAAGTACTAACCAGGCCCATCCCTGTTTAGCTTCCGAGATCAGACAAGATCAGGCGTGCTCAAGGGGGTGTGGCCGTAAGCGAGAGCAAGGCTCGCTGGCACCCTTCTTATAGAGAGGACAGCTCCGTCACCTCTTTTACGACGCTGCTTTTTTTCCCTTGCGTTTTTCTCTTCTTCCCACGTTCTCTCTCTTCACTGCCTTCGTCCCCGCTCTATTTCACTTCAGCCTTTCACTCTTGCTTCCTTCCAATGAGGACGGAGCTGCGGGAGAAAGGGCGCTATAGAGGATCGCTGTGGAGAGCTGCTGCTGTGCTTTGACATCTGAGCTCTGTGGAAAACGATCTCAATACAATTCTGAAAAACGCGACTCCCCGAACGCCAGCCGAACAAGTCTCCACAGCCGAAGCGCTGTGTCTCTTTTCAGCTGGCGATAAACCTTTCCTCGATCCTTTGCGGACTTGTAAAACTGTTCATGATCAGAATAAAAAACGCTCACGCTAATACACAAGCACCCGTGTCTCGCCAAAGCTGACAAATAAACAGACGGACAAGCCGCACTGCACGTGTGAACAGGGGAATGAGCGAGCGAGCGGGGATAGGGCGCCTCCTGCGCTTAAAAGCTTACAGCACCTGGTATTCCCAGGCGGTCTCCCATCCAAGTACTAACCAGGCCCATCCCTGTTTAGCTTCCGAGATCAGACGAGATCAGGCGTGCTCAAGGGGGTGTGGCCGTAAGCGAGAGCAAGGCTCGCTGGCACCCTTCTTATAGAGAGGACAGCTCCGTCACCTCTTTTACGACGCTGCTTTTTTCTTGCTTCCTTCCAATGAGGACGGAGCTGCGGGAGAAAGGGCGCTATAGAGGATCGCTGTGGAGAGCTGCTGCTGTGCTTTGACATCTGAGCTCTGTGGAAAACGATCTCAATACAATTCTGAAAAACGCGACTCCCCGAACGCCAGCCGAACAAGTCTCCACAGCCGAAGCGCTGTGTCTCTTTTCAGCTGGCGATAAACCTTTCCTCGATCCTTTGCGGACTTGTAAAACTGTTCATGATCAGAATAAAAAACGCTCACGCTAATACACAAGCACCCGTGTCTCGCCAAAGCTGACAAATAAACAGACGGACAAGCCGCACTGCACGTGTGAACAGGGGAATGAGCGAGCGAGCGGGGATAGGGCGCCTCCTGCGCTTAAAAGCTTACAGCACCTGGTATTCCCAGGCGGTCTCCCATCCAAGTACTAACCAGGCCCATCCCTGTTTAGCTTCCGAGATCAGACGAGATCAGGCGTGCTCAAGGGGGTGTGGCCGTAAGCGAGAGCAAGGCTCGCTGGCACCCTTCTTATAGAGAGGACAGCTCCGTCACCTCTTTTACGACGCTGCTTTTTTCTTGCTTCCTTCCAATGAGGACGGAGCTGCGGGAGAAAGGGCGCTATAGAGGATCGCTGTGGAGAGCTGCTGCTGTGCTTTGACATCTGAGCTCTGTGGAAAACGATCTCAATACAATTATGAAAAACGCGACTCCCCGAACGCCAGCCGAACAAGTCTCCACAGCCGAAGCGCTGTGTCTCTTTTCAGCTGGCGATAAACCTTTCCTCGATCCTTTGCGGACTTGTAAAACTGTTCATGATCAGAATAAAAAACGCTCACGCTAATACACAAGCACCCGTGTCTCGCCAAAGCTGACAAATAAACAGACGGACAAGCCGCACTGCACGTGTGAACAGGGGAATGAGCGAGCGAGCGGGGATAGGGCGCCTCCTGCGCTTAAAAGCTTACAGCACCTGGTATTCCCAGGCGGTCTCCCATCCAAGTACTAACCAGGCCCATCCCTGTTTAGCTTCCGAGATCAGACGAGATCAGGCGTGCTCAAGGGGGTGTGGCCGTAAGCGAGAGCAAGGCTCGCTGGCACCCTTCTTATAGAGAGGACAGCTCCGTCACCTCTTTTACGACGCTGCTTTTTTTCCCTTGCGTTTTTCTCTTCTTCCCACGTTCTCTCTCTTCACTGCCTTCGTCCCCGCTCTATTTCACTTCAGCCTTTCACTCTTGCTTCCTTCCAATGAGGACGGAGCTGCGGGAGAAAGGGCGCTATAGAGGATCGCTGTGGAGAGCTGCTGCTGTGCTTTGACATCTGAGCTCTGTGGAAAACGATCTCAATACAATTCTGAAAAACGCGACTCCCCGAACGCCAGCCGAACAAGTCTCCACAGCCGAAGCGCTGTGTCTCTTTTCAGCTGGCGATAAACCTTTCCTCGATCCTTTGCGGACTTGTAAAACTGTTCATGATCAGAATAAAAAACGCTCACGCTAATACACAAGCACCCGTGTCTCGCCAAAGCTGACAAATAAACAGACGGACAAGCCGCACTGCACGTGTGAACAGGGGAATGAGCGAGCGAGCGGGGATAGGGCGCCTCCTGCGCTTAAAAGCTTACAGCACCTGGTATTCCCAGGCGGTCTCCCATCCAAGTACTAACCAGGCCCATCCCTGTTTAGCTTCCGAGATCAGACGAGATCAGGCGTGCTCAAGGGGGTGTGGCCGTAAGCGAGAGCAAGGCTCGCTGGCACCCTTCTTATAGAGAGGACAGCTCCGTCACCTCTTTTACGACGCTGCTTTTTTCTTGCTTCCTTCCAATGAGGACGGAGCTGCGGGAGAAAGGGCGCTATAGAGGATCGCTGTGGAGAGCTGCTGCTGTGCTTTGACATCTGAGCTCTGTGGAAAACGATCTCAATACAATTCTGAAAAACGCGACTCCCCGAACGCCAGCCGAACAAGTCTCCACAGCCGAAGCGCTGTGTCTCTTTTCAGCTGGCGATAAACCTTTCCTCGATCCTTTGCGGACTTGTAAAACTGTTCATGATCAGAATAAAAAACGCTCACGCTAATACACAAGCACCCGTGTCTCGCCAAAGCTGACAAATAAACAGACGGACAAGCCGCACTGCACGTGTGAACAGGGGAATGAGCGAGCGAGCGGGGATAGGGCGCCTCCTGCGCTTAAAAGCTTACAGCACCTGGTATTCCCAGGCGGTCTCCCATCCAAGTACTAACCAGGCCCATCCCTGTTTAGCTTCCGAGATCAGACGAGATCAGGCGTGCTCAAGGGGGTGTGGCCGTAAGCGAGAGCAAGGCTCGCTGGCACCCTTCTTATAGAGAGGACAGCTCCGTCACCTCTTTTACGACGCTGCTTTTTTCTTGCTTCCTTCCAATGAGGACGGAGCTGCGGGAGAAAGGGCGCTATAGAGGATCGCTGTGGAGAGCTGCTGCTGTGCTTTGACATCTGAGCTCTGTGGAAAACGATCTCAATACAATTATGAAAAACGCGACTCCCCGAACGCCAGCCGAACAAGTCTCCACAGCCGAAGCGCTGTGTCTCTTTTCAGCTGGCGATAAACCTTTCCTCGATCCTTTGCGGACTTGTAAAACTGTTCATGATCAGAATAAAAAACGCTCACGCTAATACACAAGCACCCGTGTCTCGCCAAAGCTGACAAATAAACAGACGGACAAGCCGCACTGCACGTGTGAACAGGGGAATGAGCGAGCGAGCGGGGATAGGGCGCCTCCTGCGCTTAAAAGCTTACAGCACCTGGTATTCCCAGGCGGTCTCCCATCCAAGTACTAACCAGGCCCATCCCTGTTTAGCTTCCGAGATCAGACGAGATCAGGCGTGCTCAAGGGGGTGTGGCCGTAAGCGAGAGCAAGGCTCGCTGGCACCCTTCTTATAGAGAGGACAGCTCCGTCACCTCTTTTACGACGCTGCTTTTTTCTTGCTTCCTTCCAATGAGGACGGAGCTGCGGGAGAAAGGGCGCTATAGAGGATCGCTGTGGAGAGCTGCTGCTGTGCTTTGACATCTGAGCTCTGTGGAAAACGATCTCAATACAATTCTGAAAAACGCGACTCCCCGAACGCCAGCCGAACAAGTCTCCACAGCCGAAGCGCTGTGTCTCTTTTCAGCTGGCGATAAACCTTTCCTCGATCCTTTGCGGACTTGTAAAACTGTTCATGATCAGAATAAAAAACGCTCACGCTAATACACAAGCACCCGTGTCTCGCCAAAGCTGACAAATAAACAGACGGACAAGCCGCACTGCACGTGTGAACAGGGGAATGAGCGAGCGAGCGGGGATAGGGCGCCTCCTGCGCTTAAAAGCTTACAGCACCTGGTATTCCCAGGCGGTCTCCCATCCAAGTACTAACCAGGCCCATCCCTGTTTAGCTTCCGAGATCAGACGAGATCAGGCGTGCTCAAGGGGGTGTGGCCGTAAGCGAGAGCAAGGCTCGCTGGCACCCTTCTTATAGAGAGGACAGCTCCGTCACCTCTTTTACGACGCTGCTTTTTTTCCCTTGCGTTTTTCTCTTCTTCCCACGTTCTCTCTCTTCACTGCCTTCGTCCCCGCTCTATTTCACTTCAGCCTTTCACTCTTGCTTCCTTCCAATGAGGACGGAGCTGCGGGAGAAAGGGCGCTATAGAGGATCGCTGTGGAGAGCTGCTGCTGTGCTTTGACATCTGAGCTCTGTGGAAAACGATCTCAATACAATTCTGAAAAACGCGACTCCCCGAACGCCAGCCGAACAAGTCTCCACAGCCGAAGCGCTGTGTCTCTTTTCAGCTGGCGATAAACCTTTCCTCGATCCTTTGCGGACTTGTAAAACTGTTCATGATCAGAATAAAAAACGCTCACGCTAATACACAAGCACCCGTGTCTCGCCAAAGCTGACAAATAAACAGACGGACAAGCCGCACTGCACGTGTGAACAGGGGAATGAGCGAGCGAGCGGGGATAGGGCGCCTCCTGCGCTTAAAAGCTTACAGCACCTGGTATTCCCAGGCGGTCTCCCATCCAAGTACTAACCAGGCCCATCCCTGTTTAGCTTCCGAGATCAGACGAGATCAGGCGTGCTCAAGGGGGTGTGGCCGTAAGCGAGAGCAAGGCTCGCTGGCACCCTTCTTATAGAGAGGACAGCTCCGTCACCTCTTTTACGACGCTGCTTTTTTCTTGCTTCCTTCCAATGAGGACGGAGCTGCGGGAGAAAGGGCGCTATAGAGGATCGCTGTGGAGAGCTGCTGCTGTGCTTTGACATCTGAGCTCTGTGGAAAACGATCTCAATACAATTCTGAAAAACGCGACTCCCCGAACGCCAGCCGAACAAGTCTCCACAGCCGAAGCGCTGTGTCTCTTTTCAGCTGGCGATAAACCTTTCCTCGATCCTTTGCGGACTTGTAAAACTGTTCATGATCAGAATAAAAAACGCTCACGCTAATACACAAGCACCCGTGTCTCGCCAAAGCTGACAAATAAACAGACGGACAAGCCGCACTGCACGTGTGAACAGGGGAATGAGCGAGCGAGCGGGGATAGGGCGCCTCCTGCGCTTAAAAGCTTACAGCACCTGGTATTCCCAGGCGGTCTCCCATCCAAGTACTAACCAGGCCCATCCCTGTTTAGCTTCCGAGATCAGACGAGATCAGGCGTGCTCAAGGGGGTGTGGCCGTAAGCGAGAGCAAGGCTCGCTGGCACCCTTCTTATAGAGAGGACAGCTCCGTCACCTCTTTTACGACGCTGCTTTTTTTCCCTTGCGTTTTTCTCTTCTTCCCACGTTCTCTCTCTTCACTGCCTTCGTCCCCGCTCTATTTCACTTCAGCCTTTCACTCTTGCTTCCTTCCAATGAGGACGGAGCTGCGGGAGAAAGGGCGCTATAGAGGATCGCTGTGGAGAGCTGCTGCTGTGCTTTGACATCTGAGCTCTGTGGAAAACGATCTCAATACAATTCTGAAAAACGCGACTCCCCGAACGCCAGCCGAACAAGTCTCCACAGCCGAAGCGCTGTGTCTCTTTTCAGCTGGCGATAAACCTTTCCTCGATCCTTTGCGGACTTGTAAAACTGTTCATGATCAGAATAAAAAACGCTCACGCTAATACACAAGCACCCGTGTCTCGCCAAAGCTGACAAATAAACAGACGGACAAGCCGCACTGCACGTGTGAACAGGGGAATGAGCGAGCGAGCGGGGATAGGGCGCCTCCTGCGCTTAAAAGCTTACAGCACCTGGTATTCCCAGGCGGTCTCCCATCCAAGTACTAACCAGGCCCATCCCTGTTTAGCTTCCGAGATCAGACGAGATCAGGCGTGCTCAAGGGGGTGTGGCCGTAAGCGAGAGCAAGGCTCGCTGGCACCCTTCTTATAGAGAGGACAGCTCCGTCACCTCTTTTACGACGCTGCTTTTTTTCCCTTGCGTTTTTCTCTTCTTCCCACGTTCTCTCTCTTCACTGCCTTCGTCCCCGCTCTATTTCACTTCAGCCTTTCACTCTTGCTTCCTTCCAATGAGGACGGAGCTGCGGGAGAAAGGGCGCTATAGAGGATCGCTGTGGAGAGCTGCTGCTGTGCTTTGACATCTGAGCTCTGTGGAAAACGATCTCAATACAATTCTGAAAAACGTGACTCCCCGAACGCCAGCCGAACAAGTCTCCACAGCCGAAGCGCTGTGTCTCTTTTCAGCTGGCGATAAACCTTTCCTCGATCCTTTGCGGACTTGTAAAACTGTTCATGATCAGAATAAAAAACGCTCACGCTAATACACAAGCACCCGTGTCTCGCCAAAGCTGACAAATAAACAGACGGACAAGCCGCACTGCACGTGTGAACAGGGGAATGAGCGAGCGAGCGGGGATAGGGCGCCTCCTGCGCTTAAAAGCTTACAGCACCTGGTATTCCCAGGCGGTCTCCCATCCAAGTACTAACCAGGCCCATCCCTGTTTAGCTTCCGAGATCAGACGAGATCAGGCGTGCTCAAGGGGGTGTGGCCGTAAGCGAGAGCAAGGCTCGCTGGCACCCTTCTTATAGAGAGGACAGCTCCGTCACCTCTTTTACGACGCTGCTTTTTTTCCCTTGCGTTTTTCTCTTCTTCCCACGTTCTCTCTCTTCACTGCCTTCGTCCCCGCTCTATTTCACTTCAGCCTTTCACTCTTGCTTCCTTCCAATGAGGACGGAGCTGCGGGAGAAAGGGCGCTATAGAGGATCGCTGTGGAGAGCTGCTGCTGTGCTTTGACATCTGAGCTCTGTGGAAAACGATCTCAATACAATTCTGAAAAACGCGACTCCCCGAACGCCAGCCGAACAAGTCTCCACAGCCGAAGCGCTGTGTCTCTTTTCAGCTGGCGATAAACCTTTCCTCGATCCTTTGCGGACTTGTAAAACTGTTCATGATCAGAATAAAAAACGCTCACGCTAATACACAAGCACCCGTGTCTCGCCAAAGCTGACAAATAAACAGACGGACAAGCCGCACTGCACGTGTGAACAGGGGAATGAGCGAGCGAGCGGGGATAGGGCGCCTCCTGCGCTTAAAAGCTTACAGCACCTGGTATTCCCAGGCGGTCTCCCATCCAAGTACTAACCAGGCCCATCCCTGTTTAGCTTCCGAGATCAGACGAGATCAGGCGTGCTCAAGGGGGTGTGGCCGTAAGCGAGAGCAAGGCTCGCTGGCACCCTTCTTATAGAGAGGACAGCTCCGTCACCTCTTTTACGACGCTGCTTTTTTCTTGCTTCCTTCCAATGAGGACGGAGCTGCGGGAGAAAGGGCGCTATAGAGGATCGCTGTGGAGAGCTGCTGCTGTGCTTTGACATCTGAGCTCTGTGGAAAACGATCTCAATACAATTCTGAAAAACGCGACTCCCCGAACGCCAGCCGAACAAGTCTCCACAGCCGAAGCGCTGTGTCTCTTTTCAGCTGGCGATAAACCTTTCCTCGATCCTTTGCGGACTTGTAAAACTGTTCATGATCAGAATAAAAAACGCTCACGCTAATACACAAGCACCCGTGTCTCGCCAAAGCTGACAAATAAACAGACGGACAAGCCGCACTGCACGTGTGAACAGGGGAATGAGCGAGCGAGCGGGGATAGGGCGCCTCCTGCGCTTAAAAGCTTACAGCACCTGGTATTCCCAGGCGGTCTCCCATCCAAGTACTAACCAGGCCCATCCCTGTTTAGCTTCCGAGATCAGACGAGATCAGGCGTGCTCAAGGGGGTGTGGCCGTAAGCGAGAGCAAGGCTCGCTGGCACCCTTCTTATAGAGAGGACAGCTCCGTCACCTCTTTTACGACGCTGCTTTTTTCTTGCTTCCTTCCAATGAGGACGGAGCTGCGGGAGAAAGGGCGCTATAGAGGATCGCTGTGGAGAGCTGCTGCTGTGCTTTGACATCTGAGCTCTGTGGAAAACGATCTCAATACAATTCTGAAAAACGCGACTCCCCGAACGCCAGCCGAACAAGTCTCCACAGCCGAAGCGCTGTGTCTCTTTTCAGCTGGCGATAAACCTTTCCTCGATCCTTTGCGGACTTGTAAAACTGTTCATGATCAGAATAAAAAACGCTCACGCTAATACACAAGCACCCGTGTCTCGCCAAAGCTGACAAATAAACAGACGGACAAGCCGCACTGCACGTGTGAACAGGGGAATGAGCGAGCGAGCGGGGATAGGGCGCCTCCTGCGCTTAAAAGCTTACAGCACCTGGTATTCCCAGGCGGTCTCCCATCCAAGTACTAACCAGGCCCATCCCTGTTTAGCTTCCGAGATCAGACGAGATCAGGCGTGCTCAAGGGGGTGTGGCCGTAAGCGAGAGCAAGGCTCGCTGGCACCCTTCTTATAGAGAGGACAGCTCCGTCACCTCTTTTACGACGCTGCTTTTTTTCCCTTGCGTTTTTCTCTTCTTCCCACGTTCTCTCTCTTCACTGCCTTCGTCCCCGCTCTATTTCACTTCAGCCTTTCACTCTTGCTTCCTTCCAATGAGGACGGAGCTGCGGGAGAAAGGGCGCTATAGAGGATCGCTGTGGAGAGCTGCTGCTGTGCTTTGACATCTGAGCTCTGTGGAAAACGATCTCAATACAATTCTGAAAAACGCGACTCCCCGAACGCCAGCCGAACAAGTCTCCACAGCCGAAGCGCTGTGTCTCTTTTCAGCTGGCGATAAACCTTTCCTCGATCCTTTGCGGACTTGTAAAACTGTTCATGATCAGAATAAAAAACGCTCACGCTAATACACAAGCACCCGTGTCTCGCCAAAGCTGACAAATAAACAGACGGACAAGCCGCACTGCACGTGTGAACAGGGGAATGAGCGAGCGAGCGGGGATAGGGCGCCTCCTGCGCTTAAAAGCTTACAGCACCTGGTATTCCCAGGCGGTCTCCCATCCAAGTACTAACCAGGCCCATCCCTGTTTAGCTTCCGAGATCAGACGAGATCAGGCGTGCTCAAGGGGGTGCGGCCGTAAGCGAGAGCAAGGCTCGCTGGCACCCTTCTTATAGAGAGGACAGCTCCGTCACCTCTTTTACGACGCTGCTTTTTTTCCCTTGCGTTTTTCTCTTCTTCCCACGTTCTCTCTCTTCACTGCCTTCGTCCCCGCTCTATTTCACTTCAGCCTTTCACTCTTGCTTCCTTCCAATGAGGACGGAGCTGCGGGAGAAAGGGCGCTATAGAGGATCGCTGTGGAGAGCTGCTGCTGTGCTTTGACATCTGAGCTCTGTGGAAAACGATCTCAATACAATTCTGAAAAACGCGACTCCCCGAACGCCAGCCGAACAAGTCTCCACAGCCGAAGCGCTGTGTCTCTTTTCAGCTGGCGATAAACCTTTCCTCGATCCTTTGCGGACTTGTAAAACTGTTCATGATCAGAATAAAAAACGCTCACGCTAATACACAAGCACCCGTGTCTCGCCAAAGCTGACAAATAAACAGACGGACAAGCCGCACTGCACGTGTGAACAGGGGAATGAGCGAGCGAGCGGGGATAGGGCGCCTCCTGCGCTTAAAAGCTTACAGCACCTGGTATTCCCAGGCGGTCTCCCATCCAAGTACTAACCAGGCCCATCCCTGTTTAGCTTCCGAGATCAGACGAGATCAGGCGTGCTCAAGGGGGTGTGGCCGTAAGCGAGAGCAAGGCTCGCTGGCACCCTTCTTATAGAGAGGACAGCTCCGTCACCTCTTTTACGACGCTGCTTTTTTTCCCTTGCGTTTTTCTCTTCTTCCCACGTTCTCTCTCTTCACTGCCTTCGTCCCCGCTCTATTTCACTTCAGCCTTTCACTCTTGCTTCCTTCCAATGAGGACGGAGCTGCGGGAGAAAGGGCGCTATAGAGGATCGCTGTGGAGAGCTGCTGCTGTGCTTTGACATCTGAGCTCTGTGGAAAACGATCTCAATACAATTCTGAAAAACGTGACTCCCCGAACGCCAGCCGAACAAGTCTCCACAGCCGAAGCGCTGTGTCTCTTTTCAGCTGGCGATAAACCTTTCCTCGATCCTTTGCGGACTTGTAAAACTGTTCATGATCAGAATAAAAAACGCTCACGCTAATACACAAGCACCCGTGTCTCGCCAAAGCTGACAAATAAACAGACGGACAAGCCGCACTGCACGTGTGAACAGGGGAATGAGCGAGCGAGCGGGGATAGGGCGCCTCCTGCGCTTAAAAGCTTACAGCACCTGGTATTCCCAGGCGGTCTCCCATCCAAGTACTAACCAGGCCCATCCCTGTTTAGCTTCCGAGATCAGACGAGATCAGGCGTGCTCAAGGGGGTGTGGCCGTAAGCGAGAGCAAGGCTCGCTGGCACCCTTCTTATAGAGAGGACAGCTCCGTCACCTCTTTTACGACGCTGCTTTTTTTCCCTTGCGTTTTTCTCTTCTTCCCACGTTCTCTCTCTTCACTGCCTTCGTCCCCGCTCTATTTCACTTCAGCCTTTCACTCTTGCTTCCTTCCAATGAGGACGGAGCTGCGGGAGAAAGGGCGCTATAGAGGATCGCTGTGGAGAGCTGCTGCTGTGCTTTGACATCTGAGCTCTGTGGAAAACGATCTCAATACAATTCTGAAAAACGCGACTCCCCGAACGCCAGCCGAACAAGTCTCCACAGCCGAAGCGCTGTGTCTCTTTTCAGCTGGCGATAAACCTTTCCTCGATCCTTTGCGGACTTGTAAAACTGTTCATGATCAGAATAAAAAACGCTCACGCTAATACACAAGCACCCGTGTCTCGCCAAAGCTGACAAATAAACAGACGGACAAGCCGCACTGCACGTGTGAACAGGGGAATGAGCGAGCGAGCGGGGATAGGGCGCCTCCTGCGCTTAAAAGCTTACAGCACCTGGTATTCCCAGGCGGTCTCCCATCCAAGTACTAACCAGGCCCATCCCTGTTTAGCTTCCGAGATCAGACGAGATCAGGCGTGCTCAAGGGGGTGTGGCCGTAAGCGAGAGCAAGGCTCGCTGGCACCCTTCTTATAGAGAGGACAGCTCCGTCACCTCTTTTACGACGCTGCTTTTTTCTTGCTTCCTTCCAATGAGGACGGAGCTGCGGGAGAAAGGGCGCTATAGAGGATCGCTGTGGAGAGCTGCTGCTGTGCTTTGACATCTGAGCTCTGTGGAAAACGATCTCAATACAATTCTGAAAAACGCGACTCCCCGAACGCCAGCCGAACAAGTCTCCACAGCCGAAGCGCTGTGTCTCTTTTCAGCTGGCGATAAACCTTTCCTCGATCCTTTGCGGACTTGTAAAACTGTTCATGATCAGAATAAAAAACGCTCACGCTAATACACAAGCACCCGTGTCTCGCCAAAGCTGACAAATAAACAGACGGACAAGCCGCACTGCACGTGTGAACAGGGGAATGAGCGAGCGAGCGGGGATAGGGCGCCTCCTGCGCTTAAAAGCTTACAGCACCTGGTATTCCCAGGCGGTCTCCCATCCAAGTACTAACCAGGCCCATCCCTGTTTAGCTTCCGAGATCAGACGAGATCAGGCGTGCTCAAGGGGGTGTGGCCGTAAGCGAGAGCAAGGCTCGCTGGCACCCTTCTTATAGAGAGGACAGCTCCGTCACCTCTTTTACGACGCTGCTTTTTTCTTGCTTCCTTCCAATGAGGACGGAGCTGCGGGAGAAAGGGCGCTATAGAGGATCGCTGTGGAGAGCTGCTGCTGTGCTTTGACATCTGAGCTCTGTGGAAAACGATCTCAATACAATTCTGAAAAACGCGACTCCCCGAACGCCAGCCGAACAAGTCTCCACAGCCGAAGCGCTGTGTCTCTTTTCAGCTGGCGATAAACCTTTCCTCGATCCTTTGCGGACTTGTAAAACTGTTCATGATCAGAATAAAAAACGCTCACGCTAATACACAAGCACCCGTGTCTCGCCAAAGCTGACAAATAAACAGACGGACAAGCCGCACTGCACGTGTGAACAGGGGAATGAGCGAGCGAGCGGGGATAGGGCGCCTCCTGCGCTTAAAAGCTTACAGCACCTGGTATTCCCAGGCGGTCTCCCATCCAAGTACTAACCAGGCCCATCCCTGTTTAGCTTCCGAGATCAGACGAGATCAGGCGTGCTCAAGGGGGTGTGGCCGTAAGCGAGAGCAAGGCTCGCTGGCACCCTTCTTATAGAGAGGACAGCTCCGTCACCTCTTTTACGACGCTGCTTTTTTCTTGCTTCCTTCCAATGAGGACGGAGCTGCGGGAGAAAGGGCGCTATAGAGGATCGCTGTGGAGAGCTGCTGCTGTGCTTTGACATCTGAGCTCTGTGGAAAACGATCTCAATACAATTCTGAAAAACGCGACTCCCCGAACGCCAGCCGAACAAGTCTCCACAGCCGAAGCGCTGTGTCTCTTTTCAGCTGGCGATAAACCTTTCCTCGATCCTTTGCGGACTTGTAAAACTGTTCATGATCAGAATAAAAAACGCTCACGCTAATACACAAGCACCCGTGTCTCGCCAAAGCTGACAAATAAACAGACGGACAAGCCGCACTGCACGTGTGAACAGGGGAATGAGCGAGCGAGCGGGGATAGGGCGCCTCCTGCGCTTAAAAGCTTACAGCACCTGGTATTCCCAGGCGGTCTCCCATCCAAGTACTAACCAGGCCCATCCCTGTTTAGCTTCCGAGATCAGACGAGATCAGGCGTGCTCAAGGGGGTGTGGCCGTAAGCGAGAGCAAGGCTCGCTGGCACCCTTCTTATAGAGAGGACAGCTCCGTCACCTCTTTTACGACGCTGCTTTTTTTCCCTTGCGTTTTTCTCTTCTTCCCACGTTCTCTCTCTTCACTGCCTTCGTCCCCGCTCTATTTCACTTCAGCCTTTCACTCTTGCTTCCTTCCAATGAGGACGGAGCTGCGGGAGAAAGGGCGCTATAGAGGATCGCTGTGGAGAGCTGCTGCTGTGCTTTGACATCTGAGCTCTGTGGAAAACGATCTCAATACAATTCTGAAAAACGCGACTCCCCGAACGCCAGCCGAACAAGTCTCCACAGCCGAAGCGCTGTGTCTCTTTTCAGCTGGCGATAAACCTTTCCTCGATCCTTTGCGGACTTGTAAAACTGTTCATGATCAGAATAAAAAACGCTCACGCTAATACACAAGCACCCGTGTCTCGCCAAAGCTGACAAATAAACAGACGGACAAGCCGCACTGCACGTGTGAACAGGGGAATGAGCGAGCGAGCGGGGATAGGGCGCCTCCTGCGCTTAAAAGCTTACAGCACCTGGTATTCCCAGGCGGTCTCCCATCCAAGTACTAACCAGGCCCATCCCTGTTTAGCTTCCGAGATCAGACGAGATCAGGCGTGCTCAAGGGGGTGTGGCCGTAAGCGAGAGCAAGGCTCGCTGGCACCCTTCTTATAGAGAGGACAGCTCCGTCACCTCTTTTACGACGCTGCTTTTTTTCCCTTGCGTTTTTCTCTTCTTCCCACGTTCTCTCTCTTCACTGCCTTCGTCCCCGCTCTATTTCACTTCAGCCTTTCACTCTTGCTTCCTTCCAATGAGGACGGAGCTGCGGGAGAAAGGGCGCTATAGAGGATCGCTGTGGAGAGCTGCTGCTGTGCTTTGACATCTGAGCTCTGTGGAAAACGATCTCAATACAATTCTGAAAAACGCGACTCCCCGAACGCCAGCCGAACAAGTCTCCACAGCCGAAGCGCTGTGTCTCTTTTCAGCTGGCGATAAACCTTTCCTCGATCCTTTGCGGACTTGTAAAACTGTTCATGATCAGAATAAAAAACGCTCACGCTAATACACAAGCACCCGTGTCTCGCCAAAGCTGACAAATAAACAGACGGACAAGCCGCACTGCACGTGTGAACAGGGGAATGAGCGAGCGAGCGGGGATAGGGCGCCTCCTGCGCTTAAAAGCTTACAGCACCTGGTATTCCCAGGCGGTCTCCCATCCAAGTACTAACCAGGCCCATCCCTGTTTAGCTTCCGAGATCAGACGAGATCAGGCGTGCTCAAGGGGGTGTGGCCGTAAGCGAGAGCAAGGCTCGCTGGCACCCTTCTTATAGAGAGGACAGCTCCGTCACCTCTTTTACGACGCTGCTTTTTTTCCCTTGCGTTTTTCTCTTCTTCCCACGTTCTCTCTCTTCACTGCCTTCGTCCCCGCTCTATTTCACTTCAGCCTTTCACTCTTGCTTCCTTCCAATGAGGACGGAGCTGCGGGAGAAAGGGCGCTATAGAGGATCGCTGTGGAGAGCTGCTGCTGTGCTTTGACATCTGAGCTCTGTGGAAAACGATCTCAATACAATTCTGAAAAACGCGACTCCCCGAACGCCAGCCGAACAAGTCTCCACAGCCGAAGCGCTGTGTCTCTTTTCAGCTGGCGATAAACCTTTCCTCGATCCTTTGCGGACTTGTAAAACTGTTCATGATCAGAATAAAAAACGCTCACGCTAATACACAAGCACCCGTGTCTCGCCAAAGCTGACAAATAAACAGACGGACAAGCCGCACTGCACGTGTGAACAGGGGAATGAGCGAGCGAGCGGGGATAGGGCGCCTCCTGCGCTTAAAAGCTTACAGCACCTGGTATTCCCAGGCGGTCTCCCATCCAAGTACTAACCAGGCCCATCCCTGTTTAGCTTCCGAGATCAGACGAGATCAGGCGTGCTCAAGGGGGTGTGGCCGTAAGCGAGAGCAAGGCTCGCTGGCACCCTTCTTATAGAGAGGACAGCTCCGTCACCTCTTTTACGACGCTGCTTTTTTTCCCTTGCGTTTTTCTCTTCTTCCCACGTTCTCTCTCTTCACTGCCTTCGTCCCCGCTCTATTTCACTTCAGCCTTTCACTCTTGCTTCCTTCCAATGAGGACGGAGCTGCGGGAGAAAGGGCGCTATAGAGGATCGCTGTGGAGAGCTGCTGCTGTGCTTTGACATCTGAGCTCTGTGGAAAACGATCTCAATACAATTCTGAAAAACGCGACTCCCCGAACGCCAGCCGAACAAGTCTCCACAGCCGAAGCGCTGTGTCTCTTTTCAGCTGGCGATAAACCTTTCCTCGATCCTTTGCGGACTTGTAAAACTGTTCATGATCAGAATAAAAAACGCTCACGCTAATACACAAGCACCCGTGTCTCGCCAAAGCTGACAAATAAACAGACGGACAAGCCGCACTGCACGTGTGAACAGGGGAATGAGCGAGCGAGCGGGGATAGGGCGCCTCCTGCGCTTAAAAGCTTACAGCACCTGGTATTCCCAGGCGGTCTCCCATCCAAGTACTAACCAGGCCCATCCCTGTTTAGCTTCCGAGATCAGACGAGATCAGGCGTGCTCAAGGGGGTGTGGCCGTAAGCGAGAGCAAGGCTCGCTGGCACCCTTCTTATAGAGAGGACAGCTCCGTCACCTCTTTTACGACGCTGCTTTTTTTCCCTTGCGTTTTTCTCTTCTTCCCACGTTCTCTCTCTTCACTGCCTTCGTCCCCGCTCTATTTCACTTCAGCCTTTCACTCTTGCTTCCTTCCAATGAGGACGGAGCTGCGGGAGAAAGGGCGCTATAGAGGATCGCTGTGGAGAGCTGCTGCTGTGCTTTGACATCTGAGCTCTGTGGAAAACGATCTCAATACAATTCTGAAAAACGCGACTCCCCGAACGCCAGCCGAACAAGTCTCCACAGCCGAAGCGCTGTGTCTCTTTTCAGCTGGCGATAAACCTTTCCTCGATCCTTTGCGGACTTGTAAAACTGTTCATGATCAGAATAAAAAACGCTCACGCTAATACACAAGCACCCGTGTCTCGCCAAAGCTGACAAATAAACAGACGGACAAGCCGCACTGCACGTGTGAACAGGGGAATGAGCGAGCGAGCGGGGATAGGGCGCCTCCTGCGCTTAAAAGCTTACAGCACCTGGTATTCCCAGGCGGTCTCCCATCCAAGTACTAACCAGGCCCATCCCTGTTTAGCTTCCGAGATCAGACGAGATCAGGCGTGCTCAAGGGGGTGTGGCCGCAAGCGAGAGCAAGGCTCGCTGGCACCCTTCTTATAGAGAGGACAGCTCCGTCACCTCTTTTACGACGCTGCTTTTTTCTTGCTTCCTTCCAATGAGGACGGAGCTGCGGGAGAAAGGGCGCTATAGAGGATCGCTGTGGAGAGCTGCTGCTGTGCTTTGACATCTGAGCTCTGTGGAAAACGATCTCAATACAATTCTGAAAAACGCGACTCCCCGAACGCCAGCCGAACAAGTCTCCACAGCCGAAGCGCTGTGTCTCTTTTCAGCTGGCGATAAACCTTTCCTCGATCCTTTGCGGACTTGTAAAACTGTTCATGATCAGAATAAAAAACGCTCACGCTAATACACAAGCACCCGTGTCTCGCCAAAGCTGACAAATAAACAGACGGACAAGCCGCACTGCACGTGTGAACAGGGGAATGAGCGAGCGAGCGGGGATAGGGCGCCTCCTGCGCTTAAAAGCTTACAGCACCTGGTATTCCCAGGCGGTCTCCCATCCAAGTACTAACCAGGCCCATCCCTGTTTAGCTTCCGAGATCAGACGAGATCAGGCGTGCTCAAGGGGGTGTGGCCGTAAGCGAGAGCAAGGCTCGCTGGCACCCTTCTTATAGAGAGGACAGCTCCGTCACCTCTTTTACGACGCTGCTTTTTTTCCCTTGCGTTTTTCTCTTCTTCCCACGTTCTCTCTCTTCACTGCCTTCGTCCCCGCTCTATTTCACTTCAGCCTTTCACTCTTGCTTCCTTCCAATGAGGACGGAGCTGCGGGAGAAAGGGCGCTATAGAGGATCGCTGTGGAGAGCTGCTGCTGTGCTTTGACATCTGAGCTCTGTGGAAAACGATCTCAATACAATTCTGAAAAACGCGACTCCCCGAACGCCAGCCGAACAAGTCTCCACAGCCGAAGCGCTGTGTCTCTTTTCAGCTGGCGATAAACCTTTCCTCGATCCTTTGCGGACTTGTAAAACTGTTCATGATCAGAATAAAAAACGCTCACGCTAATACACAAGCACCCGTGTCTCGCCAAAGCTGACAAATAAACAGACGGACAAGCCGCACTGCACGTGTGAACAGGGGAATGAGCGAGCGAGCGGGGATAGGGCGCCTCCTGCGCTTAAAAGCTTACAGCACCTGGTATTCCCAGGCGGTCTCCCATCCAAGTACTAACCAGGCCCATCCCTGTTTAGCTTCCGAGATCAGACGAGATCAGGCGTGCTCAAGGGGGTGTGGCCGTAAGCGAGAGCAAGGCTCGCTGGCACCCTTCTTATAGAGAGGACAGCTCCGTCACCTCTTTTACGACGCTGCTTTTTTTCCCTTGCGTTTTTCTCTTCTTCCCACGTTCTCTCTCTTCACTGCCTTCGTCCCCGCTCTATTTCACTTCAGCCTTTCACTCTTGCTTCCTTCCAATGAGGACGGAGCTGCGGGAGAAAGGGCGCTATAGAGGATCGCTGTGGAGAGCTGCTGCTGTGCTTTGACATCTGAGCTCTGTGGAAAACGATCTCAATACAATTCTGAAAAACGCGACTCCCCGAACGCCAGCCGAACAAGTCTCCACAGCCGAAGCGCTGTGTCTCTTTTCAGCTGGCGATAAACCTTTCCTCGATCCTTTGCGGACTTGTAAAACTGTTCATGATCAGAATAAAAAACGCTCACGCTAATACACAAGCACCCGTGTCTCGCCAAAGCTGACAAATAAACAGACGGACAAGCCGCACTGCACGTGTGAACAGGGGAATGAGCGAGCGAGCGGGGATAGGGCGCCTCCTGCGCTTAAAAGCTTACAGCACCTGGTATTCCCAGGCGGTCTCCCATCCAAGTACTAACCAGGCCCATCCCTGTTTAGCTTCCGAGATCAGACGAGATCAGGCGTGCTCAAGGGGGTGTGGCCGTAAGCGAGAGCAAGGCTCGCTGGCACCCTTCTTATAGAGAGGACAGCTCCGTCACCTCTTTTACGACGCTGCTTTTTTCTTGCTTCCTTCCAATGAGGACGGAGCTGCGGGAGAAAGGGCGCTATAGAGGATCGCTGTGGAGAGCTGCTGCTGTGCTTTGACATCTGAGCTCTGTGGAAAACGATCTCAATACAATTCTGAAAAACGCGACTCCCCGAACGCCAGCCGAACAAGTCTCCACAGCCGAAGCGCTGTGTCTCTTTTCAGCTGGCGATAAACCTTTCCTCGATCCTTTGCGGACTTGTAAAACTGTTCATGATCAGAATAAAAAACGCTCACGCTAATACACAAGCACCCGTGTCTCGCCAAAGCTGACAAATAAACAGACGGACAAGCCGCACTGCACGTGTGAACAGGGGAATGAGCGAGCGAGCGGGGATAGGGCGCCTCCTGCGCTTAAAAGCTTACAGCACCTGGTATTCCCAGGCGGTCTCCCATCCAAGTACTAACCAGGCCCATCCCTGTTTAGCTTCCGAGATCAGACGAGATCAGGCGTGCTCAAGGGGGTGTGGCCGTAAGCGAGAGCAAGGCTCGCTGGCACCCTTCTTATAGAGAGGACAGCTCCGTCACCTCTTTTACGACGCTGCTTTTTTCTTGCTTCCTTCCAATGAGGACGGAGCTGCGGGAGAAAGGGCGCTATAGAGGATCGCTGTGGAGAGCTGCTGCTGTGCTTTGACATCTGAGCTCTGTGGAAAACGATCTCAATACAATTCTGAAAAACGCGACTCCCCGAACGCCAGCCGAACAAGTCTCCACAGCCGAAGCGCTGTGTCTCTTTTCAGCTGGCGATAAACCTTTCTTCGATCCTTTGCGGACTTGTAAAACTGTTCATGATCAGAATAAAAAACGCTCACGCTAATACACAAGCACCCGTGTCTCGCCAAAGCTGACAAATAAACAGACGGACAAGCCGCACTGCACGTGTGAACAGGGGAATGAGCGAGCGAGCGGGGATAGGGCGCCTCCTGCGCTTAAAAGCTTACAGCACCTGGTATTCCCAGGCGGTCTCCCATCCAAGTACTAACCAGGCCCATCCCTGTTTAGCTTCCGAGATCAGACGAGATCAGGCGTGCTCAAGGGGGTGTGGCCGTAAGCGAGAGCAAGGCTCGCTGGCACCCTTCTTATAGAGAGGACAGCTCCGTCACCTCTTTTACGACGCTGCTTTTTTTCCCTTGCGTTTTTCTCTTCTTCCCACGTTCTCTCTCTTCACTGCCTTCGTCCCCGCTCTATTTCACTTCAGCCTTTCACTCTTGCTTCCTTCCAATGAGGACGGAGCTGCGGGAGAAAGGGCGCTATAGAGGATCGCTGTGGAGAGCTGCTGCTGTGCTTTGACATCTGAGCTCTGTGGAAAACGATCTCAATACAATTCTGAAAAACGCGACTCCCCGAACGCCAGCCGAACAAGTCTCCACAGCCGAAGCGCTGTGTCTCTTTTCAGCTGGCGATAAACCTTTCCTCGATCCTTTGCGGACTTGTAAAACTGTTCATGATCAGAATAAAAAACGCTCACGCTAATACACAAGCACCCGTGTCTCGCCAAAGCTGACAAATAAACAGACGGACAAGCCGCACTGCACGTGTGAACAGGGGAATGAGCGAGCGAGCGGGGATAGGGCGCCTCCTGCGCTTAAAAGCTTACAGCACCTGGTATTCCCAGGCGGTCTCCCATCCAAGTACTAACCAGGCCCATCCCTGTTTAGCTTCCGAGATCAGACGAGATCAGGCGTGCTCAAGGGGGTGTGGCCGTAAGCGAGAGCAAGGCTCGCTGGCACCCTTCTTATAGAGAGGACAGCTCCGTCACCTCTTTTACGACGCTGCTTTTTTTCCCTTGCGTTTTTCTCTTCTTCCCACGTTCTCTCTCTTCACTGCCTTCGTCCCCGCTCTATTTCACTTCAGCCTTTCACTCTTGCTTCCTTCCAATGAGGACGGAGCTGCGGGAGAAAGGGCGCTATAGAGGATCGCTGTGGAGAGCTGCTGCTGTGCTTTGACATCTGAGCTCTGTGGAAAACGATCTCAATACAATTCTGAAAAACGCGACTCCCCGAACGCCAGCCGAACAAGTCTCCACAGCCGAAGCGCTGTGTCTCTTTTCAGCTGGCGATAAACCTTTCCTCGATCCTTTGCGGACTTGTAAAACTGTTCATGATCAGAATAAAAAACGCTCACGCTAATACACAAGCACCCGTGTCTCGCCAAAGCTGACAAATAAACAGACGGACAAGCCGCACTGCACGTGTGAACAGGGGAATGAGCGAGCGAGCGGGGATAGGGCGCCTCCTGCGCTTAAAAGCTTACAGCACCTGGTATTCCCAGGCGGTCTCCCATCCAAGTACTAACCAGGCCCATCCCTGTTTAGCTTCCGAGATCAGACGAGATCAGGCGTGCTCAAGGGGGTGTGGCCGTAAGCGAGAGCAAGGCTCGCTGGCACCCTTCTTATAGAGAGGACAGCTCCGTCACCTCTTTTACGACGCTGCTTTTTTCTTGCTTCCTTCCAATGAGGACGGAGCTGCGGGAGAAAGGGCGCTATAGAGGATCGCTGTGGAGAGCTGCTGCTGTGCTTTGACATCTGAGCTCTGTGGAAAACGATCTCAATACAATTCTGAAAAACGCGACTCCCCAAACGCCAGCCGAACAAGTCTCCACAGCCGAAGCGCTGTGTCTCTTTTCAGCTGGCGATAAACCTTTCCTCGATCCTTTGCGGACTTGTAAAACTGTTCATGATCAGAATAAAAAACGCTCACGCTAATACACAAGCACCCGTGTCTCGCCAAAGCTGACAAATAAACAGACGGACAAGCCGCACTGCACGTGTGAACAGGGGAATGAGCGAGCGAGCGGGGATAGGGCGCCTCCTGCGCTTAAAAGCTTACAGCACCTGGTATTCCCAGGCGGTCTCCCATCCAAGTACTAACCAGGCCCATCCCTGTTTAGCTTCCGAGATCAGACGAGATCAGGCGTGCTCAAGGGGGTGTGGCCGTAAGCGAGAGCAAGGCTCGCTGGCACCCTTCTTATAGAGAGGACAGCTCCGTCACCTCTTTTACGACGCTGCTTTTTTTCCCTTGCGTTTTTCTCTTCTTCCCACGTTCTCTCTCTTCACTGCCTTCGTCCCCGCTCTATTTCACTTCAGCCTTTCACTCTTGCTTCCTTCCAATGAGGACGGAGCTGCGGGAGAAAGGGCGCTATAGAGGATCGCTGTGGAGAGCTGCTGCTGTGCTTTGACATCTGAGCTCTGTGGAAAACGATCTCAATACAATTCTGAAAAACGCGACTCCCCGAACGCCAGCCGAACAAGTCTCCACAGCCGAAGCGCTGTGTCTCTTTTCAGCTGGCGATAAACCTTTCCTCGATCCTTTGCGGACTTGTAAAACTGTTCATGATCAGAATAAAAAACGCTCACGCTAATACACAAGCACCCGTGTCTCGCCAAAGCTGACAAATAAACAGACGGACAAGCCGCACTGCACGTGTGAACAGGGGAATGAGCGAGCGAGCGGGGATAGGGCGCCTCCTGCGCTTAAAAGCTTACAGCACCTGGTATTCCCAGGCGGTCTCCCATCCAAGTACTAACCAGGCCCATCCCTGTTTAGCTTCCGAGATCAGACGAGATCAGGCGTGCTCAAGGGGGTGTGGCCGTAAGCGAGAGCAAGGCTCGCTGGCACCCTTCTTATAGAGAGGACAGCTCCGTCACCTCTTTTACGACGCTGCTTTTTTTCCCTTGCGTTTTTCTCTTCTTCCCACGTTCTCTCTCTTCACTGCCTTCGTCCCCGCTCTATTTCACTTCAGCCTTTCACTCTTGCTTCCTTCCAATGAGGACGGAGCTGCGGGAGAAAGGGCGCTATAGAGGATCGCTGTGGAGAGCTGCTGCTGTGCTTTGACATCTGAGCTCTGTGGAAAACGATCTCAATACAATTCTGAAAAACGCGACTCCCCGAACGCCAGCCGAACAAGTCTCCACAGCCGAAGCGCTGTGTCTCTTTTCAGCTGGCGATAAACCTTTCCTCGATCCTTTGCGGACTTGTAAAACTGTTCATGATCAGAATAAAAAACGCTCACGCTAATACACAAGCACCCGTGTCTCGCCAAAGCTGACAAATAAACAGACGGACAAGCCGCACTGCACGTGTGAACAGGGGAATGAGCGAGCGAGCGGGGATAGGGCGCCTCCTGCGCTTAAAAGCTTACAGCACCTGGTATTCCCAGGCGGTCTCCCATCCAAGTACTAACCAGGCCCATCCCTGTTTAGCTTCCGAGATCAGACGAGATCAGGCGTGCTCAAGGGGGTGTGGCCGTAAGCGAGAGCAAGGCTCGCTGGCACCCTTCTTATAGAGAGGACAGCTCCGTCACCTCTTTTACGACGCTGCTTTTTTTCCCTTGCGTTTTTCTCTTCTTCCCACGTTCTCTCTCTTCACTGCCTTCGTCCCCGCTCTATTTCACTTCAGCCTTTCACTCTTGCTTCCTTCCAATGAGGACGGAGCTGCGGGAGAAAGGGCGCTATAGAGGATCGCTGTGGAGAGCTGCTGCTGTGCTTTGACATCTGAGCTCTGTGGAAAACGATCTCAATACAATTCTGAAAAACGCGACTCCCCGAACGCCAGCCGAACAAGTCTCCACAGCCGAAGCGCTGTGTCTCTTTTCAGCTGGCGATAAACCTTTCCTCGATCCTTTGCGGACTTGTAAAACTGTTCATGATCAGAATAAAAAACGCTCACGCTAATACACAAGCACCCGTGTCTCGCCAAAGCTGACAAATAAACAGACGGACAAGCCGCACTGCACGTGTGAACAGGGGAATGAGCGAGCGAGCGGGGATAGGGCGCCTCCTGCGCTTAAAAGCTTACAGCACCTGGTATTCCCAGGCGGTCTCCCATCCAAGTACTAACCAGGCCCATCCCTGTTTAGCTTCCGAGATCAGACGAGATCAGGCGTGCTCAAGGGGGTGTGGCCGTAAGCGAGAGCAAGGCTCGCTGGCACCCTTCTTATAGAGAGGACAGCTCCGTCACCTCTTTTACGACGCTGCTTTTTTTCCCTTGCGTTTTTCTCTTCTTCCCACGTTCTCTCTCTTCACTGCCTTCGTCCCCGCTCTATTTCACTTCAGCCTTTCACTCTTGCTTCCTTCCAATGAGGACGGAGCTGCGGGAGAAAGGGCGCTATAGAGGATCGCTGTGGAGAGCTGCTGCTGTGCTTTGACATCTGAGCTCTGTGGAAAACGATCTCAATACAATTCTGAAAAACGCGACTCCCCGAACGCCAGCCGAACAAGTCTCCACAGCCGAAGCGCTGTGTCTCTTTTCAGCTGGCGATAAACCTTTCCTCGATCCTTTGCGGACTTGTAAAACTGTTCATGATCAGAATAAAAAACGCTCACGCTAATACACAAGCACCCGTGTCTCGCCAAAGCTGACAAATAAACAGACGGACAAGCCGCACTGCACGTGTGAACAGGGGAATGAGCGAGCGAGCGGGGATAGGGCGCCTCCTGCGCTTAAAAGCTTACAGCACCTGGTATTCCCAGGCGGTCTCCCATCCAAGTACTAACCAGGCCCATCCCTGTTTAGCTTCCGAGATCAGACGAGATCAGGCGTGCTCAAGGGGGTGTGGCCGTAAGCGAGAGCAAGGCTCGCTGGCACCCTTCTTATAGAGAGGACAGCTCCGTCACCTCTTTTACGACGCTGCTTTTTTTCCCTTGCGTTTTTCTCTTCTTCCCACGTTCTCTCTCTTCACTGCCTTCGTCCCCGCTCTATTTCACTTCAGCCTTTCACTCTTGCTTCCTTCCAATGAGGACGGAGCTGCGGGAGAAAGGGCGCTATAGAGGATCGCTGTGGAGAGCTGCTGCTGTGCTTTGACATCTGAGCTCTGTGGAAAACGATCTCAATACAATTCTGAAAAACGCGACTCCCCGAACGCCAGCCGAACAAGTCTCCACAGCCGAAGCGCTGTGTCTCTTTTCAGCTGGCGAGAAACCTTTCCTCGATCCTTTGCGGACTTGTAAAACTGTTCATGATCAGAATAAAAAACGCTCACGCTAATACACAAGCACCCGTGTCTCGCCAAAGCTGACAAATAAACAGACGGACAAGCCGCACTGCACGTGTGAACAGGGGAATGAGCGAGCGAGCGGGGATAGGGCGCCTCCTGCGCTTAAAAGCTTACAGCACCTGGTATTCCCAGGCGGTCTCCCATCCAAGTACTAACCAGGCCCATCCCTGTTTAGCTTCCGAGATCAGACGAGATCAGGCGTGCTCAAGGGGGTGTGGCCGTAAGCGAGAGCAAGGCTCGCTGGCACCCTTCTTATAGAGAGGACAGCTCCGTCACCTCTTTTACGACGCTGCTTTTTTCTTGCTTCCTTCCAATGAGGACGGAGCTGCGGGAGAAAGGGCGCTATAGAGGATCGCTGTGGAGAGCTGCTGCTGTGCTTTGACATCTGAGCTCTGTGGAAAACGATCTCAATACAATTCTGAAAAACGCGACTCCCCGAACGCCAGCCGAACAAGTCTCCACAGCCGAAGCGCTGTGTCTCTTTTCAGCTGGCGATAAACCTTTCCTCGATCCTTTGCGGACTTGTAAAACTGTTCATGATCAGAATAAAAAACGCTCACGCTAATACACAAGCACCCGTGTCTCGCCAAAGCTGACAAATAAACAGACGGACAAGCCGCACTGCACGTGTGAACAGGGGAATGAGCGAGCGAGCGGGGATAGGGCGCCTCCTGCGCTTAAAAGCTTACAGCACCTGGTACTCCCAGGCGGTCTCCCATCCAAGTACTAACCAGGCCCATCCCTGTTTAGCTTCCGAGATCAGACGAGATCAGGCGTGCTCAAGGGGGTGTGGCCGTAAGCGAGAGCAAGGCTCGCTGGCACCCTTCTTATAGAGAGGACAGCTCCGTCACCTCTTTTACGACGCTGCTTTTTTTCCCTTGCGTTTTTCTCTTCTTCCCACGTTCTCTCTCTTCACTGCCTTCGTCCCCGCTCTATTTCACTTCAGCCTTTCACTCTTGCTTCCTTCCAATGAGGACGGAGCTGCGGGAGAAAGGGCGCTATAGAGGATCGCTGTGGAGAGCTGCTGCTGTGCTTTGACATCTGAGCTCTGTGGAAAACGATCTCAATACAATTCTGAAAAACGCGACTCCCCGAACGCCAGCCGAACAAGTCTCCACAGCCGAAGCGCTGTGTCTCTTTTCAGCTGGCGAGAAACCTTTCCTCGATCCTTTGCGGACTTGTAAAACTGTTCATGATCAGAATAAAAAACGCTCACGCTAATACACAAGCACCCGTGTCTCGCCAAAGCTGACAAATAAACAGACGGACAAGCCGCACTGCACGTGTGAACAGGGGAATGAGCGAGCGAGCGGGGATAGGGCGCCTCCTGCGCTTAAAAGCTTACAGCACCTGGTATTCCCAGGCGGTCTCCCATCCAAGTACTAACCAGGCCCATCCCTGTTTAGCTTCCGAGATCAGACGAGATCAGGCGTGCTCAAGGGGGTGTGGCCGTAAGCGAGAGCAAGGCTCGCTGGCACCCTTCTTATAGAGAGGACAGCTCCGTCACCTCTTTTACGACGCTGCTTTTTTCTTGCTTCCTTCCAATGAGGACGGAGCTGCGGGAGAAAGGGCGCTATAGAGGATCGCTGTGGAGAGCTGCTGCTGTGCTTTGACATCTGAGCTCTGTGGAAAACGATCTCAATACAATTCTGAAAAACGCGACTCCCCGAACGCCAGCCGAACAAGTCTCCACAGCCGAAGCGCTGTGTCTCTTTTCAGCTGGCGATAAACCTTTCCTCGATCCTTTGCGGACTTGTAAAACTGTTCATGATCAGAATAAAAAACGCTCACGCTAATACACAAGCACCCGTGTCTCGCCAAAGCTGACAAATAAACAGACGGACAAGCCGCACTGCACGTGTGAACAGGGGAATGAGCGAGCGAGCGGGGATAGGGCGCCTCCTGCGCTTAAAAGCTTACAGCACCTGGTATTCCCAGGCGGTCTCCCATCCAAGTACTAACCAGGCCCATCCCTGTTTAGCTTCCGAGATCAGACGAGATCAGGCGTGCTCAAGGGGGTGTGGCCGTAAGCGAGAGCAAGGCTCGCTGGCACCCTTCTTATAGAGAGGACAGCTCCGTCACCTCTTTTACGACGCTGCTTTTTTCTTGCTTCCTTCCAATGAGGACGGAGCTGCGGGAGAAAGGGCGCTATAGAGGATCGCTGTGGAGAGCTGCTGCTGTGCTTTGACATCTGAGCTCTGTGGAAAACGATCTCAATACAATTCTGAAAAACGCGACTCCCCGAACGCCAGCCGAACAAGTCTCCACAGCCGAAGCGCTGTGTCTCTTTTCAGCTGGCGATAAACCTTTCCTCGATCCTTTGCGGACTTGTAAAACTGTTCATGATCAGAATAAAAAACGCTCACGCTAATACACAAGCACCCGTGTCTCGCCAAAGCTGACAAATAAACAGACGGACAAGCCGCACTGCACGTGTGAACAGGGGAATGAGCGAGCGAGCGGGGATAGGGCGCCTCCTGCGCTTAAAAGCTTACAGCACCTGGTATTCCCAGGCCGTCTCCCATCCAAGTACTAACCAGGCCCATCCCTGTTTAGCTTCCGAGATCAGACGAGATCAGGCGTGCTCAAGGGGGTGTGGCCGTAAGCGAGAGCAAGGCTCGCTGGCACCCTTCTTATAGAGAGGACAGCTCCGTCACCTCTTTTACGACGCTGCTTTTTTTCCCTTGCGTTTTTCTCTTCTTCCCACGTTCTCTCTCTTCACTGCCTTCGTCCCCGCTCTATTTCACTTCAGCCTTTCACTCTTGCTTCCTTCCAATGAGGACGGAGCTGCGGGAGAAAGGGCGCTATAGAGGATCGCTGTGGAGAGCTGCTGCTGTGCTTTGACATCTGAGCTCTGTGGAAAACGATCTCAATACAATTCTGAAAAACGCGACTCCCCGAACGCCAGCCGAACAAGTCTCCACAGCCGAAGCGCTGTGTCTCTTTTCAGCTGGCGATAAACCTTTCCTCGATCCTTTGCGGACTTGTAAAACTGTTCATGATCAGAATAAAAAACGCTCACGCTAATACACAAGCACCCGTGTCTCGCCAAAGCTGACAAATAAACAGACGGACAAGCCGCACTGCACGTGTGAACAGGGGAATGAGCGAGCGAGCGGGGATAGGGCGCCTCCTGCGCTTAAAAGCTTACAGCACCTGGTATTCCCAGGCGGTCTCCCATCCAAGTACTAACCAGGCCCATCCCTGTTTAGCTTCCGAGATCAGACGAGATCAGGCGTGCTCAAGGGGGTGTGGCCGTAAGCGAGAGCAAGGCTCGCTGGCACCCTTCTTATAGAGAGGACAGCTCCGTCACCTCTTTTACGACGCTGCTTTTTTCTTGCTTCCTTCCAATGAGGACGGAGCTGCGGGAGAAAGGGCGCTATAGAGGATCGCTGTGGAGAGCTGCTGCTGTGCTTTGACATCTGAGCTCTGTGGAAAACGATCTCAATACAATTCTGAAAAACGCGACTCCCCGAACGCCAGCCGAACAAGTCTCCACAGCCGAAGCGCTGTGTCTCTTTTCAGCTGGCGATAAACCTTTCCTCGATCCTTTGCGGACTTGTAAAACTGTTCATGATCAGAATAAAAAACGCTCACGCTAATACACAAGCACCCGTGTCTCGCCAAAGCTGACAAATAAACAGACGGACAAGCCGCACTGCACGTGTGAACAGGGGAATGAGCGAGCGAGCGGGGATAGGGCGCCTCCTGCGCTTAAAAGCTTACAGCACCTGGTATTCCCAGGCGGTCTCCCATCCAAGTACTAACCAGGCCCATCCCTGTTTAGCTTCCGAGATCAGACGAGATCAGGCGTGCTCAAGGGGGTGTGGCCGTAAGCGAGAGCAAGGCTCGCTGGCACCCTTCTTATAGAGAGGACAGCTCCGTCACCTCTTTTACGACGCTGCTTTTTTCTTGCTTCCTTCCAATGAGGACGGAGCTGCGGGAGAAAGGGCGCTATAGAGGATCGCTGTGGAGAGCTGCTGCTGTGCTTTGACATCTGAGCTCTGTGGAAAACGATCTCAATACAATTCTGAAAAACGCGACTCCCCGAACGCCAGCCGAACAAGTCTCCACAGCCGAAGCGCTGTGTCTCTTTTCAGCTGGCGATAAACCTTTCCTCGATCCTTTGCGGACTTGTAAAACTGTTCATGATCAGAATAAAAAACGCTCACGCTAATACACAAGCACCCGTGTCTCGCCAAAGCTGACAAATAAACAGACGGACAAGCCGCACTGCACGTGTGAACAGGGGAATGAGCGAGCGAGCGGGGATAGGGCGCCTCCTGCGCTTAAAAGCTTACAGCACCTGGTATTCCCAGGCGGTCTCCCATCCAAGTACTAACCAGGCCCATCCCTGTTTAGCTTCCGAGATCAGACGAGATCAGGCGTGCTCAAGGGGGTGTGGCCATAAGCGAGAGCAAGGCTCGCTGGCACCCTTCTTATAGAGAGGACAGCTCCGTCACCTCTTTTACGACGCTGCTTTTTTTCCCTTGCGTTTTTCTCTTCTTCCCACGTTCTCTCTCTTCACTGCCTTCGTCCCCGCTCTATTTCACTTCAGCCTTTCACTCTTGCTTCCTTCCAATGAGGACGGAGCTGCGGGAGAAAGGGCGCTATAGAGGATCGCTGTGGAGAGCTGCTGCTGTGCTTTGACATCTGAGCTCTGTGGAAAACGATCTCAATACAATTCTGAAAAACGCGACTCCCCGAACGCCAGCCGAACAAGTCTCCACAGCCGAAGCGCTGTGTCTCTTTTCAGCTGGCGATAAACCTTTCCTCGATCCTTTGCGGACTTGTAAAACTGTTCATGATCAGAATAAAAAACGCTCACGCTAATACACAAGCACCCGTGTCTCGCCAAAGCTGACAAATAAACAGACGGACAAGCCGCACTGCACGTGTGAACAGGGGAATGAGCGAGCGAGCGGGGATAGGGCGCCTCCTGCGCTTAAAAGCTTACAGCACCTGGTATTCCCAGGCGGTCTCCCATCCAAGTACTAACCAGGCCCATCCCTGTTTAGCTTCCGAGATCAGACGAGATCAGGCGTGCTCAAGGGGGTGTGGCCGTAAGCGAGAGCAAGGCTCGCTGGCACCCTTCTTATAGAGAGGACAGCTCCGTCACCTCTTTTACGACGCTGCTTTTTTCTTGCTTCCTTCCAATGAGGACGGAGCTGCGGGAGAAAGGGCGCTATAGAGGATCGCTGTGGAGAGCTGCTGCTGTGCTTTGACATCTGAGCTCTGTGGAAAACGATCTCAATACAATTCTGAAAAACGCGACTCCCCGAACGCCAGCCGAACAAGTCTCCACAGCCGAAGCGCTGTGTCTCTTTTCAGCTGGCGATAAACCTTTCCTCGATCCTTTGCGGACTTGTAAAACTGTTCATGATCAGAATAAAAAACGCTCACGCTAATACACAAGCACCCGTGTCTCGCCAAAGCTGACAAATAAACAGACGGACAAGCCGCACTGCACGTGTGAACAGGGGAATGAGCGAGCGAGCGGGGATAGGGCGCCTCCTGCGCTTAAAAGCTTACAGCACCTGGTATTCCCAGGCGGTCTCCCATCCAAGTACTAACCAGGCCCATCCCTGTTTAGCTTCCGAGATCAGACGAGATCAGGCGTGCTCAAGGGGGTGTGGCCGTAAGCGAGAGCAAGGCTCGCTGGCACCCTTCTTATAGAGAGGACAGCTCCGTCACCTCTTTTACGACGCTGCTTTTTTTCCCTTGCGTTTTTCTCTTCTTCCCACGTTCTCTCTCTTCACTGCCTTCGTCCCCGCTCTATTTCACTTCAGCCTTTCACTCTTGCTTCCTTCCAATGAGGACGGAGCTGCGGGAGAAAGGGCGCTATAGAGGATCGCTGTGGAGAGCTGCTGCTGTGCTTTGACATCTGAGCTCTGTGGAAAACGATCTCAATACAATTCTGAAAAACGCGACTCCCCGAACGCCAGCCGAACAAGTCTCCACAGCCGAAGCGCTGTGTCTCTTTTCAGCTGGCGATAAACCTTTCCTCGATCCTTTGCGGACTTGTAAAACTGTTCATGATCAGAATAAAAAACGCTCACGCTAATACACAAGCACCCGTGTCTCGCCAAAGCTGACAAATAAACAGACGGACAAGCCGCACTGCACGTGTGAACAGGGGAATGAGCGAGCGAGCGGGGATAGGGCGCCTCCTGCGCTTAAAAGCTTACAGCACCTGGTATTCCCAGGCGGTCTCCCATCCAAGTACTAACCAGGCCCATCCCTGTTTAGCTTCCGAGATCAGACGAGATCAGGCGTGCTCAAGGGGGTGTGGCCGTAAGCGAGAGCAAGGCTCGCTGGCACCCTTCTTATAGAGAGGACAGCTCCGTCACCTCTTTTACGACGCTGCTTTTTTCTTGCTTCCTTCCAATGAGGACGGAGCTGCGGGAGAAAGGGCGCTATAGAGGATCGCTGTGGAGAGCTGCTGCTGTGCTTTGACATCTGAGCTCTGTGGAAAACGATCTCAATACAATTCTGAAAAACGCGACTCCCCGAACGCCAGCCGAACAAGTCTCCACAGCCGAAGCGCTGTGTCTCTTTTCAGCTGGCGATAAACCTTTCCTCGATCCTTTGCGGACTTGTAAAACTGTTCATGATCAGAATAAAAAACGCTCACGCTAATACACAAGCACCCGTGTCTCGCCAAAGCTGACAAATAAACAGACGGACAAGCCGCACTGCACGTGTGAACAGGGGAATGAGCGAGCGAGCGGGGATAGGGCGCCTCCTGCGCTTAAAAGCTTACAGCACCTGGTATTCCCAGGCGGTCTCCCATCCAAGTACTAACCAGGCCCATCCCTGTTTAGCTTCCGAGATCAGACGAGATCAGGCGTGCTCAAGGGGGTGTGGCCGTAAGCGAGAGCAAGGCTCGCTGGCACCCTTCTTATAGAGAGGACAGCTCCGTCACCTCTTTTACGACGCTGCTTTTTTTCCCTTGCGTTTTTCTCTTCTTCCCACGTTCTCTCTCTTCACTGCCTTCGTCCCCGCTCTATTTCACTTCAGCCTTTCACTCTTGCTTCCTTCCAATGAGGACGGAGCTGCGGGAGAAAGGGCGCTATAGAGGATCGCTGTGGAGAGCTGCTGCTGTGCTTTGACATCTGAGCTCTGTGGAAAACGATCTCAATACAATTCTGAAAAACGCGACTCCCCGAACGCCAGCCGAACAAGTCTCCACAGCCGAAGCGCTGTGTCTCTTTTCAGCTGGCGATAAACCTTTCCTCGATCCTTTGCGGACTTGTAAAACTGTTCATGATCAGAATAAAAAACGCTCACGCTAATACACAAGCACCCGTGTCTCGCCAAAGCTGACAAATAAACAGACGGACAAGCCGCACTGCACGTGTGAACAGGGGAATGAGCGAGCGAGCGGGGATAGGGCGCCTCCTGCGCTTAAAAGCTTACAGCACCTGGTATTCCCAGGCGGTCTCCCATACAAGTACTAACCAGGCCCATCCCTGTTTAGCTTCCGAGATCAGACGAGATCAGGCGTGCTCAAGGGGGTGTGGCCGTAAGCGAGAGCAAGGCTCGCTGGCACCCTTCTTATAGAGAGGACAGCTCCGTCACCTCTTTTACGACGCTGCTTTTTTCTTGCTTCCTTCCAATGAGGACGGAGCTGCGGGAGAAAGGGCGCTATAGAGGATCGCTGTGGAGAGCTGCTGCTGTGCTTTGACATCTGAGCTCTGTGGAAAACGATCTCAATACAATTCTGAAAAACGCGACTCCCCGAACGCCAGCCGAACAAGTCTCCACAGCCGAAGCGCTGTGTCTCTTTTCAGCTGGCGATAAACCTTTCCTCGATCCTTTGCGGACTTGTAAAACTGTTCATGATCAGAATAAAAAACGCTCACGCTAATACACAAGCACCCGTGTCTCGCCAAAGCTGACAAATAAACAGACGGACAAGCCGCACTGCACGTGTGAACAGGGGAATGAGCGAGCGAGCGGGGATAGGGCGCCTCCTGCGCTTAAAAGCTTACAGCACCTGGTATTCCCAGGCGGTCTCCCATCCAAGTACTAACCAGGCCCATCCCTGTTTAGCTTCCGAGATCAGACGAGATCAGGCGTGCTCAAGGGGGTGTGGCCGTAAGCGAGAGCAAGGCTCGCTGGCACCCTTCTTATAGAGAGGACAGCTCCGTCACCTCTTTTACGACGCTGCTTTTTTTCCCTTGCGTTTTTCTCTTCTTCCCACGTTCTCTCTCTTCACTGCCTTCGTCCCCGCTCTATTTCACTTCAGCCTTTCACTCTTGCTTCCTTCCAATGAGGACGGAGCTGCGGGAGAAAGGGCGCTATAGAGGATCGCTGTGGAGAGCTGCTGCTGTGCTTTGACATCTGAGCTCTGTGGAAAACGATCTCAATACAATTCTGAAAAACGCGACTCCCCGAACGCCAGCCGAACAAGTCTCCACAGCCGAAGCGCTGTGTCTCTTTTCAGCTGGCGATAAACCTTTCCTCGATCCTTTGCGGACTTGTAAAACTGTTCATGATCAGAATAAAAAACGCTCACGCTAATACACAAGCACCCGTGTCTCGCCAAAGCTGACAAATAAACAGACGGACAAGCCGCACTGCACGTGTGAACAGGGGAATGAGCGAGCGAGCGGGGATAGGGCGCCTCCTGCGCTTAAAAGCTTACAGCACCTGGTATTCCCAGGCGGTCTCCCATCCAAGTACTAACCAGGCCCATCCCTGTTTAGCTTCCGAGATCAGACGAGATCAGGCGTGCTCAAGGGGGTGTGGCCGTAAGCGAGAGCAAGGCTCGCTGGCACCCTTCTTATAGAGAGGACAGCTCCGTCACCTCTTTTACGACGCTGCTTTTTTTCCCTTGCGTTTTTCTCTTCTTCCCACGTTCTCTCTCTTCACTGCCTTCGTCCCCGCTCTATTTCACTTCAGCCTTTCACTCTTGCTTCCTTCCAATGAGGACGGAGCTGCGGGAGAAAGGGCGCTATAGAGGATCGCTGTGGAGAGCTGCTGCTGTGCTTTGACATCTGAGCTCTGTGGAAAACGATCTCAATACAATTCTGAAAAACGCGACTCCCCGAACGCCAGCCGAACAAGTCTCCACAGCCGAAGCGCTGTGTCTCTTTTCAGCTGGCGATAAACCTTTCCTCGATCCTTTGCGGACTTGTAAAACTGTTCATGATCAGAATAAAAAACGCTCACGCTAATACACAAGCACCCGTGTCTCGCCAAAGCTGACAAATAAACAGACGGACAAGCCGCACTGCACGTGTGAACAGGGGAATGAGCGAGCGAGCGGGGATAGGGCGCCTCCTGCGCTTAAAAGCTTACAGCACCTGGTATTCCCAGGCCGTCTCCCATCCAAGTACTAACCAGGCCCATCCCTGTTTAGCTTCCGAGATCAGACGAGATCAGGCGTGCTCAAGGGGGTGTGGCCGTAAGCGAGAGCAAGGCTCGCTGGCACCCTTCTTATAGAGAGGACAGCTCCGTCACCTCTTTTACGACGCTGCTTTTTTTCCCTTGCGTTTTTCTCTTCTTCCCACGTTCTCTCTCTTCACTGCCTTCGTCCCCGCTCTATTTCACTTCAGCCTTTCACTCTTGCTTCCTTCCAATGAGGACGGAGCTGCGGGAGAAAGGGCGCTATAGAGGATCGCTGTGGAGAGCTGCTGCTGTGCTTTGACATCTGAGCTCTGTGGAAAACGATCTCAATACAATTCTGAAAAACGCGACTCCCCGAACGCCAGCCGAACAAGTCTCCACAGCCGAAGCGCTGTGTCTCTTTTCAGCTGGCGATAAACCTTTCCTCGATCCTTTGCGGACTTGTAAAACTGTTCATGATCAGAATAAAAAACGCTCACGCTAATACACAAGCACCCGTGTCTCGCCAAAGCTGACAAATAAACAGACGGACAAGCCGCACTGCACGTGTGAACAGGGGAATGAGCGAGCGAGCGGGGATAGGGCGCCTCCTGCGCTTAAAAGCTTACAGCACCTGGTATTCCCAGGCGGTCTCCCATCCAAGTACTAACCAGGCCCATCCCTGTTTAGCTTCCGAGATCAGACGAGATCAGGCGTGCTCAAGGGGGTGTGGCCGTAAGCGAGAGCAAGGCTCGCTGGCACCCTTCTTATAGAGAGGACAGCTCCGTCACCTCTTTTACGACGCTGCTTTTTTCTTGCTTCCTTCCAATGAGGACGGAGCTGCGGGAGAAAGGGCGCTATAGAGGATCGCTGTGGAGAGCTGCTGCTGTGCTTTGACATCTGAGCTCTGTGGAAAACGATCTCAATACAATTCTGAAAAACGCGACTCCCCGAACGCCAGCCGAACAAGTCTCCACAGCCGAAGCGCTGTGTCTCTTTTCAGCTGGCGATAAACCTTTCCTCGATCCTTTGCGGACTTGTAAAACTGTTCATGATCAGAATAAAAAACGCTCACGCTAATACACAAGCACCCGTGTCTCGCCAAAGCTGACAAATAAACAGACGGACAAGCCGCACTGCACGTGTGAACAGGGGAATGAGCGAGCGAGCGGGGATAGGGCGCCTCCTGCGCTTAAAAGCTTACAGCACCTGGTATTCCCAGGCGGTCTCCCATCCAAGTACTAACCAGGCCCATCCCTGTTTAGCTTCCGAGATCAGACGAGATCAGGCGTGCTCAAGGGGGTGTGGCCGTAAGCGAGAGCAAGGCTCGCTGGCACCCTTCTTATAGAGAGGACAGCTCCGTCACCTCTTTTACGACGCTGCTTTTTTCTTGCTTCCTTCCAATGAGGACGGAGCTGCGGGAGAAAGGGCGCTATAGAGGATCGCTGTGGAGAGCTGCTGCTGTGCTTTGACATCTGAGCTCTGTGGAAAACGATCTCAATACAATTCTGAAAAACGCGACTCCCCGAACGCCAGCCGAACAAGTCTCCACAGCCGAAGCGCTGTGTCTCTTTTCAGCTGGCGATAAACCTTTCCTCGATCCTTTGCGGACTTGTAAAACTGTTCATGATCAGAATAAAAAACGCTCACGCTAATACACAAGCACCCGTGTCTCGCCAAAGCTGACAAATAAACAGACGGACAAGCCGCACTGCACGTGTGAACAGGGGAATGAGCGAGCGAGCGGGGATAGGGCGCCTCCTGCGCTTAAAAGCTTACAGCACCTGGTATTCCCAGGCGGTCTCCCATCCAAGTACTAACCAGGCCCATCCCTGTTTAGCTTCCGAGATCAGACGAGATCAGGCGTGCTCAAGGGGGTGTGGCCATAAGCGAGAGCAAGGCTCGCTGGCACCCTTCTTATAGAGAGGACAGCTCCGTCACCTCTTTTACGACGCTGCTTTTTTTCCCTTGCGTTTTTCTCTTCTTCCCACGTTCTCTCTCTTCACTGCCTTCGTCCCCGCTCTATTTCACTTCAGCCTTTCACTCTTGCTTCCTTCCAATGAGGACGGAGCTGCGGGAGAAAGGGCGCTATAGAGGATCGCTGTGGAGAGCTGCTGCTGTGCTTTGACATCTGAGCTCTGTGGAAAACGATCTCAATACAATTCTGAAAAACGCGACTCCCCGAACGCCAGCCGAACAAGTCTCCACAGCCGAAGCGCTGTGTCTCTTTTCAGCTGGCGATAAACCTTTCCTCGATCCTTTGCGGACTTGTAAAACTGTTCATGATCAGAATAAAAAACGCTCACGCTAATACACAAGCACCCGTGTCTCGCCAAAGCTGACAAATAAACAGACGGACAAGCCGCACTGCACGTGTGAACAGGGGAATGAGCGAGCGAGCGGGGATAGGGCGCCTCCTGCGCTTAAAAGCTTACAGCACCTGGTATTCCCAGGCGGTCTCCCATCCAAGTACTAACCAGGCCCATCCCTGTTTAGCTTCCGAGATCAGACGAGATCAGGCGTGCTCAAGGGGGTGTGGCCGTAAGCGAGAGCAAGGCTCGCTGGCACCCTTCTTATAGAGAGGACAGCTCCGTCACCTCTTTTACGACGCTGCTTTTTTTCCCTTGCGTTTTTCTCTTCTTCCCACGTTCTCTCTCTTCACTGCCTTCGTCCCCGCTCTATTTCACTTCAGCCTTTCACTCTTGCTTCCTTCCAATGAGGACGGAGCTGCGGGAGAAAGGGCGCTATAGAGGATCGCTGTGGAGAGCTGCTGCTGTGCTTTGACATCTGAGCTCTGTGGAAAACGATCTCAATACAATTCTGAAAAACGCGACTCCCCGAACGCCAGCCGAACAAGTCTCCACAGCCGAAGCGCTGTGTCTCTTTTCAGCTGGCGATAAACCTTTCCTCGATCCTTTGCGGACTTGTAAAACTGTTCATGATCAGAATAAAAAACGCTCACGCTAATACACAAGCACCCGTGTCTCGCCAAAGCTGACAAATAAACAGACGGACAAGCCGCACTGCACGTGTGAACAGGGGAATGAGCGAGCGAGCGGGGATAGGGCGCCTCCTGCGCTTAAAAGCTTACAGCACCTGGTATTCCCAGGCGGTCTCCCATCCAAGTACTAACCAGGCCCATCCCTGTTTAGCTTCCGAGATCAGACGAGATCAGGCGTGCTCAAGGGGGTGTGGCCGTAAGCGAGAGCAAGGCTCGCTGGCACCCTTCTTATAGAGAGGACAGCTCCGTCACCTCTTTTACGACGCTGCTTTTTTCTTGCTTCCTTCCAATGAGGACGGAGCTGCGGGAGAAAGGGCGCTATAGAGGATCGCTGTGGAGAGCTGCTGCTGTGCTTTGACATCTGAGCTCTGTGGAAAACGATCTCAATACAATTCTGAAAAACGCGACTCCCCGAACGCCAGCCGAACAAGTCTCCACAGCCGAAGCGCTGTGTCTCTTTTCAGCTGGCGATAAACCTTTCCTCGATCCTTTGCGGACTTGTAAAACTGTTCATGATCAGAATAAAAAACGCTCACGCTAATACACAAGCACCCGTGTCTCGCCAAAGCTGACAAATAAACAGACGGACAAGCCGCACTGCACGTGTGAACAGGGGAATGAGCGAGCGAGCGGGGATAGGGCGCCTCCTGCGCTTAAAAGCTTACAGCACCTGGTATTCCCAGGCGGTCTCCCATCCAAGTACTAACCAGGCCCATCCCTGTTTAGCTTCCGAGATCAGACGAGATCAGGCGTGCTCAAGGGGGTGTGGCCGTAAGCGAGAGCAAGGCTCGCTGGCACCCTTCTTATAGAGAGGACAGCTCCGTCACCTCTTTTACGACGCTGCTTTTTTTCCCTTGCGTTTTTCTCTTCTTCCCACGTTCTCTCTCTTCACTGCCTTCGTCCCCGCTCTATTTCACTTCAGCCTTTCACTCTTGCTTCCTTCCAATGAGGACGGAGCTGCGGGAGAAAGGGCGCTATAGAGGATCGCTGTGGAGAGCTGCTGCTGTGCTTTGACATCTGAGCTCTGTGGAAAACGATCTCAATACAATTCTGAAAAACGCGACTCCCCGAACGCCAGCCGAACAAGTCTCCACAGCCGAAGCGCTGTGTCTCTTTTCAGCTGGCGATAAACCTTTCCTCGATCCTTTGCGGACTTGTAAAACTGTTCATGATCAGAATAAAAAACGCTCACGCTAATACACAAGCACCCGTGTCTCGCCAAAGCTGACAAATAAACAGACGGACAAGCCGCACTGCACGTGTGAACAGGGGAATGAGCGAGCGAGCGGGGATAGGGCGCCTCCTGCGCTTAAAAGCTTACAGCACCTGGTATTCCCAGGCGGTCTCCCATCCAAGTACTAACCAGGCCCATCCCTGTTTAGCTTCCGAGATCAGACGAGATCAGGCGTGCTCAAGGGGGTGTGGCCGTAAGCGAGAGCAAGGCTCGCTGGCACCCTTCTTATAGAGAGGACAGCTCCGTCACCTCTTTTACGACGCTGCTTTTTTCTTGCTTCCTTCCAATGAGGACGGAGCTGCGGGAGAAAGGGCGCTATAGAGGATCGCTGTGGAGAGCTGCTGCTGTGCTTTGACATCTGAGCTCTGTGGAAAACGATCTCAATACAATTCTGAAAAACGCGACTCCCCGAACGCCAGCCGAACAAGTCTCCACAGCCGAAGCGCTGTGTCTCTTTTCAGCTGGCGATAAACCTTTCCTCGATCCTTTGCGGACTTGTAAAACTGTTCATGATCAGAATAAAAAACGCTCACGCTAATACACAAGCACCCGTGTCTCGCCAAAGCTGACAAATAAACAGACGGACAAGCCGCACTGCACGTGTGAACAGGGGAATGAGCGAGCGAGCGGGGATAGGGCGCCTCCTGCGCTTAAAAGCTTACAGCACCTGGTATTCCCAGGCGGTCTCCCATCCAAGTACTAACCAGGCCCATCCCTGTTTAGCTTCCGAGATCAGACGAGATCAGGCGTGCTCAAGGGGGTGTGGCCGTAAGCGAGAGCAAGGCTCGCTGGCACCCTTCTTATAGAGAGGACAGCTCCGTCACCTCTTTTACGACGCTGCTTTTTTTCCCTTGCGTTTTTCTCTTCTTCCCACGTTCTCTCTCTTCACTGCCTTCGTCCCCGCTCTATTTCACTTCAGCCTTTCACTCTTGCTTCCTTCCAATGAGGACGGAGCTGCGGGAGAAAGGGCGCTATAGAGGATCGCTGTGGAGAGCTGCTGCTGTGCTTTGACATCTGAGCTCTGTGGAAAACGATCTCAATACAATTCTGAAAAACGCGACTCCCCGAACGCCAGCCGAACAAGTCTCCACAGCCGAAGCGCTGTGTCTCTTTTCAGCTGGCGATAAACCTTTCCTCGATCCTTTGCGGACTTGTAAAACTGTTCATGATCAGAATAAAAAACGCTCACGCTAATACACAAGCACCCGTGTCTCGCCAAAGCTGACAAATAAACAGACGGACAAGCCGCACTGCACGTGTGAACAGGGGAATGAGCGAGCGAGCGGGGATAGGGCGCCTCCTGCGCTTAAAAGCTTACAGCACCTGGTATTCCCAGGCGGTCTCCCATCCAAGTACTAACCAGGCCCATCCCTGTTTAGCTTCCGAGATCAGACGAGATCAGGCGTGCTCAAGGGGGTGTGGCCGTAAGCGAGAGCAAGGCTCGCTGGCACCCTTCTTATAGAGAGGACAGCTCCGTCACCTCTTTTACGACGCTGCTTTTTTTCCCTTGCGTTTTTCTCTTCTTCCCACGTTCTCTCTCTTCACTGCCTTCGTCCCCGCTCTATTTCACTTCAGCCTTTCACTCTTGCTTCCTTCCAATGAGGACGGAGCTGCGGGAGAAAGGGCGCTATAGAGGATCGCTGTGGAGAGCTGCTGCTGTGCTTTGACATCTGAGCTCTGTGGAAAACGATCTCAATACAATTCTGAAAAACGCGACTCCCCGAACGCCAGCCGAACAAGTCTCCACAGCCGAAGCGCTGTGTCTCTTTTCAGCTGGCGATAAACCTTTCCTCGATCCTTTGCGGACTTGTAAAACTGTTCATGATCAGAATAAAAAACGCTCACGCTAATACACAAGCACCCGTGTCTCGCCAAAGCTGACAAATAAACAGACGGACAAGCCGCACTGCACGTGTGAACAGGGGAATGAGCGAGCGAGCGGGGATAGGGCGCCTCCTGCGCTTAAAAGCTTACAGCACCTGGTATTCCCAGGCCGTCTCCCATCCAAGTACTAACCAGGCCCATCCCTGTTTAGCTTCCGAGATCAGACGAGATCAGGCGTGCTCAAGGGGGTGTGGCCGTAAGCGAGAGCAAGGCTCGCTGGCACCCTTCTTATAGAGAGGACAGCTCCGTCACCTCTTTTACGACGCTGCTTTTTTTCCCTTGCGTTTTTCTCTTCTTCCCACGTTCTCTCTCTTCACTGCCTTCGTCCCCGCTCTATTTCACTTCAGCCTTTCACTCTTGCTTCCTTCCAATGAGGACGGAGCTGCGGGAGAAAGGGCGCTATAGAGGATCGCTGTGGAGAGCTGCTGCTGTGCTTTGACATCTGAGCTCTGTGGAAAACGATCTCAATACAATTCTGAAAAACGCGACTCCCCGAACGCCAGCCGAACAAGTCTCCACAGCCGAAGCGCTGTGTCTCTTTTCAGCTGGCGATAAACCTTTCCTCGATCCTTTGCGGACTTGTAAAACTGTTCATGATCAGAATAAAAAACGCTCACGCTAATACACAAGCACCCGTGTCTCGCCAAAGCTGACAAATAAACAGACGGACAAGCCGCACTGCACGTGTGAACAGGGGAATGAGCGAGCGAGCGGGGATAGGGCGCCTCCTGCGCTTAAAAGCTTACAGCACCTGGTATTCCCAGGCGGTCTCCCATCCAAGTACTAACCAGGCCCATCCCTGTTTAGCTTCCGAGATCAGACGAGATCAGGCGTGCTCAAGGGGGTGTGGCCGTAAGCGAGAGCAAGGCTCGCTGGCACCCTTCTTATAGAGAGGACAGCTCCGTCACCTCTTTTACGACGCTGCTTTTTTTCCCTTGCGTTTTTCTCTTCTTCCCACGTTCTCTCTCTTCACTGCCTTCGTCCCCGCTCTATTTCACTTCAGCCTTTCACTCTTGCTTCCTTCCAATGAGGACGGAGCTGCGGGAGAAAGGGCGCTATAGAGGATCGCTGTGGAGAGCTGCTGCTGTGCTTTGACATCTGAGCTCTGTGGAAAACGATCTCAATACAATTCTGAAAAACGCGACTCCCCGAACGCCAGCCGAACAAGTCTCCACAGCCGAAGCGCTGTGTCTCTTTTCAGCTGGCGATAAACCTTTCCTCGATCCTTTGCGGACTTGTAAAACTGTTCATGATCAGAATAAAAAACGCTCACGCTAATACACAAGCACCCGTGTCTCGCCAAAGCTGACAAATAAACAGACGGACAAGCCGCACTGCACGTGTGAACAGGGGAATGAGCGAGCGAGCGGGGATAGGGCGCCTCCTGCGCTTAAAAGCTTACAGCACCTGGTATTCCCAGGCGGTCTCCCATCCAAGTACTAACCAGGCCCATCCCTGTTTAGCTTCCGAGATCAGACGAGATCAGGCGTGCTCAAGGGGGTGTGGCCGTAAGCGAGAGCAAGGCTCGCTGGCACCCTTCTTATAGAGAGGACAGCTCCGTCACCTCTTTTACGACGCTGCTTTTTTTCCCTTGCGTTTTTCTCTTCTTCCCACGTTCTCTCTCTTCACTGCCTTCGTCCCCGCTCTATTTCACTTCAGCCTTTCACTCTTGCTTCCTTCCAATGAGGACGGAGCTGCGGGAGAAAGGGCGCTATAGAGGATCGCTGTGGAGAGCTGCTGCTGTGCTTTGACATCTGAGCTCTGTGGAAAACGATCTCAATACAATTCTGAAAAACGCGACTCCCCGAACGCCAGCCGAACAAGTCTCCACAGCCGAAGCGCTGTGTCTCTTTTCAGCTGGCGATAAACCTTTCCTCGATCCTTTGCGGACTTGTAAAACTGTTCATGATCAGAATAAAAAACGCTCACGCTAATACACAAGCACCCGTGTCTCGCCAAAGCTGACAAATAAACAGACGGACAAGCCGCACTGCACGTGTGAACAGGGGAATGAGCGAGCGAGCGGGGATAGGGCGCCTCCTGCGCTTAAAAGCTTACAGCACCTGGTATTCCCAGGCGGTCTCCCATCCAAGTACTAACCAGGCCCATCCCTGTTTAGCTTCCGAGATCAGACGAGATCAGGCGTGCTCAAGGGGGTGTGGCCGTAAGCGAGAGCAAGGCTCGCTGGCACCCTTCTTATAGAGAGGACAGCTCCGTCACCTCTTTTACGACGCTGCTTTTTTCTTGCTTCCTTCCAATGAGGACGGAGCTGCGGGAGAAAGGGCGCTATAGAGGATCGCTGTGGAGAGCTGCTGCTGTGCTTTGACATCTGAGCTCTGTGGAAAACGATCTCAATACAATTCTGAAAAACGCGACTCCCCGAACGCCAGCCGAACAAGTCTCCACAGCCGAAGCGCTGTGTCTCTTTTCAGCTGGCGATAAACCTTTCCTCGATCCTTTGCGGACTTGTAAAACTGTTCATGATCAGAATAAAAAACGCTCACGCTAATACACAAGCACCCGTGTCTCGCCAAAGCTGACAAATAAACAGACGGACAAGCCGCACTGCACGTGTGAACAGGGGAATGAGCGAGCGAGCGGGGATAGGGCGCCTCCTGCGCTTAAAAGCTTACAGCACCTGGTATTCCCAGGCGGTCTCCCATCCAAGTACTAACCAGGCCCATCCCTGTTTAGCTTCCGAGATCAGACGAGATCAGGCGTGCTCAAGGGGGTGTGGCCGTAAGCGAGAGCAAGGCTCGCTGGCACCCTTCTTATAGAGAGGACAGCTCCGTCACCTCTTTTACGACGCTGCTTTTTTTCCCTTGCGTTTTTCTCTTCTTCCCACGTTCTCTCTCTTCACTGCCTTCGTCCCCGCTCTATTTCACTTCAGCCTTTCACTCTTGCTTCCTTCCAATGAGGACGGAGCTGCGGGAGAAAGGGCGCTATAGAGGATCGCTGTGGAGAGCTGCTGCTGTGCTTTGACATCTGAGCTCTGTGGAAAACGATCTCAATACAATTCTGAAAAACGCGACTCCCCGAACGCCAGCCGAACAAGTCTCCACAGCCGAAGCGCTGTGTCTCTTTTCAGCTGGCGATAAACCTTTCCTCGATCCTTTGCGGACTTGTAAAACTGTTCATGATCAGAATAAAAAACGCTCACGCTAATACACAAGCACCCGTGTCTCGCCAAAGCTGACAAATAAACAGACGGACAAGCCGCACTGCACGTGTGAACAGGGGAATGAGCGAGCGAGCGGGGATAGGGCGCCTCCTGCGCTTAAAAGCTTACAGCACCTGGTATTCCCAGGCGGTCTCCCATCCAAGTACTAACCAGGCCCATCCCTGTTTAGCTTCCGAGATCAGACGAGATCAGGCGTGCTCAAGGGGGTGTGGCCGTAAGCGAGAGCAAGGCTCGCTGGCACCCTTCTTATAGAGAGGACAGCTCCGTCACCTCTTTTACGACGCTGCTTTTTTCTTGCTTCCTTCCAATGAGGACGGAGCTGCGGGAGAAAGGGCGCTATAGAGGATCGCTGTGGAGAGCTGCTGCTGTGCTTTGACATCTGAGCTCTGTGGAAAACGATCTCAATACAATTCTGAAAAACGCGACTCCCCGAACGCCAGCCGAACAAGTCTCCACAGCCGAAGCGCTGTGTCTCTTTTCAGCTGGCGATAAACCTTTCCTCGATCCTTTGCGGACTTGTAAAACTGTTCATGATCAGAATAAAAAACGCTCACGCTAATACACAAGCACCCGTGTCTCGCCAAAGCTGACAAATAAACAGACGGACAAGCCGCACTGCACGTGTGAACAGGGGAATGAGCGAGCGAGCGGGGATAGGGCGCCTCCTGCGCTTAAAAGCTTACAGCACCTGGTATTCCCAGGCGGTCTCCCATCCAAGTACTAACCAGGCCCATCCCTGTTTAGCTTCCGAGATCAGACGAGATCAGGCGTGCTCAAGGGGGTGTGGCCGTAAGCGAGAGCAAGGCTCGCTGGCACCCTTCTTATAGAGAGGACAGCTCCGTCACCTCTTTTACGACGCTGCTTTTTTCTTGCTTCCTTCCAATGAGGACGGAGCTGCGGGAGAAAGGGCGCTATAGAGGATCGCTGTGGAGAGCTGCTGCTGTGCTTTGACATCTGAGCTCTGTGGAAAACGATCTCAATACAATTCTGAAAAACGCGACTCCCCGAACGCCAGCCGAACAAGTCTCCACAGCCGAAGCGCTGTGTCTCTTTTCAGCTGGCGAGAAACCTTTCCTCGATCCTTTGCGGACTTGTAAAACTGTTCATGATCAGAATAAAAAACGCTCACGCTAATACACAAGCACCCGTGTCTCGCCAAAGCTGACAAATAAACAGACGGACAAGCCGCACTGCACGTGTGAACAGGGGAATGAGCGAGCGAGCGGGGATAGGGCGCCTCCTGCGCTTAAAAGCTTACAGCACCTGGTATTCCCAGGCGGTCTCCCATCCAAGTACTAACCAGGCCCATCCCTGTTTAGCTTCCGAGATCAGACGAGATCAGGCGTGCTCAAGGGGGTGTGGCCGTAAGCGAGAGCAAGGCTCGCTGGCACCCTTCTTATAGAGAGGACAGCTCCGTCACCTCTTTTACGACGCTGCTTTTTTCTTGCTTCCTTCCAATGAGGACGGAGCTGCGGGAGAAAGGGCGCTATAGAGGATCGCTGTGGAGAGCTGCTGCTGTGCTTTGACATCTGAGCTCTGTGGAAAACGATCTCAATACAATTCTGAAAAACGCGACTCCCCGAACGCCAGCCGAACAAGTCTCCACAGCCGAAGCGCTGTGTCTCTTTTCAGCTGGCGATAAACCTTTCCTCGATCCTTTGCGGACTTGTAAAACTGTTCATGATCAGAATAAAAAACGCTCACGCTAATACACAAGCACCCGTGTCTCGCCAAAGCTGACAAATAAACAGACGGACAAGCCGCACTGCACGTGTGAACAGGGGAATGAGCGAGCGAGCGGGGATAGGGCGCCTCCTGCGCTTAAAAGCTTACAGCACCTGGTATTCCCAGGCGGTCTCCCATCCAAGTACTAACCAGGCCCATCCCTGTTTAGCTTCCGAGATCAGACGAGATCAGGCGTGCTCAAGGGGGTGTGGCCGTAAACGAGAGCAAGGCTCGCTGGCACCCTTCTTATAGAGAGGACAGCTCCGTCACCTCTTTTACGACGCTGCTTTTTTCTTGCTTCCTTCCAATGAGGACGGAGCTGCGGGAGAAAGGGCGCTATAGAGGATCGCTGTGGAGAGCTGCTGCTGTGCTTTGACATCTGAGCTCTGTGGAAAACGATCTCAATACAATTCTGAAAAACGCGACTCCCCGAACGCCAGCCGAACAAGTCTCCACAGCCGAAGCGCTGTGTCTCTTTTCAGCTGGCGATAAACCTTTCCTCGATCCTTTGCGGACTTGTAAAACTGTTCATGATCAGAATAAAAAACGCTCACGCTAATACACAAGCACCCGTGTCTCGCCAAAGCTGACAAATAAACAGACGGACAAGCCGCACTGCACGTGTGAACAGGGGAATGAGCGAGCGAGCGGGGATAGGGCGCCTCCTGCGCTTAAAAGCTTACAGCACCTGGTATTCCCAGGCGGTCTCCCATCCAAGTACTAACCAGGCCCATCCCTGTTTAGCTTCCGAGATCAGACGAGATCAGGCGTGCTCAAGGGGGTGTGGCCGGAAGCGAGAGCAAGGCTCGCTGGCACCCTTCTTATAGAGAGGACAGCTCCGTCACCTCTTTTACGACGCTGCTTTTTTTCCCTTGCGTTTTTCTCTTCTTCCCACGTTCTCTCTCTTCACTGCCTTCGTCCCCGCTCTATTTCACTTCAGCCTTTCACTCTTGCTTCCTTCCAATGAGGACGGAGCTGCGGGAGAAAGGGCGCTATAGAGGATCGCTGTGGAGAGCTGCTGCTGTGCTTTGACATCTGAGCTCTGTGGAAAACGATCTCAATACAATTCTGAAAAACGCGACTCCCCGAACGCCAGCCGAACAAGTCTCCACAGCCGAAGCGCTGTGTCTCTTTTCAGCTGGCGATAAACCTTTCCTCGATCCTTTGCGGACTTGTAAAACTGTTCATGATCAGAATAAAAAACGCTCACGCTAATACACAAGCACCCGTGTCTCGCCAAAGCTGACAAATAAACAGACGGACAAGCCGCACTGCACGTGTGAACAGGGGAATGAGCGAGCGAGCGGGGATAGGGCGCCTCCTGCGCTTAAAAGCTTACAGCACCTGGTATTCCCAGGCGGTCTCCCATCCAAGTACTAACCAGGCCCATCCCTGTTTAGCTTCCGAGATCAGACGAGATCAGGCGTGCTCAAGGGGGTGTGGCCGTAAGCGAGAGCAAGGCTCGCTGGCACCCTTCTTATAGAGAGGACAGCTCCGTCACCTCTTTTACGACGCTGCTTTTTTTCCCTTGCGTTTTTCTCTTCTTCCCACGTTCTCTCTCTTCACTGCCTTCGTCCCCGCTCTATTTCACTTCAGCCTTTCACTCTTGCTTCCTTCCAATGAGGACGGAGCTGCGGGAGAAAGGGCGCTATAGAGGATCGCTGTGGAGAGCTGCTGCTGTGCTTTGACATCTGAGCTCTGTGGAAAACGATCTCAATACAATTCTGAAAAACGCGACTCCCCGAACGCCAGCCGAACAAGTCTCCACAGCCGAAGCGCTGTGTCTCTTTTCAGCTGGCGATAAACCTTTCCTCGATCCTTTGCGGACTTGTAAAACTGTTCATGATCAGAATAAAAAACGCTCACGCTAATACACAAGCACCCGTGTCTCGCCAAAGCTGACAAATAAACAGACGGACAAGCCGCACTGCACGTGTGAACAGGGGAATGAGCGAGCGAGCGGGGATAGGGCGCCTCCTGCGCTTAAAAGCTTACAGCACCTGGTATTCCCAGGCGGTCTCCCATCCAAGTACTAACCAGGCCCATCCCTGTTTAGCTTCCGAGATCAGACGAGATCAGGCGTGCTCAAGGGGGTGTGGCCGCAAGCGAGAGCCAGGCTCGCTGGCACCCTTCTTATAGAGAGGACAGCTCCGTCACCTCTTTTACGACGCTGCTTTTTTTCCCTTGCGTTTTTCTCTTCTTCCCACGTTCTCTCTCTTCACTGCCTTCGTCCCCGCTCTATTTCACTTCAGCCTTTCACTCTTGCTTCCTTCCAATGAGGACGGAGCTGCGGGAGAAAGGGCGCTATAGAGGATCGCTGTGGAGAGCTGCTGCTGTGCTTTGACATCTGAGCTCTGTGGAAAACGATCTCAATACAATTCTGAAAAACGCGACTCCCCGAACGCCAGCCGAACAAGTCTCCACAGCCGAAGCGCTGTGTCTCTTTTCAGCTGGCGAGAAACCTTTCCTCGATCCTTTGCGGACTTGTAAAACTGTTCATGATCAGAATAAAAAACGCTCACGCTAATACACAAGCACCCGTGTCTCGCCAAAGCTGACAAATAAACAGACGGACAAGCCGCACTGCACGTGTGAACAGGGGAATGAGCGAGCGAGCGGGGATAGGGCGCCTCCTGCGCTTAAAAGCTTACAGCACCTGGTATTCCCAGGCGGTCTCCCATCCAAGTACTAACCAGGCCCATCCCTGTTTAGCTTCCGAGATCAGACGAGATCAGGCGTGCTCAAGGGGGTGTGGCCGTAAGCGAGAGCAAGGCTCGCTGGCACCCTTCTTATAGAGAGGACAGCTCCGTCACCTCTTTTACGACGCTGCTTTTTTTCCCTTGCGTTTTTCTCTTCTTCCCACGTTCTCTCTCTTCACTGCCTTCGTCCCCGCTCTATTTCACTTCAGCCTTTCACTCTTGCTTCCTTCCAATGAGGACGGAGCTGCGGGAGAAAGGGCGCTATAGAGGATCGCTGTGGAGAGCTGCTGCTGTGCTTTGACATCTGAGCTCTGTGGAAAACGATCTCAATACAATTCTGAAAAACGCGACTCCCCGAACGCCAGCCGAACAAGTCTCCACAGCCGAAGCGCTGTGTCTCTTTTCAGCTGGCGATAAACCTTTCCTCGATCCTTTGCGGACTTGTAAAACTGTTCATGATCAGAATAAAAAACGCTCACGCTAATACACAAGCACCCGTGTCTCGCCAAAGCTGACAAATAAACAGACGGACAAGCCGCACTGCACGTGTGAACAGGGGAATGAGCGAGCGAGCGGGGATAGGGCGCCTCCTGCGCTTAAAAGCTTACAGCACCTGGTATTCCCAGGCGGTCTCCCATCCAAGTACTAACCAGGCCCATCCCTGTTTAGCTTCCGAGATCAGACGAGATCAGGCGTGCTCAAGGGGGTGTGGCCGTAAGCGAGAGCAAGGCTCGCTGGCACCCTTCTTATAGAGAGGACAGCTCCGTCACCTCTTTTACGACGCTGCTTTTTTCTTGCTTCCTTCCAATGAGGACGGAGCTGCGGGAGAAAGGGCGCTATAGAGGATCGCTGTGGAGAGCTGCTGCTGTGCTTTGACATCTGAGCTCTGTGGAAAACGATCTCAATACAATTCTGAAAAACGCGACTCCCCGAACGCCAGCCGAACAAGTCTCCACAGCCGAAGCGCTGTGTCTCTTTTCAGCTGGCGATAAACCTTTCCTCGATCCTTTGCGGACTTGTAAAACTGTTCATGATCAGAATAAAAAACGCTCACGCTAATACACAAGCACCCGTGTCTCGCCAAAGCTGACAAATAAACAGACGGACAAGCCGCACTGCACGTGTGAACAGGGGAATGAGCGAGCGAGCGGGGATAGGGCGCCTCCTGCGCTTAAAAGCTTACAGCACCTGGTATTCCCAGGCGGTCTCCCATCCAAGTACTAACCAGGCCCATCCCTGTTTAGCTTCCGAGATCAGACGAGATCAGGCGTGCTCAAGGGGGTGTGGCCGTAAGCGAGAGCAAGGCTCGCTGGCACCCTTCTTATAGAGAGGACAGCTCCGTCACCTCTTTTACGACGCTGCTTTTTTCTTGCTTCCTTCCAATGAGGACGGAGCTGCGGGAGAAAGGGCGCTATAGAGGATCGCTGTGGAGAGCTGCTGCTGTGCTTTGACATCTGAGCTCTGTGGAAAACGATCTCAATACAATTCTGAAAAACGCGACTCCCCGAACGCCAGCCGAACAAGTCTCCACAGCCGAAGCGCTGTGTCTCTTTTCAGCTGGCGATAAACCTTTCCTCGATCCTTTGCGGACTTGTAAAACTGTTCATGATCAGAATAAAAAACGCTCACGCTAATACACAAGCACCCGTGTCTCGCCAAAGCTGACAAATAAACAGACGGACAAGCCGCACTGCACGTGTGAACAGGGGAATGAGCGAGCGAGCGGGGATAGGGCGCCTCCTGCGCTTAAAAGCTTACAGCACCTGGTATTCCCAGGCGGTCTCCCATCCAAGTACTAACCAGGCCCATCCCTGTTTAGCTTCCGAGATCAGACGAGATCAGGCGTGCTCAAGGGGGTGTGGCCGCAAGCGAGAGCCAGGCTCGCTGGCACCCTTCTTATAGAGAGGACAGCTCCGTCACCTCTTTTACGACGCTGCTTTTTTTCCCTTGCGTTTTTCTCTTCTTCCCACGTTCTCTCTCTTCACTGCCTTCGTCCCCGCTCTATTTCACTTCAGCCTTTCACTCTTGCTTCCTTCCAATGAGGACGGAGCTGCGGGAGAAAGGGCGCTATAGAGGATCGCTGTGGAGAGCTGCTGCTGTGCTTTGACATCTGAGCTCTGTGGAAAACGATCTCAATACAATTCTGAAAAACGCGACTCCCCGAACGCCAGCCGAACAAGTCTCCACAGCCGAAGCGCTGTGTCTCTTTTCAGCTGGCGATAAACCTTTCCTCGATCCTTTGCGGACTTGTAAAACTGTTCATGATCAGAATAAAAAACGCTCACGCTAATACACAAGCACCCGTGTCTCGCCAAAGCTGACAAATAAACAGACGGACAAGCCGCACTGCACGTGTGAACAGGGGAATGAGCGAGCGAGCGGGGATAGGGCGCCTCCTGCGCTTAAAAGCTTACAGCACCTGGTATTCCCAGGCGGTCTCCCATCCAAGTACTAACCAGGCCCATCCCTGTTTAGCTTCCGAGATCAGACGAGATCAGGCGTGCTCAAGGGGGTGTGGCCGTAAGCGAGAGCAAGGCTCGCTGGCACCCTTCTTATAGAGAGGACAGCTCCGTCACCTCTTTTACGACGCTGCTTTTTTTCCCTTGCGTTTTTCTCTTCTTCCCACGTTCTCTCTCTTCACTGCCTTCGTCCCCGCTCTATTTCACTTCAGCCTTTCACTCTTGCTTCCTTCCAATGAGGACGGAGCTGCGGGAGAAAGGGCGCTATAGAGGATCGCTGTGGAGAGCTGCTGCTGTGCTTTGACATCTGAGCTCTGTGGAAAACGATCTCAATACAATTCTGAAAAACGCGACTCCCCGAACGCCAGCCGAACAAGTCTCCACAGCCGAAGCGCTGTGTCTCTTTTCAGCTGGCGATAAACCTTTCCTCGATCCTTTGCGGACTTGTAAAACTGTTCATGATCAGAATAAAAAACGCTCACGCTAATACACAAGCACCCGTGTCTCGCCAAAGCTGACAAATAAACAGACGGACAAGCCGCACTGCACGTGTGAACAGGGGAATGAGCGAGCGAGCGGGGATAGGGCGCCTCCTGCGCTTAAAAGCTTACAGCACCTGGTATTCCCAGGCGGTCTCCCATCCAAGTACTAACCAGGCCCATCCCTGTTTAGCTTCCGAGATCAGACGAGATCAGGCGTGCTCAAGGGGGTGTGGCCGTAAGCGAGAGCAAGGCTCGCTGGCACCCTTCTTATAGAGAGGACAGCTCCGTCACCTCTTTTACGACGCTGCTTTTTTTCCCTTGCGTTTTTCTCTTCTTCCCACGTTCTCTCTCTTCACTGCCTTCGTCCCCGCTCTATTTCACTTCAGCCTTTCACTCTTGCTTCCTTCCAATGAGGACGGAGCTGCGGGAGAAAGGGCGCTATAGAGGATCGCTGTGGAGAGCTGCTGCTGTGCTTTGACATCTGAGCTCTGTGGAAAACGATCTCAATACAATTCTGAAAAACGCGACTCCCCGAACGCCAGCCGAACAAGTCTCCACAGCCGAAGCGCTGTGTCTCTTTTCAGCTGGCGATAAACCTTTCCTCGATCCTTTGCGGACTTGTAAAACTGTTCATGATCAGAATAAAAAACGCTCACGCTAATACACAAGCACCCGTGTCTCGCCAAAGCTGACAAATAAACAGACGGACAAGCCGCACTGCACGTGTGAACAGGGGAATGAGCGAGCGAGCGGGGATAGGGCGCCTCCTGCGCTTAAAAGCTTACAGCACCTGGTATTCCCAGGCGGTCTCCCATCCAAGTACTAACCAGGCCCATCCCTGTTTAGCTTCCGAGATCAGACGAGATCAGGCGTGCTCAAGGGGGTGTGGCCGTAAGCGAGAGCAAGGCTCGCTGGCACCCTTCTTATAGAGAGGACAGCTCCGTCACCTCTTTTACGACGCTGCTTTTTTTCCCTTGCGTTTTTCTCTTCTTCCCACGTTCTCTCTCTTCACTGCCTTCGTCCCCGCTCTATTTCACTTCAGCCTTTCACTCTTGCTTCCTTCCAATGAGGACGGAGCTGCGGGAGAAAGGGCGCTATAGAGGATCGCTGTGGAGAGCTGCTGCTGTGCTTTGACATCTGAGCTCTGTGGAAAACGATCTCAATACAATTCTGAAAAACGCGACTCCCCGAACGCCAGCCGAACAAGTCTCCACAGCCGAAGCGCTGTGTCTCTTTTCAGCTGGCGATAAACCTTTCCTCGATCCTTTGCGGACTTGTAAAACTGTTCATGATCAGAATAAAAAACGCTCACGCTAATACACAAGCACCCGTGTCTCGCCAAAGCTGACAAATAAACAGACGGACAAGCCGCACTGCACGTGTGAACAGGGGAATGAGCGAGCGAGCGGGGATAGGGCGCCTCCTGCGCTTAAAAGCTTACAGCACCTGGTATTCCCAGGCGGTCTCCCATCCAAGTACTAACCAGGCCCATCCCTGTTTAGCTTCCGAGATCAGACGAGATCAGGCGTGCTCAAGGGGGTGTGGCCGTAAGCGAGAGCAAGGCTCGCTGGCACCCTTCTTATAGAGAGGACAGCTCCGTCACCTCTTTTACGACGCTGCTTTTTTTCCCTTGCGTTTTTCTCTTCTTCCCACGTTCTCTCTCTTCACTGCCTTCGTCCCCGCTCTATTTCACTTCAGCCTTTCACTCTTGCTTCCTTCCAATGAGGACGGAGCTGCGGGAGAAAGGGCGCTATAGAGGATCGCTGTGGAGAGCTGCTGCTGTGCTTTGACATCTGAGCTCTGTGGAAAACGATCTCAATACAATTCTGAAAAACGCGACTCCCCGAACGCCAGCCGAACAAGTCTCCACAGCCGAAGCGCTGTGTCTCTTTTCAGCTGGCGATAAACCTTTCCTCGATCCTTTGCGGACTTGTAAAACTGTTCATGATCAGAATAAAAAACGCTCACGCTAATACACAAGCACCCGTGTCTCGCCAAAGCTGACAAATAAACAGACGGACAAGCCGCACTGCACGTGTGAACAGGGGAATGAGCGAGCGAGCGGGGATAGGGCGCCTCCTGCGCTTAAAAGCTTACAGCACCTGGTATTCCCAGGCGGTCTCCCATCCAAGTACTAACCAGGCCCATCCCTGTTTAGCTTCCGAGATCAGACGAGATCAGGCGTGCTCAAGGGGGTGTGGCCGTAAGCGAGAGCAAGGCTCGCTGGCACCCTTCTTATAGAGAGGACAGCTCCGTCACCTCTTTTACGACGCTGCTTTTTTTCCCTTGCGTTTTTCTCTTCTTCCCACGTTCTCTCTCTTCACTGCCTTCGTCCCCGCTCTATTTCACTTCAGCCTTTCACTCTTGCTTCCTTCCAATGAGGACGGAGCTGCGGGAGAAAGGGCGCTATAGAGGATCGCTGTGGAGAGCTGCTGCTGTGCTTTGACATCTGAGCTCTGTGGAAAACGATCTCAATACAATTCTGAAAAACGCGACTCCCCGAACGCCAGCCGAACAAGTCTCCACAGCCGAAGCGCTGTGTCTCTTTTCAGCTGGCGATAAACCTTTCCTCGATCCTTTGCGGACTTGTAAAACTGTTCATGATCAGAATAAAAAACGCTCACGCTAATACACAAGCACCCGTGTCTCGCCAAAGCTGACAAATAAACAGACGGACAAGCCGCACTGCACGTGTGAACAGGGGAATGAGCGAGCGAGCGGGGATAGGGCGCCTCCTGCGCTTAAAAGCTTACAGCACCTGGTATTCCCAGGCGGTCTCCCATCCAAGTACTAACCAGGCCCATCCCTGTTTAGCTTCCGAGATCAGACGAGATCAGGCGTGCTCAAGGGGGTGTGGCCGGAAGCGAGAGCAAGGCTCGCTGGCACCCTTCTTATAGAGAGGACAGCTCCGTCACCTCTTTTACGACGCTGCTTTTTTTCCCTTGCGTTTTTCTCTTCTTCCCACGTTCTCTCTCTTCACTGCCTTCGTCCCCGCTCTATTTCACTTCAGCCTTTCACTCTTGCTTCCTTCCAATGAGGACGGAGCTGCGGGAGAAAGGGCGCTATAGAGGATCGCTGTGGAGAGCTGCTGCTGTGCTTTGACATCTGAGCTCTGTGGAAAACGATCTCAATACAATTCTGAAAAACGCGACTCCCCGAACGCCAGCCGAACAAGTCTCCACAGCCGAAGCGCTGTGTCTCTTTTCAGCTGGCGATAAACCTTTCCTCGATCCTTTGCGGACTTGTAAAACTGTTCATGATCAGAATAAAAAACGCTCACGCTAATACACAAGCACCCGTGTCTCGCCAAAGCTGACAAATAAACAGACGGACAAGCCGCACTGCACGTGTGAACAGGGGAATGAGCGAGCGAGCGGGGATAGGGCGCCTCCTGCGCTTAAAAGCTTACAGCACCTGGTATTCCCAGGCGGTCTCCCATCCAAGTACTAACCAGGCCCATCCCTGTTTAGCTTCCGAGATCAGACGAGATCAGGCGTGCTCAAGGGGGTGTGGCCGTAAGCGAGAGCAAGGCTCGCTGGCACCCTTCTTATAGAGAGGACAGCTCCGTCACCTCTTTTACGACGCTGCTTTTTTTCCCTTGCGTTTTTCTCTTCTTCCCACGTTCTCTCTCTTCACTGCCTTCGTCCCCGCTCTATTTCACTTCAGCCTTTCACTCTTGCTTCCTTCCAATGAGGACGGAGCTGCGGGAGAAAGGGCGCTATAGAGGATCGCTGTGGAGAGCTGCTGCTGTGCTTTGACATCTGAGCTCTGTGGAAAACGATCTCAATACAATTCTGAAAAACGCGACTCCCCGAACGCCAGCCGAACAAGTCTCCACAGCCGAAGCGCTGTGTCTCTTTTCAGCTGGCGATAAACCTTTCCTCGATCCTTTGCGGACTTGTAAAACTGTTCATGATCAGAATAAAAAACGCTCACGCTAATACACAAGCACCCGTGTCTCGCCAAAGCTGACAAATAAACAGACGGACAAGCCGCACTGCACGTGTGAACAGGGGAATGAGCGAGCGAGCGGGGATAGGGCGCCTCCTGCGCTTAAAAGCTTACAGCACCTGGTATTCCCAGGCGGTCTCCCATCCAAGTACTAACCAGGCCCATCCCTGTTTAGCTTCCGAGATCAGACGAGATCAGGCGTGCTCAAGGGGGTGTGGCCGTAAGCGAGAGCAAGGCTCGCTGGCACCCTTCTTATAGAGAGGACAGCTCCGTCACCTCTTTTACGACGCTGCTTTTTTCTTGCTTCCTTCCAATGAGGACGGAGCTGCGGGAGAAAGGGCGCTATAGAGGATCGCTGTGGAGAGCTGCTGCTGTGCTTTGACATCTGAGCTCTGTGGAAAACGATCTCAATACAATTCTGAAAAACGCGACTCCCCGAACGCCAGCCGAACAAGTCTCCACAGCCGAAGCGCTGTGTCTCTTTTCAGCTGGCGATAAACCTTTCCTCGATCCTTTGCGGACTTGTAAAACTGTTCATGATCAGAATAAAAAACGCTCACGCTAATACACAAGCACCCGTGTCTCGCCAAAGCTGACAAATAAACAGACGGACAAGCCGCACTGCACGTGTGAACAGGGGAATGAGCGAGCGAGCGGGGATAGGGCGCCTCCTGCGCTTAAAAGCTTACAGCACCTGGTATTCCCAGGCGGTCTCCCATCCAAGTACTAACCAGGCCCATCCCTGTTTAGCTTCCGAGATCAGACGAGATCAGGCGTGCTCAAGGGGGTGTGGCCGTAAGCGAGAGCAAGGCTCGCTGGCACCCTTCTTATAGAGAGGACAGCTCCGTCACCTCTTTTACGACGCTGCTTTTTTTCCCTTGCGTTTTTCTCTTCTTCCCACGTTCTCTCTCTTCACTGCCTTCGTCCCCGCTCTATTTCACTTCAGCCTTTCACTCTTGCTTCCTTCCAATGAGGACGGAGCTGCGGGAGAAAGGGCGCTATAGAGGATCGCTGTGGAGAGCTGCTGCTGTGCTTTGACATCTGAGCTCTGTGGAAAACGATCTCAATACAATTCTGAAAAACGCGACTCCCCGAACGCCAGCCGAACAAGTCTCCACAGCCGAAGCGCTGTGTCTCTTTTCAGCTGGCGATAAACCTTTCCTCGATCCTTTGCGGACTTGTAA